>NC_142083.1:76931919-77234950 GCF_054644295.1 Miniopterus natalensis
CTGTTATAAAGTTTTTCTTCCAGTGAGTGACAAAAAGAAACCTGTCACATTATTGCTGCCCAGGGTGTGTTGACTAACACGGGGGGGCTTTAACTCGCATTCTCATGGCTGAAATCAGAGCGCATGAGGTTTTGAAGGAAGGCTCCTCATATTTCAAGTTGGACGCTCACAGCCAACAGTGTAGTAGGAGGGCCCACGGCCTGGTAACACTTAACTTTCTGTTTATTTAGCAGTTCTGCAATTATTCGAAGGAAGCTCTTTTTCTCTTTCCTGCCTCTTGCCCATGTTTGCTCATGTTGGAGGCGAAGGAGCAGGAGGGAGGCTGAGGCAGCCGGGAGTGGGCTGAGGAGAGGCTACTGGTAAGACGGTGAAGGGCGGCCCACAGGGATGGGTGGCAATTAAAATTTTTCATTATGAATAACTTTGGGAGGAGAAAATGCTTCTAAAACAGTATTACCTTGCATATTATATTGATAGTAATTAGGATCTTCTGATTCTTTCTTGACTGACACAGCTGCTGCTTTCAGCAAAATGCCTATGAATGCAATGGAAATAGAGAGTCATGTGTTAGACCAACCCCACCAACAGAGAAAGACGACCAGCTGATAAACATCCAGGTTCCGTTTTGATTAACGCGGCAACATTATAATCAGCAAAATAACTTGTAGCTCACTCACTACTAAATGGCTTATCCATATAAAAATGTAAATAACATGAAAATAAAATAATATAAAATCAACATAAAAGGAAAGAAGAAAGAAGGGAGAGAAGGCGGAAGGGAGGAATGGAGGGAGGAAAGACGGGAAGGAGAAAGATCCAGATGCCAGTTTGGGGAAACTTCCCCTTTTAAGATGGCTGAGTACACAGGTGCATTTACATGAAATGCGTAAACATTCTTCTGTAATGGAACCTGATAGGCACATATAATCTTACCTTAACCCACTACATGAAATGGACTTGAAAACCTGGGAAAACTGCATTAGTAAAACCAAAAGCCTTTATCAGGGGAGGGTGTGGCAGGTTGCAAAAATTAGCTACAATACTCTCCCATCCTGTATGCGCACCTGTTTATGATGTGACTTGCCCACTCCTGTTTTCTAGAAGTGAGGTCCACTTCTCCACCCTTTCTTTCAAGCTGGGCCTGGCTACATGACTTGCTCTGGCTAATGGGACAGAAGCAGAAGCTTGAAAAAGTGTTTGTGCATCAGCACCTGCTGCTTTTGGAGCTGAGCTGCATGTGATCCACCCTGATCCAGCCCCCGCTAGCCTCCCCGAGGCTGTGAGAGCAGGCCTCAGACCCAGGAGCAAGGCCTTCCAAACTATGCAGCCCCAGCCCAGACAGCCCAAACAAGAAGCAATGCTCAGCCAACACACAGAATTGGGAGAAAATGGAATCACTGAAGCCACTAAGTTTTGGTGCCTTTTAATACAGCAATAGATAACTACTACTGAAGTATACATGTAATTTTACCATGAATGTTAATAACATCAAAAGCGATAATTGTGGCACATCTTGGGCTTCACTGTCTAGCATCAATTTACAAATTCTGAGGATATTCTGAAAAGTAACAGCTGTTGGTATAAGGACAGTGAGACTGGATATTTAAAATGTGATTATCGCCTGGCCCACTTGGCTCAGTGGTTGAGCGCCGACCCATGAACCAAGAGGTCAAGGTTTGATTCCTGGGCAGGGCACATGCCCAGGTTGAGGGCTCGGTCCCCGGTAGGGGGCTTGCAGGAGGCAGCCAATCAATGACTCACCATTGATGTTGCTATCTCTCTCTCCCTTTCCCTTCCTCTCTCTGAAATAATTTTTTAAAAAAAATCACACATTAAAAAAAAGCAGTTATCAAGAAGGAAAATTTGTTAGAACAATGGAGGAACAGAATGGACAAGGCGGATGGACATATTCGTAAAATGGTAGATTAAGTTGAGGATTTTGCTTAGAAATGGGACAAAAAGGTAATCTGATGGAAAGATGAAAGAAAAGTTGACAAATGGAGGTCTACTTATACATAAAAAAGAAAAAATGCTATTTGTGTGTTTATTTGTAAGTGATCTGAAAGAATTTTCACCAATTGGTTAAAAGTTGTTGCCCCTTATATGGGGAACGGATTTGAGATGTGCAGGAGACTTAGGGGGATGGAGTTTTGAAAGAGAGTGAAAGGGTGAAAAGGAATTTTTCTTATTACTTCTTATAAATCTGAGTTTTAAAAAATTTAAACATGTATAACTTTTGTAATATTTTGTAATAAAATTTTCATTAAAGTACACATTCCAAATTGATTAGGCACTGAAGACTCTACTAACAGAAACAACTGATGAATATGCCACAGCTGGGCTGTCAAGGAAAAAGTCCTTTTTAATCCAGGCAATTGAAACCAGATTTGACAGTGCAAAATTTGTTTGAAGTGCTAATGAAAACAGATTTACTGCAGCCTTCCCTCAAAATAAAAGAGAGAAGAGGGAGGGAGAGAAGGGAAAGGGAGAGACAGAGAGAAAGGAATTTAAAATTCTAAACCATTTAAACATTTGTTCTGTGTAACAAGTGCTACACAAATATCACAAGACATAAGGCCGATTGATGGCCAGCTCGCAGAAGCCTGCAGGCAGCTGGAAGCAATTTGTACTGCAACATGAAGTCCACAGGAGAATTCATTAATAGGGAGCATATTTTTGTTTAAACAGAACCATATCTCCAAAGAAAGGCCTCAACAAGAGGCCTATTTCAAAGCTCATTGGGCCCAACAGCTGGTGAGGAAGGAGATGAGAGGTTTGGGTTTGGATCCATAAAAGGGCTCCTGGGGAGAGCTGACAACTCCCTCTACCCCCACTTGTCATCTTCCTAAGAGGGGACTGCAGGCAGAACATATCTGAGCTTTGAAAAGCACTCAAGGCTAAGATTAAATAGGTGAGAGCTGAGGACATGCCATGTGTAAGTGAAATTAAGACTCCGCAGCTGAATTCTGCTGGGCGGAGATCCGTGGCTCGTTTCTTTTCATTGACTTGTGTTGGTTTTACCTACAATAACTAAGGTGGACGAGCACCAGTATTTTTCAGTCTGTCACTGAAGGTGGAGCTTCTACTAAGCACATATTTACAAGCACCTGCAGCTGGGGTGGGGGCACCCTTGAGTGTGACAAGGAGGTTGGTCCCCTGGTGCGGGGTTCCCCTAGTGACTGGGGGCTGCTGAGGATAAGCCACGCCTGGCCAGTGTGATGGCGCTGGCGCTCTGTCCTCGGTGCTCCCCGAGTCAGTCTCTATTTTCCCTTTTCCTACGTCTTTCCTTAGTATTGAGTATTGTTTTTCTTTTGGATTATCTTAGATTTAATTTTAACTTCACATTTTGAAACTGTTCATTTCATATTCTAGGTTGCTTCTGTGAGCACTATTTCATTCTAGTTTTAGTCCTTTATAATCAGCTGGTGTTCATTTTTATCTTTTTGAGGTCTGAGTTTTATGTACTTGATTATTTTGGGTTTTCTGACCTTTCCACTTTTAATACCTTCAATATTTTCCCATGTCTTGATTAAACATTTGAGTTTTTAAGAAATTCTATTTTTAACTTCTTAACATTTTTCCTCTAATTAATGCCATTTTTCTTTTTTGAGGAGGGGGGAGAGGCAGGGATGGAGATAAACTACTCTCATCCACTGAAAAGGGATTTCCCTCCCCAATATACACTGTCTTAGTAATGCATGTTTATTGTAGAACATTTAGAAATGACGGAAGAGTGCATGAAAGCAGTAAAATATGTCCAAAAATGAAAACATTGCTCTCTCCTCCCGCTGTCCAAGATGCCAAAAGGAAAGAAGGCCAAGGGGAAGAAGGTGGCGCCGGCCCCTGCTGTCGTGAAGAAGCAGGAGGCCAAGAAGGCTGTCAATCCCCTGTTTGAGAAAAGGCCCAAGAATTTTGGCATTGGACAGGACATCCAGCCCAAAAGGGACCTCACCGCTTTGTCAAATGGCCCCGCTACATTCGGCTGCAGTGGCAAAGGGCTATTCTCTACAAGTGTCTGAAAGTGCCTCCTGCCATTACCAGTTCACCCAGGCCTTGGACCGCCAAACAGCTACTCAGCTGCTTAAGCTGGCCCACAAGTACAGACCAGAGACGAAGCAAGAAAAGAAGCAGTGATTGTTGGCCCGGGCTGAGAAAAAGCTGCAGGCAAAGGCGATGTCCCCACCAAGAGGCCACCTGTCCTTTGAGCAGGGGTTAACACGGTCACCACCCTGGTGGAGAACAAGAAGGCCCAGCTGGCGGTGACTGCCCATGACGTGGACCCCACTGAGCTGGTTGTCTTCTTGCCTGCCCTGTGCCGGAAGATGGGTGTTTCCTACTGCATTATCAAGGGGAAGGCCAGGCTGGGCCGGCTTGCCCACAGGAAGACCTGCACCACCATCGCCTTCACACAGGTTAACTTGGAAGACAAAGGCGCTCTGGCTAAGCTGGTGGAAGCTATCAGGACCAATTACAATGACAGATACCATGAGATCCGCCGCCACTGGGGAGGCAATGTCCTGGGTTCAAAGTCGGTGGCTCGCATTGCCAAGCTGGAAAAGGCCAAGGCTAAGGAACTGGCCACCAAGCTGGGCTAAGTGTGTACTGTTGAGTTTTCTGTACATAAAAGTAATAAAAAGTCTCCTTCAGCCAAAAAAAAAAAAAAAAAAAAAGAAAACATTGCTGTATTTGTAAATCAAGTCATATTCCAAACGTGTACTCAAGACTTATTCATTTCGAAGTCAGGTTCTAATTTTTAAAAAAATATGTTTTTATTGCCCTGCCGGGAGTGGCTCGGCAGTTGAGCGTCAACCTGGGATCCAGGCGATCGGGGTTTGGTTCCCGGTCAGGGCACATGCCCGGGTTGCGGGCTCGATCAATGACTCTCTCATCATTGATGTTTCTGTCTCTCTCTCCCTCTCCTTTCCTCTCTCTGAAATCAATAAAGATATATTTAAAAATAAATAAATATGTTTTTATTGACTTCAGAGAGAGGAAGAGAGAGGGAGAGAGGGAGAGAAATATCAATGATGAGAGAAGCACTGACTGGCTGCCTTCTGCATGCCCCACACTGGGGATTGAGCCCATAACCTGGGCATGTGCCCTGACCGGGAATTGAACCGAGATCTCCTGGATCATAGGTCAATGCTCAACTGCTGAGCCACACCAGCCAGGCAGTCAGGTTCTAACTTAAACATAATTAAAGTAATATTTTGTCCACAAATGTATCTACTTAATAACAAAGTACTTAGTATTTAGTGAATTAGAAGGCTCTTTTCTAGATATTTGAATAAAATATAATTATTCTACAAATAAGGTTCCATTTGAGGTTAATTAATGCTCTAAACCCCATCTTTTGGTTGATTCTTTCAAATTTTCTGCATAGACAATCATGTCATATGTGAACAAACATTTTTATTTCCTTTTCTTGTCTTATTGCACTAGCTAGGAAGTCCAATATGAAGTTGAAAAGGAGCAGTGATAGGGTATAGCCTTGCCTTCTTCCTGAACTTAGGGGGAAAGATTCTAGTTTCTCACCATTGAGTATAATGTTAGTTGTATTTTTTTGTAGATTTAAAAAAATCAAGTTGAAGTTTGCTCTATTTTAGTTTACTCAAGTAAAACGAAAGAAAGGAGTCAAATGATAACCTGCTAAATACATACCGGAATCTTCCATGGGTTCAGTTTTCACATGGATGGGGCCACAACTGAAAGGAGAAGGGGATCCTGGTCAAGACAGGCAGGGTGAGGGCTGACCACAGGTACTTGACATGCTGAATTCAAACTCCCCAGATGTCCATGTCAAATCCCCTTCCCACAACAAACTGAGAGCAAAACTGCCACAAGTTTAATATTAATATTCTTAATAATGTTACAAAATTAAAGGTGTCAACTGAATATAGCCTTATAATCCCTAACATCTTTCTTGAATAAAAAATATGCAACTGATCCTTGGACACTTGGGGGTTAGGGGCACCAACCCACCACACAGTCGAAAATCTGAATATAATATATGTTGGCTCTCCACATAGGCGTATTCCCAGCTATGGATTGAAAAAACAGGTAACCCTCAAACAACAAGGGTCTGAACTGTGCTGGTCCACTACCGGTATAAGAGGAGCCGTGGAGGTCAAACCCATGTTGTTCAAGGGTCAGCTGTAAAACAAAATAAGGAAGACTTTCCAGTCTAAAAAGTAACACTTTGGGGCTAGATGTGGATATTTTTTATCCCTTACCTTTCACTTGGTGATGTCACTGATTTCTCAGCATCTGTTACCAGCCCAGGTCCACCTGCGCAGAAGTGAAAAAACACACACTAGCCCCTTTCCACATCTTGAAATATGAAAACATTCAAAGGCATATAAATTGAAAGCAAATACAGAGAGAACAGAATTCCCATCTCTACCTAAGTCATCACAGAATAGCAGTGGGGGGAAAGACCAACTCAAACTTGACCCCGTGTTCTGGGGCCATTTGTGTGGGCGGAATGGGGGCCAAGGAGCAGACTGGGGCTGGAACACAGGTGTGGATCCCACGTTGCTGCTCACCAGCTGTGGCCTCCAGCAACTCACTATACCTCCTGTGATTTAGTTTCCTCATCTGAAAATGGTGGTTGGGTGAGAACTAATACATGCCAAGTGCTTAGAATAGTGCCTAGCACACTGTAAACACTAAATGAGTGTTAGCTGCTATTATTATTCTCTAATGAAAATACAAATCATCTGGCACAATAATCACCTGCCACCTGCCACCCTTACCTTCAAGTCTCTCCTTTATTTGTGAGCTAGAGGATTCCGGGAGCTCACAATTGTTCCAGAAACAGACTTTGCTCTGTGAGTAGTCCATGTTCAGAAGAACTGGAGCATGTCACATGGCCCTCTGCACCCTACTGTGTGCCTTGTGAACGGTGCATACCCCACCCTATGGCCCCCTCCGACCATCTCTACCCATGCAGGCTCAGTATGACACCCTCTTTAGACCTGATCTTTCATATACAGCTATGGTTTCCAATTTCACTCAGAATAATAATCTGAGAAAATAAGGAGTGGGCATAGGTAGATATCTAAACACTTCCGGTAAATTACTTTTTTGTCCCTTCATAATCATAAGTTCAGGAGATTATAAGGGGTCACTGCTTCCCAAATGTGGTCTCAGATACCTTTCTGTCTGGTCACATGGCATGGGCTTCCTGGAAGAATCAGCCGGTTGATTCCCTGCTCCTCCATGAAGCCCTTCCAATCGCACAATTCTAACCCCTTTGCAGGGATAGGGATTTCCTCCAGCCATTCTGAGAGCACAGGCCACATCTGGTTCCGTGCTGGACAGTCTCATTCCTTCTCTTAGACTGTGAGTTTCAGAAACATGGGAATAGTCACACATCCTAGTCCCACTTCTGAACCCAGCAATGCCTGGCAGTCAAAGACCAGGAGGTGACCCCAGAATCTTCACACTCCTGTGCCCAAGGACAAAGCAGATCTATTGCTGTCTGTGGTCTGGATGCAGAAACTTGTCGGAGTGCAAACTGGGAGGAGGGTGGTATCTCAGCTTTCTAGACGGGGTGTGTGTGTGTCTTTCCCTGAGCTGTACACCCTGCAAACATCATGACCACTCACCCTGGAATACCAGAGACTGCCTCCCCAATGAGGATAAGGCAAAGAATAAATAAGCTTTAGAATGTGCCAAACTTGCATTTTAATTAGAAAAGCAGAACTGGTTTAGCAGCCAAGGGCAGTCGCTAAGTATGAGAAGCTGTTACTTACCTTGCTGATTTGCTGCATCCAGGAAAGGTCTGCAAGAAAACCAACACTATTACCCAATATGAACACACAAGAAAGTCAGTTTAAACATCTGAATAACCAACTTCTAAATGTAGCAGAACGTAACTAATTGGCTGAAATTAAGCTCTCAGTTTATCTTTAAATATACTAACTGTTATGATGGAATAGAGCCCGTCACCTGTTTATGATGAATGAAATCCCCACTTTGTTCTCCAAAATCCATTTCAGGGTTGCAAGATCATAGTTCTCCGGGTGCTGAAAGGTAACTCCCTCTGGAAGCCCCCGCACTCCCACGGCGGACTGATCTCGCAGCATCTTCTCGTAAGGAACAGGCACCATTGCTGTTGTTCCTAACGCTTTACCTAGAAGAAGAGGCAGGTGACTTTGAACAGTATGAGCATAAAACCCTACCAGTCAGTTTCATTTAGTGTAATAAACACAGGCGGTGACATCTGGCTTTGAAGATACATTAGAAACAGAAGGTACCCGATTTCTCTATATCCCAAGTTAGAAAAATTCCCAAAGGGCCCAAATAAAAAATTTATAATATATATATTAAATATATCTTTATTGATTTCAGAGAGAGGAAAGGAGAAGGAGAGAGAGAGATAGAAATATCAATGATGAGAGAGTCATTGACCGAGCCCGCAACCCGGGCATGTGCCCTGACAGGGAATCGAACCCCGATCGCCTGGATCCCAGGTCGACGCTCAACCGCTGAGCCACGCCCGGCCGGACAAAATTTATAATATTTACTTCAAACCTTCACATAAGAAAGAGAAAAGAATAGGTCTTTTAATCTATTTTCTTGGTGGTTGGGCAATTTGGGGTACTTGCCCTGGCATTCCCAGGGCTGCAGAGAGCACCCCGTGGTTACTCAAGCTGCTGCCAAAAGAGGATGGAGCCTCCACTCAAAGCTTAAATTGTCCCTATGTCACACCTAACAAGTCAGGCCAACCTGCCTGTGGAGAAGTTATGAAGTCACCATAGCCTCATGTCACCACTGGGGCCGTGTGTCCTTCTGCACCCACCGGCCGGCCAGGCCAGAGGTGTGGGAGCTCCATTTCTCATAGAGAAGTGTAGCCTGGGCACCCAAGATCCCTGTCCCCAAAGTGAAATGCTCACATGGACCTGCAGGTCACATAAATATGTGCAGCTGTCTTGATACACAAGGCCCTAAGGCGATAAAGTGCTTATATCACAATTAAGGATAACACCTGTATAGTTATCTGGCTATCTATCTTTTTAAAACACTGTGTAGGTATTTTTTAAAAAATCCCTGTCTTAAGGCCTGTGGAAAGGTGTGCGTAGGTGGAAAGACAGATGAGGGTGAGGCTGGTGACAAAGCAGCAATAAAAATCTTCAGTAACTCGGTTGGCAGAGGAGTGGGGGTGAGTCGGGGCTCCCTAAAATGGGAGCAAAGACTGAAGTCTGATCGATCCGGAGGTTTCGATGGACCAGAAGAAACAAAGTTGTCTTCTGTAGGAAAACTTGAGCTGGTACTTAAGAACCGGCTCTTTGCTTGATGAGAATGCAGATTTTCGGATGACAGAAACCTAACTAGTCACACCAATAAGATGATCTACCACTGCCCTACTCCGCAGAATGAATGCCTCGGAGTGAACTACTCCGAGAATGACTGCCCCAAGTGCACTGTACCATAACAAAAGCAGAAGTAGTCCTCCACTGCTTTTCTGAGTATTTCCGTTTCTCCGGAGTGGAGCTGCACTCCCTTCAGCGGGCGCGGGGGTTTCATCTCGGGCAGGCCTCCCGCAGTGCCTGTAACAGTGAGCGCACGGTCAGTGTCCAGGCGTTTGCACCGCACACGTCCTCAATCTCTGCTTCTGGTATACGGAAAGGCAAAGGGGAAAGTGTGATAAACATACAACAAGATCTTTGTTTATTTAAATAAACATAAAGATCAAGTTATTTATGATGAACAGCATGCTATAACATGATGATCAA
Organism: Miniopterus natalensis; assembly: GCF_054644295.1. Taxonomy (NCBI): domain Eukaryota; kingdom Metazoa; phylum Chordata; class Mammalia; order Chiroptera; family Miniopteridae; genus Miniopterus; species Miniopterus natalensis. The sequence continues at coordinate 76,941,660 of NC_142083.1, forward strand.
TCTCTGAAATGAATCTATTGATAAAGAACTGTAAGTAATTCAACACACAAGGAAGTATTCGTAGTTCAGAGGAAATTATTTGTAAGCAGACATGTTATTTGTTATAGTCTAAAAGCAACACGACCCTCACCCCTGAACACGTTCAGTCCCCTAGCACATGTCAGGACTGCCACTGTGGCTGGAAACCGAGGGGGGAAACCCCGGAGAGGAATGAGTCGCAGAGGTGGGAGACCTAATATCTTCATATAAGTTCCCCTGTTCCCCTCAAATTCTTGACTGGCCTCACAGCCATATAAGCATACGGTGAGACTTTAAGGAAAAGCAACAAGCTAAAGAGCTGCACAGAGATTTAAATAGCTGTGTGGTGCTGGAAAGCCAGTTTCAAAGTCAAGTCCTGCTGAGTTAGAGCAGCATGAGACACAGCTTGTGAAGCTAATGGGCACACATGAGGAGTAAGGGCCACACTCCAAGACTACTGAGGCCCCAGGCCAAAGAGCAAAATCAAAATAGGCTTGTCTACACGGGCTCCCCACAGGGTCAGCGGGACCTGCCAGTAATTTAATTGCCTGTCAAAAAAAGGCAAGATTATTAGCAGATGTTTATAACATATCATGTATAATATACAGTATAAAATAAAAAACTAGTAGAAATGTGAACAAGCAAGAAAATGTGACCCAGGATGAAGAGAAAAAAATGAATAGAAGCAGGACCACAAATGACCCAGATAAGGAATTAAAAAAACTGCTATAAATACATTAAAGAATTTACAGGGGAGATGAACAAATGGGTGACTATATGGGGAATCCCAACAGAGAAATGAAAATGCTGACAAAAAGGAAAGATATAAACACAGAGAGAGAGAGAACATGAGAGAGAGAAAATGAGAGAGAAAGTGAAAGAGAGGAGAAAATAGAATTCCAGAATAAAAAATAATCAGAAATGAAAATTTCACAGGATAGACTTAACAACAGCACATTGTTGAAGAATGAATCTCTGTCCTCAAAGAAAGGTAATAAAAACTATCCAATCTAAAGCCTGAATAGGAAACAGAATTTTAAAAAAGGGACCAGAACCTTAATGACCTGTGGGACAATATCAAATTTTCTTCTATATGTGTAAATGAGGAAGCGAACTAATGAGAATAAATATCTGAAGAGATAATATCCAATTGATGAAGACCACAAATAGACATATCATGGCCAAATTGCTGAAAACCAAAGATTAAATAAACAGAACTAAGGGAAACAACACACTACCTTCAGAAGAACAAAACTAAGAATTCTAACCTGACTTTGTATCTAAAAAATGGAAGCCTGAAAGCAATGGAATAAAACTTTTAAAGGGGCTGAAATAGAAAACAAACAAACCACCAAGTAGAATGCCATATCAAGTAAAAATATTCTTCAAAAACAAAAGCAGGAGAGTGATGTTGGCAATATAGCGGACGAAGCAACGGCCCTTCCCTCCCCCACAGATACAGCAAATGAACCAGAGAGACCAGAACACCTCTGTGAGAACCTGGCTGACCAGTTAAGAAGCCACATCACCTAAGCCACTGTAAAACCAAGAAGGGATTCCAGAATAAGGGGTAGAAAAATTCCTGGCATTTGGTCTCTCTCTAGAGGGCATAGTTGCAGAGCAACTGGGAGGAAACCCCCAGGCTGGGGCTCCTTCCTTGGGATGGAAACAAAAGAGTGAACTGTGTATCCAACATTCCGGCTGCCTGGGGGCTGCAGAAGAAAACGGTTTCTCTCTTGTTTTTGCTCAAAGCACTGATGGGATCATCCTGTACTAGTTTGGCAGCTGCTGAAAACGGGTGAGCAGCATGTTAGAGCTGCAGTTCTGTGGGAAGACACCAGGGGGAGAAAGATATTCCAAAAGGTTAGAGAGGTCCTAGAACAGCCAGCAGGATGGCTGGGGGAGGTCCCAGTCATTTGAAGTCATCGAGTTAGACAAACAAAATGGGGAAAAAAAAAAGTGAAGAAAGCATAAGGGATTTATGGGACACTATGCCATCTACAAGACTCACTTTGGATTTAAGGATAAATATAGAGTGAACATGAAAGGATGGAAAAAGATATTCCATGCAAGTGATAATCAAAGAGATGCAAAAGGTAATGGCAATGCAAAGGGTAGCCAGGAACGGCTGTATCAGTCAATGCAGACTTTAAATAAAAACTGGTATAAGAAACAAAGAAGGACATTATCTAGTGATAAAACGGTCAATTTATCAGGAAGCTAGAACAGCTAGCTGTAAATATTTATGTCCCAAATCTCAGAGCTCCTAAATATAGGAAGCAGAAATGAAGGGAGAAATAGAGAGCAATGCAATAATGTAGGAGACTTCACTAGCCCCACTTTCAGTAATGGAGAGGACAATCAGACAAAAAAACCAAAAAGGAAACGGAGGAATTAAACAACACTATAAACCAACTGGACATGACAGACATTATAAACACTCTGCCCAACGGCAGTAGAATATGCGTTCTTCTCAAGTGCACATGGACCATTCTCTAGGACAGACCAAATGTTAGGCCACAAAATAAGTCTTAACTAATTCAAAAAGATCAAAGTCATACAAAATATCTTTTTTTATCACAGTGGAATAAAACTAGAAATCAATAACACAAAGAAAACTGGAAAACTCACAAATATGTCCAGATTAAAAATGGATCACAGAAGTCACAAGGGAAATTAGAAAATACCTTCAGACAAATGAAAATGAAAATACAACATACCAAAATTTATGGGTTAAAGCAAAGGCAATGCTACGAGGCAAGTTTATAGATGTAAATGAGTACATTAAAAAAAGATGTCAGTTCTGGCCAGGTAGCTCAGTTGGTTAGAGCGTTGTCCTGATATGCCAAGGTTACAGGTTCAGTCTCTGGTCAGGGCACATACAAGGAGCAACCAATGAACGCATAAATGAGTGAAACAACAAACTGATGTCTCTCTCTCTCTGTCCCTTGCCCTCTCTCTCTCAAATCAACCAATAAAAAAAAATTTTTAAAAAAGATCTCATATCAACAAACTAACTTTTACACCTCAAGAAACTAGAAAAGAAGAGCAAACTAAACCCAAAGGTGGCAGAATGAAGGAAATAAAAATTACAGCAGAGATAAATGAAATAGAGAACAGAAAATCAATATAGTAAATATTAATTTCAGGTTCACTGTGACAAACTAGGAGGGCATATTGTAATTCCAAGAACAACCAATAAAAAGATAAATAGAACACAGAGCAAAAAGTCAATGAAGGAGAGAAAATATAACACAAAAGTTTCTCAATTTAAAACAGTACAGGAACCTAGGCACAAAGGAACAAAGAACAAATGGGACAAATAGAAAAGAAACAGCAAGATAGAAGCCTTAAATTAAATTATGTAAGTAATTATATTAAATGTAAATGGATATAAGAATCAGACTTTTTAAAAAAAGATCTAATTCCATAAGTTTATAAGAGACACAGTTTAAATATAAACACATAGAAGGCTGAGAGTAATTGAATGGAAAAAGACCTACCATGCAAATATTAATCATAAGAAAGTCGATATGACTATATTAATATAAGATAAAGTAGACTTCAAGACCAGGTTATAAATGAAAACAAAGAGGAATATTTCATGAAGGGGAAAAAAAAAAATTCACCAGGAAAACATTATAATCCTAGATGGGTATGTATTTAATAACATATTCATGTCTCTATCTTCAACATATCTGAAGCAAAATATACTAATCAAAAGGAGGGATAAACAAATACACAATATAGTTGGAGATTTTAACAATCCTTTATCAGTAACTGACAAAAATAAGCAGGCAAAATAAAAATGGATATGGAGAACTGAATAACCTACCATGCAAATATTAATCACAACAATTACTTAACAACCTGACCTACTCAGTCTACTAACTGCAGAATCCAAAATTCTTGTGGAATAATCACCAACATAAATGATGTGCTAAGGCAGAAATTAGGTCTTGATAAATTCAAAAAGATTAAAACCATGTTGAGTACATTTTGGAACACAATGGAATTTAATTAGAAATCAATAACCAAAAAAAAAAAAAAATCCCTAAATTAAGACATTAAGGAACATGCTCCTAAGTAACTATGGGTTGAAAAATAATTACTAGGGGTATTAGAAAATATTTTGAACTAAATGATAATAAAAACACAACATTCAAAGTCTTTGGAATACAGCTAAAGCAGAACCCAAAGGGAAAATTATAACTTTAAAAAAATATTTTTTAAAGAGTCTATGTACCAAATAAAAATTAAACTAGAAGAGAAAAGCAAACAAATCCAAAGAAACTATAAGTAAGGAAATAATAAAGATAAGAGCAAAAATAACTGACAAAGGAAAAAGACAAACAATAGAGAAAATCACAGAGTCAGAAGTTGGTTCACTGGAAAGATAAGTAAAACAGGTGAATTTATCAAGAAAAAAGAGAGAAAACACAAATTACCAATATCGGAAACTAAAACAGAGACATCAATACAGAGATTAAAATTATAAAGCAAATATTATAAACCATTTTATCAAATTTGACAACTTAGATGAAATAAAGAAAGTAAAAATAAAGTTTACTGAAATAGGTACAAGAGGAGATAGAAAACATGAATAGCCTATATCTGAAAAATTAGCATGCAATTGTGAAACTTTAAGAATCTCTGTAATTAAATTTCAACAATTAGAAATTCAACTGCCAGCTGACATTAATGAACTGAGAATACCCTTCTTGTTCGTTAAACACATACTCACCATATTCATTGCTTCATTTTTTAATCTATCTTCTTGGTCATAGAGACCCTAAATTTTGATTTTAGAAGTCAATCTGAATCAATCAATCTCATTCATTTATTCATATATATATGTGTGTGTGTGTACACACACACACACACACACACACACACACACACACACACACACGAAATTCTCCTGTGAGTTGGAAGGGAGCTGGTGGACATGTCCCATCTCAGCCTGTTTCTTAATGTCCAAGTGGGCGTCAAGGTCTCTTCCCCAGGCTCTGGGCCTCTGGCTTCTGAGAGATGGCTTCCAAGGAGCTTGCTCTCTCCCTTTCTCTCACTGTGTATCTCTAAGGTCCCTTCCAACTTTAGTCCTGCTCTGTGTTCCCCCAAATCTCCCCCAGCTGCTCCCCTCAGGAAACACCGCCCTGAGGGGACTCCTTTAGCCTAACCAAAGGTCATGCTGTGTGGGCCACAATAATAGGGCCAGGCATTCTCCTCAAAAAAATAAAATTATATATATATAATTTTACTATAAAACAAATGCATATCTACCAAATCAAGATCATATATATATATAATATATAGGTAGATACAGGTATATATATGTCTCCTCTGCCAATCCTTGGAGACATCTACATATCTATGTATATATCTATATCTACCTTTTGATTAAACTTTCCTTTTTTTCCTTTCTTGACTCCAGGAAATACAAAATTGCTAACTCAATACTTGGTAGATGACCTATAGTGGTATAGATGATCATTATACAAAATGTAGGTTTTAACATCTTAGAACAGCAATTTCCACCCAGTGTGCAGCAAGAATTTTTAAAACATGCAATACCTATTTGGTCAGGGGCACTGACCTCTTTTCCCTTACACTGTCAAATAAAAAAATGACAACAGCCAACACAATAGCTGTCCTGTGTGAATGAATCAAAATTATATCTATTTTTTGTGAGATCAGAAAAAGGTATTTTTTGCTGTGCCTGCAGAATTAGTTTATGTGTGCCATGAGATGAAAAAGCTTGAAAATTGCTGCCTTAGGGTATAATTACCCTCGAATATGGCCACATATGCTTATTAATGCCCCTGGGCACTCGAAACACACACTGGCATACTGGAGGCTTGAAATTCCCATAGTAAAAAAAGGGAGAAACGGGTAAAATGGTTACTAACCAAAAATAATACCTAACAAGCCCCCAAGGAGTTGAACCTTTCCTTTGGGAAGGAGTAAAATAAGAATATTTTTAAAAATACGGGCTTGTTTTAGGAATCAGAGATAACTGACTTTATATGCTTCAAATTTAGTCTACAAAACCCGGGTCCCACTGAGGACTAGTACGAAATACACTGATCATGTGTCCTGGGCTCGCCAGTGTTAAGCAGCCATTCGCTCAGCTGAGTCAGGGGAGAGGTGTGAGGACCATTTTTAGAATAATGCTTATGATGTCTTAGAAGAAAACATTACATAAGACTTGCCTGAAAATGTTTCAAGACTTATGAACACAAAGGATGGAATTATTAACACCTACAGTATTCTGCGAAATCCTTCTGCAGATCCACCCTGGCGCTGACAAAGGCCCGTCCTTTTTCGGTTCCAATGACAAACACGTCTGCTTCATACATTGCGATGCAGGCCACTTCTGCCTTGGACTTGGCCAGTTCTTTGCACTGAAATACAAAGAATCACACGTTCAAGGGCAGATCCAGATTTCATGGGGCCTAAGAGGTCTGCTTTAAGAAAGTACAAAATTTGGTACAATTTTTTTTTTAGAATGAGAAAAATCACCAAGAAGAAACCCAAACAAATGTATCAAGCAAATACCATCTACCTCACAGAACCCAGAGAAGAACATATTTTTCTTAACTGTGATATTGTGATTTACGATAAGAAATATGTATTCGGTCTTTGCCCGCTGTTCCTGGCACACACTTCCTTCAACCCTTGGAATTTTCTAAGCGAAGAGAGTGATAAAGGTGAGTTCTCTGAGCTGCTCTAGCAAATTAATCAAACCTGAGGAGGAGGTCATGGGAACCCCCATTTATGACAGGTTCCGATATGACAGATCAGGAGCACAGGTGGCAACCCTGATTGCAACTGGCATCTGAAGGGGGGCAGTCTTGAGGGACTGAGCCGGTAACCTGTGGGATCAGGTGCTGTTTCTGGGTAGATAGCATCAGAGCTGAGTTGAAATGTAGGACACCAGCTGGGGTTGGAGAATTGCTTGTTGGTGTGGGAAACCTGCCCCAATACACTGGAATTGGGTGCAGGATCTTTTCTTCCTAGATTTTTGGCTGTAGACTCTTTGGATGCCTCTTTCTGTGACAATAATATTTTAAATATCATTTTAATAATTTACTATTTCCTCCAACATGGTCAATTATATTTTTATCATTGACGATAGGGATGCATAAAACATGAAAACTCAATACAGACATACTTGCTGTTCATTGTGCTACAGGTTTATGGCCTGCAGACAAGCATTCTGATACATTCGACTGTGCGTAATTCCTTTCAAAAAGTTAAAAGAATGTTTGATGTATTTATAACTACATATGCTACATTTCTGGGTATATTCCTGACCAGAGAGAATTTTGGTTTTGACAAGGCATCAGTGAAAAACAAATCCTCTGTTTACAATTTTACCTATTTAATGATCAAAAGAATTTTCCACAGACTAGCTTCTGACTCTACATTTAAAACCTTGTTTCATCTCTGCTACCCAGATATGTTCACACCACAATACAACCTCACGCTTTGTCCACTGATGTCATGTTACTGGATGACTTCATCCAGTGGACTATAGAAATATTCCTGAAAACTATTCCTACACTGGTATGTCTAGCAATAACTTACCCAGACATAAAAATAACAGCAAGCCATATAATACCACTAAACTAAAACTAAATGTACCCCAGCCCAACTTCTCCTTATTGAGACCCCAAAGATGCCCTGTCTGCTCCAATATCACCTGACACAGTGGATTACGGTTGGCAGAACACGGCCCTGCAAAGATGTCCATGTCCTAATCCCCAGAGCTTGTGAATAGGTTACCTTACATTGTAAAAGGGACTTTGCAGGTGTGATTGCATTTAGGATCTGGAGATGGGGAGATAATTTTGGGTTATCCAGGGTGGCCCAATGTAATCACAGGGTCCTAATAAGGAAAAGAGGGAGGCAGAAGGAGATGCGACAATGGAATCAGGGGGCAGAGTGATGCCCCTGCTGGAAGAGACCACAAGCCAAGGGATATGGGTGGCTTCTAGAAGCTGGATAAGGCCAGGCACAGATTCTCCCTGGGAGACCCAGAAGGAACACAGCTCTACTGACACCTTGACTTTAGGCCTGAAAAGACCATATTCTGCCTTCTGACCTTCAGAACTGTCAGATAATAAATGTGTGTTTAAAGCCACAACAGTTGTGTAATTTGTTACAGCAGCCACAGGAAGCGAGTACAGGGGCTGTGGCAGAGAGAAAGTCAGAGCAGAAGGAGAAAGCAACCTTAACTGATGTGGTTAAAATTCTAGCAAATTTTACAAAGACGTATGTGCACATATTGCTAAGACTCTGCCAAGACCACGAAAGGGGCCAGTGCAGGGGGGTTGGGGAGCCCAGAGCTCAGGCTCCATTTGCTTCAATCTCTCTGTTGTGTCAAATAAGCCAAAAATTCAGCAGTTAATTTGATATAGCAACTCTGGTATCAGGTGAAATTACAAATTTTTAGCCTAACTTTGGCCATCATCAGTAGAAAAGATCTTTTTAAAAAGCATTTTTTCTTATTATGAAATATACAGATTATGAAAATTTTAGCAGATACTAGAAAAGAACACAGAAAAAAAAATCCCCTGTAACCCCATTACCCAGAATTAACCACATTTTGAAATATGTGCACGCACGCACGCACGCACACATACACACACACACACACAATTTTTAAAAACAAAATTAGAATCGTATTACTGTATATAGGTTGGCCTTCTGCTTTATTTGCTTATTATTTTTGAGCATTTATAATCCTGAAAGACATGATTTTAAAATCAATATATAATATTCTGTCCTGAATTATCCAGTTGGGCCCGATGTAATCACTATATGCCAGTTTAACCATAACATTATTGAAAAGTTTTTTTTCCTGTTACAAATAATGCTATAATAAACATCCAATAACATAAATATTTCTGTGCATGTTTGATTATTTCCATGGGATGGAATCAGACACGTGGAACACCTGAGTCAAAGGGTATAAATTACTTTATGGCTCTTGAAACATATTCCAAATAGTATTCAGAGGGGCTCACAGCCCACCAGCACTGTGATGGAGGCCACGCCACCTTACCATTACAAGGCCTGAGAATCACCATCTGTGGGCTGGGCTGGGTGACTTGCTTCCCTAGAGCTGGACATGGAGAGGGAAAAAGAATAACTAGACAAATGGAGAAACGTGGCAGATGCTGCCTGTAGTAGTCAGGGTTCTCCAGACTGGAAAGCTTAAATTTATATCATTATATCCATAATGTAAGAAAAACAAAAATAAGATAACTTTTAAAAATAATCTGACAAGCCCATTAGCCTCTATGAAGAAGGGTATGCTTACACGGACAGGATGTAAAACTAAAGCTGAATATTAAAAACGACAGTGAAGTGTTTCACAGTTCTGTTATTTCTACAGTGATCCAGCCATGGCACGTTTTATAGAACTGTAGACTGTCTCACCATGGACTCCAGAGCAGACACGAGGAACGTCACCACCATCCTGCTGTCTGAGGAGGCCTCATTGTCCATGGGCAAGGGAGATGTTGCTACTTGGGCCATGATCCCTGTGCAAGAGAAATAAGAAGAAACTGAGTGGTCGAAATACAGTGTCCTGCATTAGGGCTGGGAGGGTCCTCCAATGACCCAGTTCAAACCTTTCTTTAGAGTTGAAGAAATTGACACTTAAAGACATTAAGTGATTTATCCAAGGTCTCTGTATAGTAATGCTGCCTTTTATATAGTGTATTTTGCACTAAACCTAGACAGCACCTCCTCATAAAGTAAATGCAGGAGTTATGCTAGAGAAAGAAGCATGGTAACCACTTCCTAGATGAGGAGGGGAAGGAAATGAACCTTACTGAGCCAGTGATGTTTTGTCAGATTTCAGCATGGCAGTGCCTGATACCACATTCCGTTTTGTATACACAGAAAAAGGAGATTTATATACTAAAGACGGAAAGAGAAAAGCCCCTTGCCTTTCCTGCTAGGACTTCTGCATAAAAGCTCACCCTAAATTTCACCAAGCTAGCATTAAACATTTCTTTGAAAAAGTTTCTCCAACACCATAGAAAGTTTTTTTAAGGAAAGCATGCAAAATAAATACTTGTCATGCCCCTGCCATAGTTGGCTTAATTATATTTGTAAGCAAAAGGTAAATAGAGCAGGCCAGGCTGGTGATACAAGCTTACGGAGTAAGAAGCATGAGGCTCTGGTCCCCACAGTACCAGCAGCCAAGAGAGCCAGGTTTTGGGTTTCCCAGATCATTAACCAGCTCCGTGACCCCAAGTGGGCTGCACCCAGGCTCCTCTTCTATGAAGAAAACACTAAATCAACCACCTTCACTCCTAACCACTTTGAGCCCTTTAATTTAAAATCAAGGGAACCACATATTTTATGAGTCCATTCACATGAAATGTCCAGAATAGGGAAATCTCAGAGATAAAAATCAGTGGTGGTTTAGGGCTGAGGGGAGGGGTAGCTACAGGATGCAGGGTTTCTTTCTGGGGTGATGACAATGTTCCAAAATTGACTTTGGTGATCACTACACAACTCTGAATATACTAAAAAACCACTGAATCATGTACTTTAAATGGGTGAACTGTGTGGTATGTGAATTTTATCTAAATAAAGCTGTTTTTAAAATCAAATGAAATCAAAGAGAGGTTGGATGGAGAAAAAGGAAATTAATACTTAGAGAACACATACGAGGTGCCAGTGCTTTTCTGATAATCCAATTTAATACTCACACATTTGCCCAGCTGGTGTGACTCAGTGGTCCAGAGTTGACCCATGAACCTGAAAGTCACGGTTTGATTTGCGGTCAGGGCACATGCCCTGGTTGTGGGCTTGATCCCCAGTAGGGGGTGTGCAGGAGGCAGCCGATCCATGATTCTCCTTCATCATTGATGTTTCTCTCTCTCCCTCTCCCTTCCTCTCTCTGAAATTAATAAAAACGTATTTAAAAAAAATATTCACACATTCTCTAAGGGAAAAATTATTCCCACGCAAGCACTCAGAATGGGAGGAAGCCTGTTCAAGGCTGTGCAGCTGCTTCATGGTGGAGCAGGGGCTGGGAAAACAGCGGAGGAGCAGACAAGCAAACCGAAGACCGCTCAGGGCCTAGATAAAGGACCTCCAGGGGCAGGTCCCCATGATTAGAGTGACCACACGTCCCAGGCCAAGAGAGTCCTAGTTCGCCCTGCCTTGCAGGTAAGGTTAGTAAGAGCACACTCCATTCACTTTCAAGTGCCTGGAGGATGCATTATAAAATGTTCTCATGTGGGTGGTTTGTGAAATGAAAAAAAAACATCATGAGGATATGACATTGTGTGTCCTTAAAACAACCTCCAAACTCAGAGTTTCTCGAAGATGTCGACCAAACAGCAATCAAAGTGAGACACTCATCTCTGAGCTCAAATATTGTTTAAGACTGCATATATTATTTAGCAAGAAGAAAAATGGTCAAAATGACCATTTATTCTTTTTTGTAAATTTATTTTTATTGTTGAAAGTATTACAGATGCCCCCTTTCACCCCATTAACCCCCTCTAGCTGCCCCACCCCACCCCACCCCCACTTATTCTTTCCCTTTAAGTAAAGGAACAAGGTTTTATTATAAAAACTCTTTCTACTGATGTAAACTAGACCCTCATTAGAATTACATTTCATTTCTTTAAGGTGAAAGGCCTGTTCATGTCATACATTTTTTTTAAATTCAGGTATAATTTACACATAGTAACTTCACTTTTGAGTGCACAGTTTTATAGGTTTTAACAAATATAAAGTCTGTAGCCACCACTAAAATCAAGGTATAGGACAGACAGTTCCATCACCCCTCAAACTCCTCCATGCCCCTTTTAGTCAGTTCATATCCTACACCCCAGCCTCTGGCCATAACTGATCTGTTTCTGTCCCTGTAGTTTTGTCTTTTCCAAAATGTCATATAAATGGAATCCCACTCTGTGCTTTTCGCTATATCAGTAGTTTATTCTTTTTTTCACTGAGCATGCCATTGTAGGGATGTAACACAGTTTATCCCTTTGCCTGTTAAAGAACTTCTGGGTTATATGCAAGTTTTTTTGACATTTTTGTTGTTGTTAATTCTCACCCATGGATATTTTTTCCATTGATTTTTAGAGAGAGTGGAAGGGAGGGAGAGAGAGAGAAAGGGAGAGAGAAAAAAAGAAATCTATGTGAGAGAGACACATCAACTGATTGCCTCCCACACATGCCCCAACTGGGGCTGAGAATCGAACATGAAACTCTTAGGTCCATGGGCTGACACTCTAACCACTGAGCCCACCAGCCAGAGCTGCAGGGTTTTTTATGATTACGAAAAAAGCCACTGCGACCACTCATGCACAGGCTTTTGTGTCAACCTAAGTTTTCATTTCTCTTGTGTAAATACCTAAAAGTGAGATTGCTGGGTTAGCTTAAGTACTTTTTTAGCTTTATAAGAAAGTACCAAACTTTTTCAAAGTGACTGTACCATTTAGTGTTCCTATCACTAATACATGAGAACTCCAGCTGCTCCGCATCTTTGTCAACACAGTACTGTCAGCCATTCTAATAGGTAGGTAGTGATATCCCTTTGTGGTTTAAATCTGCATTTTCATAATGACTTCTCATGGGCTTATCTGCCATCCATGTATCATCTTTGGTGAGATGCCTGTTCAAATCTTTCGTCTACTTAAAAATTGGATTGCTTGCTTATCTTTATTATTGAATTTATAGAATTCTTTATATATTTTGGATACAAGACCTTTATATTTTATTTGCAAATGTTTTCCCTTTTGCTATAAAGAACCTTCCTGGGACAATTAGTAAATTTAATGAGGTTTTAGGGTTGTAATGTATTAAGGTTAATTTGATTTTGATTATAATATTGCTGTTATGTAGGAGAATATTCTTGTTTATAGGAAACACACACTGTGAAGTATTTGGGGGTTGATAATTTCTCTCAAGTAGTTCAGAAAAAAATAAAAGTTCTCTGTATCATACTTGCAATTTTTTGTAAGTTCAAGATTGTTTCAAATTTTTAAAAATTATTTTTTAAAACTGACCTAACTCTATGTCACTTATATGTTCATTTGTTTTTAAAAATTATATGGTCAATACAATTCCTTTTGGGAAAATCAGTATCTAGAATGTTTCATCAAGAATTCAGATTAAATGATTTCACATGAAAGGCACAACTTGAAGTGATTCTTATTTTATGCAAAACACGTCCATTGGCAAAACTAGAGTTTTCATTCCAATTTCTGGTCTTTATTCTTAAAAATCAGCTGCATTACTTGGTTGAAATATTAAAATTATTTTTCCATGGAAGTTAAAAACATCTCACAAAGATTTAAAAATAAACTTTAAACATGGTGAACATGTGTTCAATTTTTATCTAAAATAAGGCAAATATTTGTTTTAAAAAAGGATTAATGTAGGTAAATGTGCACAGTTCTAAAGATAAACCTGCAACCAAAGTTCTTTAATATGTTGTTGCTATTTAAAATTATAACTGCCTTGGTCAGTGTGGCTCAGTTGGTTGGAGCATTGGCCTGCACTGAAAGGTGGCAGTCTGATTCCCAGTCAGGACACATACCCAGGTTGCAGGTTCAATCCCCCGTTGGAGTGCGTATGGGAGGCGACTGATCAATGTTCCTCTCTCACATCTCTCTCTCTCTCTCTCTCTTCCTCCCCCCCCTCTTCCCTTCCCTCTCTCTGGCTCTCTCCTTTCCTCTCTCTGAAATCAATTTAAAAAATAAATAAAATTATAACTAAGAAACTGATAGTCTTGACTATTATCTTTCAGAATAAAGTACTTCAGACACTGTTAAAAAAGAAAAAGAAAAAAAAAAGACAAGGTCTCATACAGCAGAGTTCCATTTACAATGGGGTAGTCCAAAGGCAAAATCAAGTGTGGTCCAAATTATCAAAGGGAATAGTAACATTTTTCTTCTATGATTTCTTTAATTGTTTACGGAGAGGCTTTTCTAGCTTTTTATCAGCAGATGCAACTTTGCCAACATTGCACATTTTTTTCAGATAAGTAGTTCTAAAATCTGCCAGCCACCCTTGCTGGCTCTGAATTGTCTATCAGCAGGCCACTCCCCTTTGGTGGTGGTGGTGGGGGTGTTCTCCTTTTCTCTTAGAATTTTGCCATTGATTGATACGTCTTTAGAGTTCATGTCTCCCAGCCATAACTTGAATACTTTTCAGCCTAATATCTTATCACATACTTGGCTAGTCACCAAGCAGTTACTGGGACACTGGATGTCACATTATGACGACTCTTGTGTTGATGGCATGAATGCTAGATTGTGACCGCACCTCTAATTGTGACCTCTCACTAAGTCCCACAAGCCAGTTTTCCCAGCAGTATTGACATAGATTGTTGTTTCTTCCATTAATCATTCAATGAAGTCATTTAGGGGCCATGATGGACAAAATATATGCACCTTAAATACTAGATTCACACATGGTGTTGTGAGATGCTCACGCTAAGAAGTCCCAGAACTGAGACCATTTAAGGGACTGGCATATTCCAGGTTGCCGGCTCATGCTCACTGCTAAGTCAGATGTTCCTATATTGAAATGGCAGAAAGTGCATGCAATATTTAAATAGCTCTTTTTATTTCATTTTTGCAGATCAACAAGGTGTGACTTCATTGTGTATTATTTTGCACAATTCTCCAGAGAAGATTTCAACAAAGCCTTCCCCTAAAACACAAAAGTAAATTGATTGATCAACATCTCTTAGTGCAAGTGGTAAAGATATTGTTTCTATTAATTACACCACAGCAATCCTTAAGAGGATTGTGATGTCAAAACTCTGGGTTTAAGAGAATAAAATAAGCTGAATGAAACTAGGTGGAGTTCAAGATGATATTATCAGTTGGTATCAACTAGGCTACCAGCAATAATAAAAAAATGAATGTTTCATAATTATTGCTTTGTTTGCATCCTTTACATAATAAATGAAGGGAGAAACCTTTTATATTTTATGATTTAGAACACATCATGTATTAATACAACATAAAAAATAACGACACATGGTTATAAGCTAACATGGGGTTTCCCACCCTAAGAACATTTCCCTGAGAAAAAAAAAATCGTTGTATTCTAATAAAGCTAAAAATCCTTGACAATGAGAGCTTGTACCACAGAGTAAAATCTCCCAAAGTCTAATGGTAATTAATTTCTATTCAAATCTATAGCATCAGCAGCATTTATTTAGGTCACAGATTTTATATAATACTTAATTTTTTGCTCTTTAAAAACTGGACATGTAAACTAATAAGATTCTCAAATCTCATATAGTTTTCTCAGTAATCCTTGAGGGCTCTTTTGCCTTTTCAACATAATGTTTTACTAATAAAAAGCAAACATCTAGAACAGGGGTCAACAATCTGCAGTCTGTGGGTCAAATCCAGACTGCCACCTATTTTTGTGAATAAAGCTTCATTGGAACACAGCCACCCTCATTTGTTTACATCTTGTCTATGGCTGCTTTCCTACAACAGCAAAGGCAGGGTTGCATTTATGTGACAGAGACCAAGTGTCACCAAAGCCGAAAATATTTATTATATGGCCCTTTACAGAAAAAGTTTGCAGATCCCTGATCTAGAATTTGTTTCTGTCACGTAACAGTTTTCATCACTTAGAATGTCATCCATTCTGTTTATCAAACCTGTGAAATCTTGAAATGGAGGCCTGGTTTATTTTTTAGAGTGTTTCTAATTTTCCTTTCCAAAGGTTAATTTTTCAGGTCTCTGAGGCCTTGATTTTAATTAACAAGTTTCTGAGGTGCCACCTTCTCCATAACTCAGCTCAGGCATACTGTAAAAGGAAACTACAACAACTATTCAGCATTCAACAGAAATGTACTGAGATGGTCAAAAGGTACAAACTTCCAGTTTAAAATAAGTAAGTCCTGGGGATATAATGTACAGCATGGTGACTATAGTTAACAATACTGTAAGGTATATTTGAAAGTTGCTAAGAGAGTAGATCTTAAAAGTTCTCATCACAAGAACAAAAAATTGTAACTATGTGAAGTGATGGATGTTGACTAAACTTATTGTGGAAATCATTTCACAATATATACATATATCAAATCACTACTGTATACACCTAAAACAAATACAATGTTATATATCAATTTTATCTCAACATAACTGGAAAAATTTTTTAAAGAGTAACAACATATTTCAAGACAATAAAGTATCCTATTCTGGAATGATTAGGAATATGGAAGAGAAAAAGAAATAACATGCATTTTCAATAAAACTTAAATGATTAACAAATAGTCAAGAACTTCAGCTTAGCCAAATAAATTCATAAAAACTTAAAAACACACACCGACAACCAAGAACGTA
Organism: Miniopterus natalensis; assembly: GCF_054644295.1. Lineage (NCBI taxonomy): Eukaryota > Metazoa > Chordata > Mammalia > Chiroptera > Miniopteridae > Miniopterus > Miniopterus natalensis. The sequence continues at coordinate 76,958,036 of NC_142083.1, forward strand.
TTGAGCACATGTTATGTGAAAACACACGTTGGTGGGAAGGGCGGGTGAGAAACAGAGGTGACCAAAATTCACCTCCGCGCTCTCAGGTGAGGCAGACCTGCACAGACGCGGCAGAAGAGCAGATAATAAAGTCAGAATGAAAAGCCCGACGCCCCTGAAACGGCGCAGGGCAGGTGGGAACACAGAATCGACAGCCGGGGCAGATGAGGCACGAAGGCGCCGGAGCAAATTCTGCAGCCTGAGAACGAGGCGGGGGCAAAGCCCGGGAGCTCTGGGCAGCAAGCCCCAGGCGCCAAGCAACAGGCAGGCGGCAGGGACCCTGTCCCGCTCCAAAAGGCCACCACGGGTTGTCGCCTCCCGCAGCCCGCGCCAAGCCCTGCGTCCTCTAAGGACCAGGTGTCCAGCCGAGGTGGCCGGCCACGCTGACCAAGCCTTCCTCTCCGCGCGGACGGAAAGGGGAGAGAAGAGTCTGCTTCCTTCTTCAGCTGCAGCTCTGAGCAACATCCAAGCTTACGTCTAGACGTCTGTTTACTTCAAATGACCAGCATGAAACTACACTAGGAAAAATGTTCCCCTTAAAACGCAAAGCTTGGCCCAGAAATTCCATTCCTTGGTACATACCCCGGAGTGGGGAACATGCACCCCAACCACGCGGGCGCGAACGCTCCCGGCATTATTCACCATGGCCAAGAAGTGGAAACAACTCAAACTGCCACACACTGACAGGGAAGGAAAACGCGGTATCCCCGCGCGGTAGGGATTCAGCCATCAGAAAGGACAGACACCAGCCCCGAGCGACGCCCTAGGCCACCGACAGGCGACGCCCAGCACAGGCGGAGCCACAGCGGCGCAGAGCGGTGGCCGGGGCTGCGGTGGAACACGGGGATCGGGGCTTCTTTTTGGTTGATGAACGTGTCCTGGAATTAGTGGTGATGGCTGCAAAACTTTATGAATAAACTAAAAACCAATGATTACGCACTTTAAAGGGGTGAATTTTATGGTGTATCTCAATAAAGCTATTCAACAGCAAAGCGTGGGTTTGAAGGGCGGAAAATACAGCCTTGCGGGTCCTTTTCCCGCTTTATCTCTAAACCGTAGGTGAGGGGCTGCAGCCCGGGCCAGAGGCTCTTCTTAGGGCCTCCGGGTGTACGTTCCGCCGAGAGGCAGCTGGAGGCTGACCACGCCCCCGACAAGGCCCACGCCGCGGGCCACTCGGTTTCGCGCAAGGTGAGGGGCGGAGTCGGGCGCCATAGACGTGGAACCCCACGCAGTTACCAGGCAACCGAGGAAGCCCAGCCCCCTAACTTAACCAATCAGACGTGTCTGCACGAGCGCGAGAGCCCCGCGTACGTCGTATGGGGCGTGGCCTCACGCGTACCCGGCTCCTGAGAGCTCCTGACCTGCAGCACCCGCCCCCACCGCTCAGCCCAACCAATCAGAAGGAAGAAGGGTGCGCGCTCCGTGCGTGCGACCGTTGCCCCACGGCAGGGCTTCCTCGCCCCACCCCCACTCATCGGCCCAGCCCGCCAGCAACGGGGTTCGGGGCCCGCTGGGCCGGCGGGGAAGGGGGCGCTTCTGTCCATGCAGCTGGGCGGGCGGCTTCCCTAAGCCCGCAGTCCCGCAGGAGAAAGTTCCAAGAAAAGTACCCGCTCTTAATGGCGGCGGGGGCGGGGTACGCACCTGAGGTCCCCGCCAGCGGGCAGCGGCCGGCGGACCGTGGGGTCCGAGGGCTAGGCCACCGGGGAGCGGCCAAAGGCCGAGGGCGGCAGCTGGGACGGCGAAGAGACCGGGGCGCGGCGTGTGGGCGGCGGTCGAGGGCCTGCTCCCTACTATCCCTTCTTTTTCTCTTTCCCCCCCTTTTTTTTTGGCTTCCTGGAAGGCAGCCTCAACTCGTGTGTCCGCAGCGCCCCAAGTGGGAGCTGCCGTTTCCGGTGCTGCCGATTCCAGTTCAGCTGCGCTTTGAGTTTGTCTGGAGGCTCTCAGCTCTGTTGAGCTGAAGGCCGGACGTGCTCGTCCATCCCCAGCCTTTGCCCGAGAGGCTGGCAGGTGCCTAGTCTCATCCCTAGGCACCGCCCCCAAAGGTGGGCGTACTTTGGTGCTGTAATTTAATGTACTTTATGTAGCGTGAATGCAATGTGTAGCCTTAGAGGGGTGAGGTCACAACTCCGTTGACCTCTGAAGCTGCCTTAAAGGCACCCAGTTGTTTGTTACAAACTGTAGCAGCGCGTCCTGACCTTTCCGCGGGGTCAGTGACATAGCCCGTCAGTCATGAGCTGTCCATCAGGTGACGCTGGCACTTTAGCAAACAGTCAAATATTACAGTACTGTTATTTAACCCGATTAAGTTATAGTTACATACTTGTTTTAAATATGCCAAAAAGGAGAATAGGATAATAAACCATTTACCCATTGCTCAAATTTAAGATAATATTCCGTATTAATAGTCTTGGGCCTCTTTCCCACCGGCTCTCACTCCTCTGATGACCTCACCCAGCCTCGGGCTCTACCTCCCATTGAATGGTTACGACTCTCAGTATGTATCTCCAGCACCCCCTTCCCCTCAACTAATCCATGCAACCAGCTGCCTACTTTGAAATCTTCACTCGGAGGATGACCAGGCATCTCAAGGAGAGCAAGCCTCCCCCCCCTCAGTTCCTCCTGCAGGCTTCCCTTTCCTAGGGAAACTCGGGACACAAACCTCAGCAGCACCCTTTGCTTCGCCCATAGGGCACATCAGTCCTTCAGACGACCCAGCCAGCTCAGACTCACTAAGATGCTACCTTCCTCTTTCTGACCCCCACACTGATCCAGGCCAACACAGTCTCTTGTAATGACTAGTTTGTCTCCCTGATTCTGCCCTTAACCCTCTTCAGGTTATTATTAACGCGCCATCCAGAATTCTGTACCTAGTAACTCATTTCCGGACTCTGCTCAAAGTTGTCCAGTAACTCCACCTCGGGGACAGTACAGGTCCTGAATTATGCTTTTGGCCAAGATGAAGTAACAAGGATTAGAGTTACCCTCTTGCCTGAAGCAACTAGAAAACAAGCAAAATACACAAGAAGGAAAAGTTATGAGTTTTTGGCATTAATTTGCCAATGTAAGTGGAATGAAAAAATTATGTGAAAGACACAAATTATCAAAGCTCACTCAAAAAATAGATAAGTAGCCCTATATCAAAGAAATTGAAATTTAGTTAAAAATCTTTCCACATAGAAAATTACAGGCCCAGATGGCTTCCCTGGTAATTTTTACCAAACATTTAAGGTAAAAAGAAATCTTCCCAAAAGTTTAAGGAAATACTTTCTAACTCTATGATGCCAGCATTGCTGTGATATCCAGATCAGACACAGACATTGCAAGAAAACTAAAGCACAGACCAATATCCCTCCTCATGAACAAAAATGTAAAAATTCTCAATAAACTTTTTATTTAAAAATTGTTAAAATAAATTTTTATGTGTATTTTACCACAAAATTTTAGAGGTGAAAATCCTCTCACTACGATGCAGGCATTCCACTTACAGGTATTTACCTAAGATAAATAAAATATGCCAATATAAAGACTCATACCTGAATGTTCACAGCAGCTTTATTCATTATATCTGATGCAGGAAACAAGCCAAATGTCAATCAGCAGCGGACTCAATAAGCAAATCATTGTATGTCCATATGATGGAGTGGTATTCAGCAATAAAAAGGAATGAACTCTGGGTACATGCAAAAACAGATTAACCTCCAAAATCATTTTAACTCAAAGAAGCCAGACATAACAGAGTCCGTATTTTATGGTTATATATACATGTAATAGGGCAAATTCTTTCATAATGGTGGAAAGCATATCAATTTTTTAGCACCAGGGTGGAGAAAGGCATTAACTACAAAAGGCATGAAGGTGCTTTGTGAGAGATAGAATTATGCTGTATCTCGATTATGGTGATGCTCACACAGGTGAGTGCATTACACATTTTTCAAAATTTCCCAAACTACTGTTTAAATGAATGCAGTTTATTATACATAAATTATACCTCCAAATTAAGAAAATCAACCCTTCAAATTCCTGTGTCATGAAATGTTAAAACTACTTTACAGTGAGCATATACAGGCACACTATTCTTGCTAAGTCATCTTACTACTGCCATTTTCCAACCACGACGATTTTTATTGAAAGCAAATGGTTTAACAAAATAAGACATTTAAAAATCATTGTTTATTTAATCTTTATCATTATTTAAATAATTACTTTGTATATTTTATAAGCTATTAGTATAACAATGTGTGTAAATAATTTGTATATATTTTTTCATGTTCACAAATTTTACCCATGTGTAATCAAAATAATTTGGAGGTTACTGCCCTAAAAAGTTGGAAGATCCTGTTGTCAGAAAACTGAAAAGAAGAATTTATAAGTAGAGGTTTGAAACCATTCAAGAAGATAACTGAGACCAATGGTAATATTAAAGTGTACCACATTTATGTGATATAAGAAGACTCAAGATTGTAAAGTGTCAATTTTCTCCTAGTTAATTCCTCTCAATTAGCTCATGAATTTAATGCAATTCCAATAAAACACCAGTGGGATTTTTTAATGCAACTTGACAAGATGATTTTAAAATTTATATGAAAGTAAATGTTATGAATAGCAGACAATGTTGTAAAAGAACAAAGAAGAGCAACTTGAGTGAATAAAAATCAGCATATTATAAAGCTGTGGCTGTTGAAACCTTGTCATATTGGTTTAAGAATAAATCAGTAGAAACAAATAGTTTCTGGAAACTGACCCATATATATGGAAATTTGTTAGGTGTTATAAATGGTATTTCAAACCTTCAGGTAAAGTCTGTTACAAGTCAAATTATTTTCAGACAATCAGATTATCTGTTTGAAAAAATATTGATAAATGTACAATCTGGTCTCATTCCACTCATAAAGATCAACTCCAAATCTAAATATAAAAATTAAAAGCATTATATAAAGTGTTTTACAACTATTATAAAAAACATATTTTGGATAATTGTCTTTCTAAAGACACAGAAAGCAAAATCTCTAGTGGGTAAAATAAAACTGACTACATCAAAATAAAATTGTAGGTCAAAAGACACTATAAATTAAAGACAATAACATTTCAATACATGAGGGTTTCTATGCAGAATATACATATACATTACTTCCATAAATTAATGAGACAACCCAATAGAAATGTGGCCAAGGATATGAAGACAGTTTTTTAACATGAACATTTTCTATGACCCAGCAGTCCTGTTTATCACTGTCTACCCAGGTGATTCCCTCACTCAGTGCAAAAGGAAACTTGTACAAGTATTATTACTTGTAATGGCAAAAACCAGAAATTATCCAAATGTCCACCAAGAGAAGACTGGTTAGGTAGGATGTAGTTTATTCATACTAACATGCAAGAATGAAAAATAATGGGGTAGACCTAAAAAAACTGTTATAAAATTATCTCCAGTATAGTTTTGAGTGAAAAGATAAAGTTGCAGAATGAGATACATATTATTCCAATTTTCTTTAAACACACACACACAATAAAATAATACTTTTCTAGGGAACAGATATATGTGGGTCTGTAAGAGGCTGTTAGCCTTGCCTTATCCATATATAGTGCTTTATTAATTTTTTTACAAAGGCAAAAATCATACAATTAATTGTATAATTGAAAGTTAATAAAAATTAAAACATATAAGACTAAGTTCAGTCTTCCCCAAATTAGAGAATTTAAGCTACTCTAAATTAACAAAGAAAATAGAACATCCACAGGAAAATGTCATATGTGGTGGGAAAATTTGGCTTGGCTAACATTACAGACATTTTAATATATTCGGGTAGCTGATACTCTGCTGTGAGGCCATGTTTTCCAAGCAACAAATTGGACAAAAATGGAAGTACTGTGTGACAGCATACAGCCAGCATATAAAACCAACCAGGTTTTGATAGTAGAGTATGAAAGTCCGGTTGTGACTGTAAGTCCAGGTCTTTATTGGAAGAAACCGGCTTTTAGGCTCAGTTATCCTGTTTCTTCCTTAACAGAAGACACAAATTTGATAGGCAAGCATCGCCACCCAGTGGCTATGGCTCACATTGCAGAGTTTGTCACTGCACCCTTTGTCCCCCAAATCTCAAACCAAAGGTTGTGCATTTTGGATATCCTTTAAAAGTAAAATGTTTTAGAAATTCCAGAGACTCACAGAGGGTTATAAATTTTAAATTCTGACAATTTAAGATTTTGTAAAAGCCTACCTTCTACCAGCATTACCAGTTTGTAAAAGAACAGATATTTAAAAGCAAAAAATCAGAGAGGCCATAAACTTAGATAAGAGGATAGTCCTGCTTACGAAAAAAAACCCAGTTACAAATTGTATATGCATTTCATACATATGTAAGTATCTCATAACTGCATTAATAATTGAGATGGTTAATTTTATGTGTCTACTCAACTGGTCTACAGGATGGATGCCCAGGTAGGTGGTTAAGCATTATTTCTCTGTGTTTCTGTGAAGGTGTTTCTGGAAGAGATTAGCATTTGAATCCATGGACTGAGTCAAGAAAGTTGTACTCCTCAATGTGTATGGGCCTCATCCAACCCACTGAGGGCCTAAATAGAAGAAAAAGATGGAGGAAGGTTGAATTTTCTCTCTCTGCTTGACTGTTTGAGTTGGAACATCGCTCATCCCCTGCCCTTGAACTAGGACTTACTTTATTCTTGCTCCTTTATTCTCAGGCCTTAGTACTTGGACTGGAACTACACCCCCTGCTTTCCTGAGTCCCCAGCTTGCAGACAGCAGATAGTGGACTTCCTGTATCTCCTGTTGGTTCTGTTCTCTGGAGAATACTAAAACATATTAGGAGAATCCTTACATAATATTTACATAATTTTCCTATATCAGTGCACGTCTCAAGTTTATCAATAAAAGCAGAGCTGGAAGACAGTCTTGTACACAGATACTTAATTTGGGAGGCATCAGATGTGAGAGCAGGGGGAGTTAATGAGTAACATGGTCCTTCCCGTATAAAGGCAAACTGCCTTTCATCTTCTTTATCATTGGCATTGAAAACAACTCATTCACCAGATCAGTATCCCTAGGAAGTCCCAGAAGCTGTGTTGATCTGTTCCAGTAAAATGCTACTCCCGACACAGCAGCTATGACTGAGCTGTGCACCTAGCTAAGTTTATAGCAGTTTACAGTTACCTGCCCTAATCCATCTGGTTTTTGCAGGAGTCAAACAGGTGAGCTGCATGGGGTTATGATGGGAACTACCACTCCTGAATCCTTACATCTTTGAAGATGGTGCTCAGGTCCACAATTCTCCCTGGGGTGCAGTATGTTTTCTGATTTAATGCTGGCTGGGTCAAGCCAGGGTGAAGGACCCAATGTGAGCTGCTCAGTATGTCCATCCTAATGGAGTCTTTGGGAACCAGGGACATTTCTACATGGTAGGTGCATGGACGCATTTGACCCTCTGTGAGACACACTTGTGCCTGGCTCCACGAGCTCCCACTCCACCTGGGGACTCGTCGGTATTTCAGATTCTATTGTGTCAGTGCCCCTCAGACCCTGCATCCAGCTCTGGAAGATCTGGTTATTCTCATTATCCAGTGTGTGGTTAACTCTGGCAAATAACCACAGGTTCCTTTGGGAAATGATAAGGAGAATATTTACTGACTCTGCTTGGGGTGGCTCTGCAGGGTCCTTCCTTAAGTGGACCCAGCCTTCCTCACTCAGCTCCAACCACACTATCCTGTGTGTGTGTGTGTGTTCCCAAACACACTCCAGGTGTGGTCTGCTAGCATTTAATAAGAGCCACACACCAGTGGCAGCTACCAGGAGCCCTTAGCCTTTGCTCTTTCCATCAACATTGGAGGCTTTGCTAATTAGCTTAATAAGTGCTAGAAATGGGTTTGGTGAAATTAGTGGCTTGTTAATTTGTGTATCAGCCGGGGTCCAATGAGGAGACAGAAACCACCCAGTGACTTGAACAGGGAATGTTTAATATAAAGACTTACTAAAGACAACAAGGGATTGGAGCAACAAGGGATTGGCCCGTAAGAAGTAAAGAGAACTCTAAATAATAGACATAAGGAGCAGCCCTACCCCTAGGACTGAGATAGGGCACCCCAGAAAGAAGCCAGCCCTAAAGCTGAGACCCAGACCTGAGGCAGGTTGGTAAGAAACTAGGAAAATTCCCTGGCAAGTGGAATGAGGAAACTGAGACAAATGGTTGAACAAATGGCCAGGAAGGCTGAGCAATTAATCACCAGTTGATAAATCACAAGACTCTATCCCCCCTAACCAAGCACACCTAAGAGCAGGTGGTCTAAATCACCTTAGTCAGGAAGCTAGATAAAAAATTCAATTAGAGCCAGACTAATCCAAGATAGAGGTGAAACTAACCAGAGAATAACCCCAAACTCTATTATGTGCTCATTTTAATACATCAGTATACTAGACAACGCACCCAGAAAACTAATGAGTATTCTGTTGAGATCTTCCCTTGGGACCTCCCTTATAATTTCTGCCTATAGGAAATAGAACCCTCAGGACAAAGGATGCCAGCTTGCACTCTTCCTGAGCAATCCTGCGTCCCCCTTCCCCCTTCTACCCTAAGCTCTAAGGGTCCCCATGACACCTGCACCCAGGGGAGCAATGGGCAGCAGCAGCTCGTCTGGGATTTACCCCCTGATCCTGTCTCCAGGGGCCCTTTCTTTACCTCACTGTCTCAAGCTTTAATAGACTTATTCTCAGTTTCCCTTAGACTTGTGTCTTGAAATTTTTCCTGCAGGAGTCAAGAACCTGGAGGTCGCTTGACATGCGAAAGGTCCCGGACTGTGCTGTGGCAGGACCAGCCCAATTCTTGGTGTGGAAGTGGTCAGGTAACAGACCTTGTTAGAGAAGGCACAACCTTTGCTCACAGATGGTAGGGGTCACTGTAGTGCTGTGCACTCAGGAACTCTGCAGAGATCCATCCTGCAGTGCGCTAAGGAAAGTCTTTCATGGGGAGGTGACTTACAGGAGGCACTCTGCCCAGATGTTGCCTGAGGCGGCTGCTGGAGGGAGCTGTTGGCTGCTCTGTGCTGCTGGCCACCAACTGCTGCAGGCGCTGGGTGCTGTAGAAGCCATTCAGGCACCTGGAGCCAGGGAGTAAGGCCTCTTTCTCTACTATGTCTCTCTAGGAAAAATACTTAACAGGGACCAGCTTTATTTTGCCAAAGCAGGCAATGAAGAGTGGGTTTGGAGCTGAGAGACAATAAATAGATACCTGACATAACTGGTATGGGAGCATGTGAGAAATGGGCTTTCATTTGTGAAATTAGTGGTAGACAAAACCTGGAAAGCAGGTTTTCGAGCTATTCCCTCCCTCGCATGAACAAGGGTATGAGGATCCAATGAGGCCTTCGCTCTCAGTCACAGCACCTGAAGTTTGATCTCCAAGCAGTCTGTCAAGTATAATGCCAACTGCTGTTAAAAGGGAAATAAAGTTCTGTTTCTGGAATGTTCTGTCTGCTTTGAGAAAATTTTTTGTGCACAGGGCTGGTAAGTGCATCTAAAAGGACAGAGAGCTGAAACTTTCTTGAACTTACAGGTTTTACGAATTGTATGATTCCTGCTTCCGAATGAATGTTTTAAAGTAAAATGTCTGTTTGTGTCACAAGATTTGGCTTGAGACTTGCTTTTATTACAACCTAGTAATGAAGTTGTCCGGCTTAGCTAACCATGACCAAGGCAAAGTTTTTGGTGGCCACTGTCATCTACCCAAAACAACCTAAGAGCTGCGCGGGACTGTTTTGGGTTAGCTTATGCTGCTTGGGTCAGTTAGCAGCACAGGCACCCAAGCAGTCTCTCACCTCTGGGCCTCTGTACTTGCTTCAGCCCTTGTTTAAGAACACTCTTCCCAGGATATCTAATGGCTCATACTTTCATTTCTTCGTGCCTTGGCTCAGATGTTTCCTGTTAGTTGTGTCCTCTGAGAACTAAGAACTAAAACACCAACGCAGAATTAAATGGGCAAGGATTTTATTAGGAAAAATGCCTATGTAACAGGAACTGGAGGTGGGCAGAGCCTGGGAAAGCTGGGACACAAAATAAGTCTGACCCTAGGGAACGGAGAGAGAGAGGAGGGAAGCTGGGTAAGAGTCCTATTGTGCCATATACTCTAAGGAAGGCTTGGTAAGGCCCCTGGGGAGTCGTCAGCCAAAGCTGACCATCAGAGGAGTCCATGCCTCCCAGGAACAGGTCTGCCTGAGTGTGTATTCCTGCCTCGCTCAGCCACTGGGAGCAGTCCAAGGGAAGCACGACCTCAGTGTAAACAGAGGATAGAGTCTGTAGCTCAGCAGACTACTGATCTCATATCTTTGGCTAATTATGTTCCCTGTAGCTGGAGGCCTTCAAGGAGCAGTCTTACGGCTACCACATTTTATCAGTCAATTTCCCCTCATCACCCTCTATAAACAGTCCCACAGAATAGTAAAACATCAACCACATTTCTCCATCGAATAGTACAAACATGTTTCACAGACCGAATACAAGGCTCATTCCAGGACAACAAAGTAACTTCAACTGGTCTCCGGAGTATATTAAAACTGAATTAGTTCTAGGTATCAAGCAATAGAGAACCAGAAAAAAGGAAGCAAGGGAGGGAAGAAATAATTTGCCCTCCACATTTGGGACTAATATTTTGGAACGCCATCATGGATCATAATGGGCTGCAAGAGCTCCTCCAACCCATAACATCCAAGCACCTCATTTATGAAAGAAGAAAAAAAATCCATTTTTTTACCTCCTTATTTTGGAGCTGAGATCCAGAGAAGGGAGACAATTTCCCGACACTACATAAGCAAGCTAGTAGCAGAGTCAGGACTGGAAGCCGGGTCCCTACACTCTTGAGTCATCCATTCAGTCATGAGGGCATCTCTTGTTCGTGGCTGCATGCTAAACTATAGTACAAAATTGTTGAGGATTATCTGAATAAACTGAAGTTCCTGCCTTAATGGAACTTCAAAGAAGGTGCCGGTATTGGACCTCAGAAGATGAGGAGTTTGCCAGGCACCTGCAGGGAGAGGAGGCAGTGGGCAAAGCAGGGAGGCCTGAAAACAGCACTGGGCTTCAAAATTACAAGGAGAACCACCTGACTCGTGAAGTGCCAGGCTGAGGCGGGTGCGCTGAAGACGGCGGGCAATGGCCGCAGGCTTCGGGCAGTGAATGGCGGCAGTTACGAGCTACGCCAGTGTCACTGTGACCCGAGCACAGACTGAGTGGCTTGGCGGCTAAAGGGAGCAGGAACAGCTGCAACTAGGTAAGAAATGACGAGGGACAGTGAGTGGCAGAGGGAGTAAAACAGGGTAGGGGAGAGCACTACATTGGAGTTACAGAGTGGGCCACCCCTTCCCTTTTACCCTTGCTGATGGTTAAGAAGTGAAGGGTCTGGCAAAAAATGAAGGTGCCCGCCGGAGCAGACGCTCAGCAAACGGGCCTGGAAGGGAGATGAGTTCGGGCCGCCGGCCGGAGCTCGGACACCGTTGTGGTGAATTAGGTGGGCAGGGCCAGCTCCGCCCGCGCACTCAGGTTCCGACACCCGGCTCCGCCCAGCCCTCCAGCCGCCCGGAGCCCTCCGCCGCTCTCCGCACCTCCGTCTTCAGCCAGTAGTAGGCGTGGGCGCGGGCTCTTCCGCCGGGGCGCGGGGTCAAGGGTCACGCAAGATGGCGGCACCCAGGAGCCGCTAAGGCGTGAGGCAGACGATGGCACTGGCGGCACTGGCGGCGGGGGCTCGGCTGGGGCGCCGGCTGAGCGGCCCGGGGCCGAGGCCGGGGCCGGGCCGGGGCCGAGGGCACTGGACGGCGGCCCGGCGCTCGCGGAGCCGGCGCGAGGCGGCGGAAGCCGAGGCGGACGCGCCCGTGTTCCAGTACGTGGGCGAGCGCGCGGCTCGGGCCGACCGCATTTTCGTGTGGGGCTTCAGCTTCTCCGGCGCGCTCGGCGTGCCCACCTTCGTGCTGCCCGGCTCCGGGCCCCAGCCCCGCGCCGGCTCGCGGCCGCGCCGCAGGATCCAGCCGGTGCCCTACCGCCTGGAGCTGGATCAAAAGGTGCGGGCCGCAGCGCCCTCCTTCCTCCTCCGAGAAGCTAGTGACATTGGGTGCTCACACTTCTGGGAGGACGACCCCGGGAGGGGAAAGCGTTAGGGGCGTAGCCAACATCCCCCCGAGCGGCTGAAATGTGCCGGGCGCTGCTGCCAGCTCCCGTCGTTCGCACGTCCTCCCGGGAGCCTGGGCTGTCCCCACAGTTACGCGGATGGAGAGGGAGGCTCGGAGAGGCTGAGGGACAGGCTCCAGGCCCCACGGCTGGCAGGCGCACGTCCTGTGGGACTCCACTTGGGCCGGGGAGACTCCAGGAGTTCCGGTGTTAGGAAAGGCGGCTTTAAAAGGTCAGAGAAAATGTGGGAGAAGGTGAAGAATTGGGAAAGGAAACGTTAGCTGGAGCAGGAATGAGAGAGGAAGGGTTTGCACAGGAGGCCTTTGACGTGACTCGGAATGGAAAAGATGACAGGGAAGGACAGCTGCAGCCGGGCGGTTATCTTGGAAGCCGACCCTCAGAGAGCAAAAATGGATGTTTAGGGATGATGGTTGTGGAAATTTTGGTGGATGATGAAAAAGAGGCACATTTGACCATTTTAGCTCCTGACCTCTGTCAAGGATAACAAGCGATCTTTTAACTTTCCGAAAAGGGGAGGTCGATAGAAACAGGGACTTTAAGCTCAAGGCGAAAAGTTGGGTTGTTTACTTCTTAATATAGAGTTGTAAGAGTTATTAATGTATTCTGGCTATAGGTCCTTAATCACACATAGGATGTGTGCAGATTTTTTTTTGGCCAGTTTGTGGTTTTTTAAAATAGTGACCTGTGAAGAGCAAGTTTTTCATTTTGATGAAATTAAGTTGATCAGTTTTTCTCCTGTGGATCATGCTTTTGGTATCTTATTTAAGAAATCTTTGCCTAATCCAAGCTCACAAAGATAATTTTCCAGTTTTCTTCTAGGAGCTTTTTAGTTTTAGTCCTTATATTTGTTTATGAGTCAGCCATTTCAGTTGATTTTTTTGTGTATGGTGTGGGGTAAGGTTTTTTTGCATGTGGGTACCCAGTTGTCCTAGCATTATTAGTTGGACAGATTACCCTTATTGAATTGTCTTGGCACCTTTGTTAAAAATCAGTTGACTGTACACGTAAGGGTTTATTTCTGAACTTCTCAATTCTGTTCCATTGATCTATATGTCTGCCTTTATGCCAAAATTACACCTCTCTTGATTACTGTAGCTTTTAAATAAGTTTTGAAATGGAAATGTAAGTCCTCCAACTTTGTTGTTGTTTTTATAAAATTGTTTTGGCTATTCTGGGTCTGTTGCTTTTTCATATGAATTTAAGGATGAGCTCACCAATCTCTGCAAAAATACTTGATTGGATATTGATAGGGATTATGTTGAATCTGTAGATCGATTTGGACCAAAATGCCATAAAACTATTTTGTGTCTCCCAATGTATAAACATGGAATGTCTTCCCATTTATTTAGATCTATAGTTTCTTTCAACTATGTTTTGTAGTTTTCAGTGTACTATTGTCCACACATGCGTAGTGTCCCCCATTATCAAAACTCCCCTCCTCCACTGGTACATTGTTACAATTGTGAATTTACAGAACACATCCCAATCACCCAAAGTCCATAGTTTACCTTGGGATTCATTTGGTGTATATTCTGTTTGTTTGGACAAATGTGTAATGACATGTATTCCACATTACAGTACTATACAGATTATATTCACTGCCCTAAAAATCCTCTGTGCTCCTATTCTTTTTTTTTTAATCTTCATCCCAGGATATGTTTATTGATTTTAGAGAGCAAGGAAGGAAGGGAGAGAGACACACACACACACATCAGTGTGAGAGAGAAACATCAATTGCTTGCTTCCCATACATGCCCTGACTGGGGATGGAACCTGCATCCTAGATATGTGCCCTGAATGAGAATCGAACCTGCAACCTTTTGGTACATGGGATGACGCTCCAACTACCCGGCCAGGGTGTTCCTATTCATTTTATCTGCCATACTTTATTATTTCTTCAAATGCTCTTTCTGCCCTTTTCTCCTTTCCTTCTGGGACTTCCATTATGTGTATGATGATATACTTGATGTGTCCCAAAGTTTCCAAAGATCTGTTTATTTTTCTTCATTCTTTTTCTGTTTCTCAGACTAGGTAATGTCAATTGACCTACCTTCAAGTTTGCCTGCTCAAATCTGACGCGAGCTCATCTAGTGAATTTTTAATTTCAGTTATTGTACTTTACAACCTCAGAATTTCTATTTAGTTTTTTTGTATAATTTCTAGCTCTCTATTGATATTCCCTGTTTGGTGGGACATTGTTCTTATACTTTCCTTTAGTTTTTCACATGTGATTTAGTTCTTTGAATGTATTTAAGATAGTCGACTTTAAAGTCTTTGTCTTAAGTCTAACATCTGGGCTTCCTCAGGAACAATTTTTGTTGACTGCTCTTTTTCCCCCCTCCTGTGTATGGGCTATAATTGTTGTTTCTTCCGATTGCTTGCTTTTTGTTTTTTTTTCTTCTGGTTTTTGAAAACTGGACATTTAAAATGATACAAGGTGGCAACTCTGGAAATAAAATATTCCCACCTCCTCACGGTTTGTTGTTGTTGTTTGTTGTTGTTTAGTGGCTTCTTTGAACTAATTTGGTAAAGTTTATATTCTTTGTCATGTATGGCCACTGATGTTTCTGTTCAGTTAGCTTAGTGGACAGCCAGTAGTTGGACAGAAATTTCCTTAACTGCCTATAAACAATGAATTTCTCCATCTTTGCTGAGGGGTCAGGCCAAATAAAGACAGCCTTGAAAGGGGGGCTTTCCAGGGAACCACCAGATAGTTCAAATGAGAATTCTCTGGAAATAGGGCTTTGATGTTCCTATCCTATTCTGTATTCTGCCACCTTCTGTGGCTGCCAGATTGCTGATTTTCACTGCAATTGTAAACTGTTGGTTTTCAAGGCTACTGCAGAATTGCGAAGAGGTGAATGAGAACAGGGCAAGTTAAAACAACGCAAATCTTGTTGTTCTTGCTGAGATTTGGCAGCTTTTCTTGGGTAAACACTCTTCAGATTGTTCTAAGCCTTTGTTAAATTTCCAGAGTTCTGAAAATATTTACCAGTGTTCTTGTTGCTTCACCATTTTCACTGATGTTACTCAATTCATGTCCTTTTTTTATTATTTATTTTATTTATTTATTTATTTTTATTTTTTAAAAAATATATCTTTATTGATTTCAGAGAGAGGAAAGGAGAGGGAGAGAGAGAGACAGAAACATCAATGATGAGAGAGTCATTGATCGAGCCCACAACCCGGGCATGTGCCCCGACCGGGAATCGAACCCCGATCGCTTGGATCCCAGGTCGACGCTGAACCGCTGAGCCACGCCCAGCCGGGCCATGTCCTTTTTTTAAAAAAAAAATATCTATTATTAAAAATATATATATCTTTATTGATTTCAGAGAGAGGAAGGGAGAGGGAGAGAGAGAGAGATAGAAACATCAATGATGAGAGAGTCATTGATCTCCTGCCTCCTGCATTCCCCCGAATGGGGATCGAGCCTGAAAGCCAGGCATGCACCCCTACTGGGAATCGAACCTTGATCTCCTGGATCATAGGTCGATGCTCAACTGCTGAGCCATGCCCAGCCAGGCCGAAGAACTTCTTTAGTACATGTTATGGCAGGTCCACTAGCAGTGAATTTTCTTAGTCTTTGGGAATGTCTATTTCATCTTCATTTTCTAAGGATAGTTTTGTTGGCAGTTTTTGTCTTTCAGTACATTGAATATATCATTCTGCTGATTTCTGTTCCTCATCGTTTCTGATGAGAAGTTTGCTGTTAATGTTGTTCCCTTGTACTTGATGAATCCATTTTCTTTTGATGCTTTTTTATTTTCTATGTCTTTCAAGAGTTTAACTGTGATTTGTTGAGCAAGTTTGATCTGTAGATTTATGTTTTGTACAAAATTTGGTAAATTTTCTGCCATTCTGTTTTTAAAATTAGCATGTTTATTCATTTCTTTTTAAAAATATGTTTTTATTGATTTTAGAGAGAGAGGAAGGGAGAGGGAAAGAGAAAAACATCTATGTGAGAGAGAAACCGATCAGCTGCCTCCTGTATGCACCCTGACTGCAGATCGAGCCCTTAACCTGGGCATGTGCCTGGAATGGGAATCGAACCAGTGACCTTTCGGTGCATGGGACAACACTCAACCAACTGAACCACACTGGCCAGAGCTGTTTACTCTTTCTTTTTAAAAAAGTTTGTTGAATAGTATTGGAGTAACATTGATGAATAGCATTATATAAATTCAGGTGTACGACTTTATAATATGACATGTGTACTCTATCGTGTGCTCTTGACTCAAAGTCTAGTCTCCTTTGGTCGTGGTATATTTGACCCCCTTTACCTTCTTAGTTCTCCAACTCCCCTTCTCCTCTGGTAACGACCATTCTGTTGCCTGTATCTGTGCATTTGTTTTGTTTTATTTGTTCATTTGTTGCTTTTTGTTTTATATCCCACATGAGTGAAATTGCACAGTTCTCTCTGACTCTCATTCTCTCTGACTTATTTCACTTAGCATAAGACTCTCAAGATCCAGCCATGTTGTCACAAATGGCAATATTTCATCTCTTCAGTGGCTGAGTAATATTCTATTGTATATATGTACCACATCTTTATCCAGTCTTCTTCAAAGGACAGTTAGGTTGTTTCCATGTCTTGGCTATTGTGAATAATGCAGTGAACAAAGGGGTGCATATATTTTTATAAATAGTAGATATTTCAAAGTTTCAGGTAGATAACCAGAACAGGGATTGCTAGGGCATATGGAAGCTCTGTTCTTAATTTTTTGAGGAACCTCCGTACTGTTTTCCAAAGTGGTTGCACCAATTTACATTCCCACCAGCTGCATGCAATTGTTCCCTTTTCTCCATACCCTCTCCAGCAATTGTTATTTCTTGTTCTATTGATAATTGCCATTCTAACAGGTGTGAAAGTGGTAGCTCATTGGGGTTTTGATTTCCCTTATAACTAATGATGTTGAGCATCTTTACATATGTCTTGGCCATATACATGTGTCCCTTGGAAAAGTGTCTATTTTTTAATTGTATTGTGTGTTTTTCTAGTTTTGAGTAGTATGAGTTCTTTATATATTTTGGATATTAGCCCCTTATTAGAGGTATCATTTGCAAATATCTTCTCCCATTCAGTTGGTTGCTTTTTAGTTTTGTTGATGGTTTCTTTTATTTCCTGTGCCTTTGGAGTCAAGTTTACAAAAAACTCCCTGAGACCAAGGTCCATAAGTATAGTAACAGTGTTTTCTTCTATGTATTTTATTGTTCCAGGTTTTATATTCATGACTTTAATCCATTTTGAGTTAGTTTTTGTGTATGGTGTCAGCACTCTAGTTTCATTTTTTCGCATGTGGCTTCCTAGTTTGCGCAGCACCATTTTATTATTATTATTACTATTTTTTAATCCTCACTTGAAATGTATTTTATTGATTTTTAGAGAGAGAGGGAGGGAGGAAAGAAGGGAGGGGGAGAGAGAGGGAGGGAGGAAAGAAGGGAGGGGGAGAGAGAGAGAGAGGAAGGAAGGAAGGGAGGGAGGGAGGGAGGAAGGAAGGAAGGAAGGAAGGAAGGAAGAATTGATGTGAGAGAGAAATATCTATTCGTTGCCTATTGTACCTGTCCCAACCAGGAATCAAACTTGTAACCTAGGTATGTGCCCTGACCAGGAATCAAACCTGAAACCTTGTGGTGTATGGGACGATGCTCCAACCAATTGAGCCACCTGGCCAGGGCCCAGCACCATTTATTAAAGAGACTTTCCTTTCTCCATTGTGTTTTTGCCTCTGCCATTAATTCTTTAAATATTTTTTTCTGCCTCTTTCTCTCTCGCTCTTCTGGGGCTCCCATTACATAAATGTTGATACGCTTGTTTTGTTATAGGTCTTTGACGCATGGTTCATTTAAAAAAATTTTTTTTTTCCTGTTCTTAAGAATGAATAATTTCCATTGATATTTCTTCAAGTTAACTGATTCTTCTGCCATTTCAAATCTGCTTTTGAGTCTATATCATGAATTTTTCTTTTGGTTATTCTAGAACTTTACAACTCTAGAATTTCCAGTTAGGTTTTTAATGTTTTTATTTCTCTGTTCAGCTTCCACATTTGTTGAGTCATTGTCATTATATTTTCCATTAATTTAAACACAGTTAAAAAGCTATTTGAACCCAGCTGGGCATGGCTCAGCAGTTGAGCATCGACCTGGGATCCAGGTGATCAGGGTTCGATTCCCGGTCAGGGCACATGCCCGGGTTGCGGGCTCAGTCCCCAGTCGGCATGCGGGAGGCAGCCGATCAGTGAATCTTTCATCATTGATGTTTCTATTTCTCTCTCTCTATCTCCTTTCCTCTCTCTGAAGTCAATAAAGATATATTAAAAAAAAAAAGTTATTTGAGTGATAGTTCATTAACGTCTTTGACAAATTCAACATGTGGGTACACTTAGTTTGAGTTTCTACTTTCCCCTCAGTATATGTCACCTTTTCTTGTTTCTTTGCATGTCTCATACTTTTTCATTGAAACTGAACTTTTTGATGATATATGCACTCTGGAATCAGATATCTTCTGCTCATTAGCTTTGTGATTATATTTTGGCAAGTTTCTTAATCTTTTTTTTTTAAAATGTTTTTATTGATTTCAGAGAGGGAGAGATAGAAACATCAATGATGAGAGAGAACCATTGATCAGCTGCCTCCTGCACTCCGCCGGTGGGGATTGAGCCCTAAACCTGGGCATGTGTCCTGACTGGGAATCGAACTGTGACCTCCTGGTTCATAGGTTGATGCTTAACCACTGAGCCACACCAGCTGGGCAAGTTACTTAATCTTTAACTTGTGTTGAAAGGATCCTTGTGTCACCTGATTGTTGTTGGTGCCAATTCAACACCAACAAGAACCCCCAGTTTGGGGTGCAGTGAAAAAGGAAACTTTATTCAGTGCAAACAGTGATACTGCATGGATGTGAAAACAGCACTGTGAAACAGCTCAGTGGTGCTACAGTATAGTGTGGCTGTGAAAACAGCAGGACTGTGAGGCTGCCCCAGGGCCGGGTCCCTCTTCAGCTAGGTAGCTCTGCTCTGCTTTGCTCTGCAATGGCCTACTCTGCTCTGTTCCAGCTAGACATCTTCAGGATTTCAACTCTAGCCAGAAATTTAGTCTTCAGTGGAAAGTATGCTCTCTGATCCAGAGGGGAGCTGGCTTATATGGACAGGAGGCCCTGCACCTGGTCCCTGACTGGTCCATCCTCATGCAGATGAGGATTCCGAATCCTTAAAGTTTGGCCCAAAAGGCACTGTCCTGGTTGGTCAGAATAGAGCTGCTTTGATTGGTCAGAGCAGCTCTGATTGGATGGGGAAATAGGTTTCCAGGATATTTTTATAAGGGCTGGCTCAGATGGTAGAAACACAGTACAGGCAGGCAGTTCAGTTCAGGCTTTTCCCTGAAGTGCAGTTTGTGTGACATGCCCCTGTGCAGAAATGGCTGCTAGGCTCTGGCTCTTTTTTTAAAATTTGAGCCCAGTTAGCCACTAGGAATGCTTCTTAGTAGGTGTCTTTTTTTCCTCCTCCTCAGGGTTCACACTTGATTTTCTCATCTTTCAAATACTGCTACTAGTAGTAACAACAAGTGCATTAAGTCAGGTACTACATACTGTAAGGGCTTTAGCTGTACTAATTTAGCCCTCACAACAACCCAAAGAGAGAGCTACAGTGGTGCCTCGGTTTTTGAATGTGCTCCGCTCCGGAAGACTGAGCTCTGAAATGTTGGAAACCTGAGGGATCAACAGCCGACAGCTGGGTCTTAGGATCCTGCCCTCAGCGGAAGCCATGGGGCATGTTTGACTTCCGAGGCGTGTTTGAAAACCGAAGCATTTCCTTCTGGGTTTACAGCGTCCCTAAACCGAAATGTTCGTCAGTGGAGACGTTGGAGAATCTTGGTACCACTGTACTTATCTCCATTTTACAGAGAGGGAAGCAGATACGGAGGGGCTAAGTAATCTATCTCAGGTCGCACAGCTGGTAAAGGGTAGAGCCAAGATTCAAACTAAGGCAGCCTTCAATTTAACTACTATGCTAGGCTATGTCTGGGTCAGTGGGGATGATGTAATACCTAATTCATAGGGTGAGTATAAAGGTTACATGAGATAATACATATTGAACACTTAACACATAGTAAATGTTGAGTAAATGTTAGTCGCTATATTAATGGTATGAGTTCTAGGATTGGATAAATAACTTGTCATAAATTGCTGAAAAAAACTTGATATCACAAATCAGTTAATGCCTTATGGGAACTCTTTCAGATTTCATCAGCTGCTTGTGGCTATGGGTTCACATTGCTGTCCTCTAAAACCAAGGATGTTACGAAAGTTTGGGGTATGGGACTCAACAAAGATTCTCAGCTTGGATTTCAGAGAAGCAGGAAAGATAAAAGTAAGCATTCTCGCCGTGGCTTCTTTCTGCTATGACTAATCTGAGAGCTCCCTTTGGATTTTCATGGGTATCATCACATAAACCAAAGCATAATGGCAAAATAGGTGCAGTCTTAAGGGGATGTTGTTGGAAACCATCTGGACTAGGTAGTCTTTCAGCCTCTTTGATAATAACATTGAACCTTTAGGCAAAAAGAAATTGGCTGATAAGTGAAGATGTTCCTTTTTGACCTCAGAGAGATCTTTCTTTCCTAGCTTGGAGATAGCCTGCAATACTCTACAGTACCTAGGATGTGGTCTGGGAAAAAATTCAATGAAATCCTTAAGGTGGAGGCTTTATTCCAGTTGTTTGAAAGTTTAATTGTAAAAATGTTAGAAATTATTTATAATAACATTTTAAAAAGTACACATTAGTCAAACAGTATTTTAAGAACAATAAGAAACATTTTTTAAACTAGGAGAAATTACATAGACATACCTACTTAGGACAGAGCTTTCCATTCTTTTCTGTTTTCTTATTCATATACCAATATATATTTTATTTTGATTATAGCATATGTTTTGTTTTCTGCCTTTTTTCCACTAATTTTATATCAGAATTCTTTTATAAGTTAATATTGAAGTCTTACTAGCTGTAGGATGCCACATCACATTTTTTATACCACTTATTAGGAACAATTTTAGATATATGCAGAAATGGACAGAATAGTGTAATACATCCCGTGTACTGTCACCAGCTTCAGCAGCCATCAAGTCATGCCAGTCTTGTTCATTCCCCCCACCTTCCCCTCAATAAATTTGAAACAAATTCTAACACTGATTTCATTTATAAATATTTTGGTACATATCTAAAAAAAGTAAGGACTCTTTAAAAAAAAGTAAACACAACCTTATCACACCTAAAAATAATTAACAATAGCTCTGGCCAATGTGGCTCAGTGGGTTGGAGCTTTGTCCCTTACACTGAAAGGTTGCAGGTTCTGTTCCCAGTTGGCACACACCTAAGTTGCAGGTTCGATCCCTGGTCAGGAGTCAGGTGATCAATATTTCTCACGATGATATTTCTCTCTCTCTCTTGCTCCCCCCTTTCTTTCTCTAAAACATCCTCAGGTGAAGATTAAAAAAAAAGTATATTAAAAAAATAATTAATATAATTCCTTAATATCATCAAATATCTAGTCAGTTCAATTTGCACTAGTCATTTTGAACTAGTCAACAATCCAGTTCAAATTGTTAATTGTCTCACAGATGTTAAATTTATATTTTACTTTAAAAAATTTATTTGAATCAAAATCCAGGTAAGGCCCAGACATTGTAGTTGATTGATATGACTTTTAAAAGTCTTTTAAGTCTGTTTTAATCTTTTTTCTTTGAAATTTACCTATTAAAGAAATCATATTGTTTATCCTATAGAATTTTCCAGTTTGGGGTTTGCTGAGTGCATCCACATTTAACATGATCCTTTATATTTCCTGTCAGTTGGTAGTTGGATCTAGAGCCAGATTCCCTTTAAATGTTATGTATTTACAGCATCCCAGGCCCTTAGGGGTCTATACAGATAGTAATGGGGGATGTGAGTCACTTTTCAGTATTCTAAAGTACTGTATCTTTTCAGCTAATAAGGCTGTATAAGCTAACAACACTGTCTAGTTTCTTTGATTTTGCCTAGAATCATATAATCTTATTGTGATATGCCAGTTATTTCATGCTGCTCAAAAACCCTGAAAATTGTATAAATCACTAATGAAACAAATGGGCAGGCATATTGTTGCAACAGTAATAATGCCATTTATTTGGTAAGCAAAATATTTTTTTTGTAATCCTCACCCAAGGATATTTTTTCCATTGATTTTTAGAGAGATTGGAAGCGAGGAAGGAAGGGGGAGGTGGCAGAGAGAGAGAAACAGCGATGTGAGAGAAACAACAATGT
The DNA here is from genome assembly GCF_054644295.1 of Miniopterus natalensis. Taxonomy (NCBI): domain Eukaryota; kingdom Metazoa; phylum Chordata; class Mammalia; order Chiroptera; family Miniopteridae; genus Miniopterus; species Miniopterus natalensis. The sequence continues at coordinate 76,980,554 of NC_142083.1, forward strand.
AAGAGAAACACATCAATCGGTTGCCTCCCAACTGTGCCCCGACCAGGGCCAGGGATTGAACCTGCTACCCAGGTAGGTGCCCTTGACTGGGAATTGAACTCGGGACCCTTGTGTGTGTGGTCCAACGCTCTAACCGCTGAGTACGCTGGCCAGGGCTACAAGAGGAATTCTTTACATAGACCAATCAGGCTTTTTCAGTAGGATTGTAAAGAACAATAAGGTTCTTCTTTAGAGTGACTTCTAAAAAACTTTCCCCTTACTTGCTTACTTAAATATGAAAACTTTCTTTTTTGTATAGTCAAGAATCCTAAAGGCATAGTAGAATATATGATGACAAGTCTGCTTTCTACCTCTGTCCTTCCAGCCACATGGTTTTTCTCCTTGAAGACAGTTTGTGTTAACAGTTTCCAGGTTATATTTCTACAGAGATTTAATGTATGTGCAAGTAAACGCATCTACGTATTCTTTTTGCTGCCTTTTATTATAACAATATTTGTTGTTCACTTTACTGAGAAGTTTTAGTGGGCATTGCAGGAAGAAAATGCTTTTACTTTCCTTAAAAGTTCAAACGGTATTAAATGACATATGAAGAGATTTAAAAAAAAAAATAAGACTAGTATGCTTTTCAATAATCCAGTGTGTAATGGAGGCAATGTGATTCAGTGGGTTGGGAGTTGAGGACCGGGGTTCTAGTCCTAGCTTATGTGCCTTGAGTAAGTCATCCCAATATCTGACTGAGTAAAAATGTGGCGGTTTGACAGTATGATTTCTGATGTTAGAAATGCTGTGGCTCTCAATCAGTGTAATGAACCCGATTGTTTTTGTTTCAGCAAGGGGATACGAGTATGTTTTGGAGCCCTCACCGATTCCACTGCCTCTGGACAGACCTCAGGAGACACGGGTGCTACAGGTCTCCTGCGGGAGAGCCCATTCTCTTGTCCTCACAGACGGTGAAGGAGGTAAAGAACTGATGGAGGAGTGGGGGAACTGCTTTCTTGCTGTTGGGCCTAAAGGGGCTTATTTGGTTGAGCCATGTCTATTTAGTGAAGCTGTTGGCATTTCCTGAGCAAATCAGTAGGATGCTCAAGAGAGCTGTATTGGGCAGACCTTGCTAAATCTTTTATGCTCTCTGCTCTCTGTGGTTCTTGGAAAATCTCAGCTTATCTATAAATGTGACAGCACACACCAGGCAGCCTTTCCCAGGCATTTGCATAAAGGCACCGAGCTGGGCTACACATGCAGATGGCTTTTCCTGTTGTTCTGAAAGAAGCCTATTTGCTAACACTTCTTCTAAGTGGTGGGGGCTTTCAGAGTCCAGGTTTCTTGGTAACCCCCACACTCTACAGAAGAGTGGTCTTTAGGGAAAGACCAACTTGACTAAATTTTGCAAATTTCATTTTCTGGCTACGTGTACTTTGTAGGAAAAGGTGAAGGTAGTGTTTAGGAACTTTTTCAGGAGGGATTTTTGCATCAAGGGCAACCTAGTGACAGGTCCAGGAAATGGGGGTGCTGAGGCCTTCACAGGAGGTGCTTACCTTATGTAAGGTGGGGTTTCTGAGAGGTGGAACTAGGGCCCAGAGGGGAGGGCAGAAGGACAGTAAAGGTGGCACACACTGATGTGGCAGGTCTAGACCCCAACATACCTGCGGCTCTGCCTGCACTGGTTGCGAATGTTGGAGAAGGAAACCAAATGGCAGTTAGGGTGAGTGGTTGGACTAGGACCACTTTTAAGACCCCTTCCAATCCTGATATTCTAGGACTCCATGAATCTGAAGAACTGATTTAACTAGGGGTGTTATTTTTTAGTCTTCAGCATGGGAAACAATTCTTACGGGCAGTGTGGAAGAAAAGTGGTCGAAAATGAAATTTATAGGTAAGTTCCTGAAAGAACTACCCCTTCCCCTAATTGTGTTAAGTATTAAACATTTCCTGAGTGATAGACCCACAGAGCAGTAGGCAGGGTTCCTCTTGTGTGAGAGGAGCAGTGAGACTCACAGGAAAGCTGTGGAGAGGATTGTTTCATTGCAGGTTGAACTCTATGCATTAGCTTGGTGGGAGGGGAGGGTTCATGAACATTGATTGTGATGTGTAGAAGTTCTTTGAATTAGTTTTGTATTTTTAACCAAATTGATTAACTTCACAAATTCCTGTTTCAGTCCTATTCATTTAGTCTTTAAAAAAAAGACTAGTTAATTGCATTTCCCTCTAGTTCATTGCATTGCACTGGTGGTTCTAAATACTACCAGTTTCAACTCTGGCAGCATATGAAAATCACCAAAGGATTTTGTTTGTTTTGTTTTACTTTCACACCTGGCCTAATTCTGCCTTATTGTATCTGACCTTGAGAGTTTCCCTAATAGTTACTCTGTATGTGGGGCCCACAGTTTAGGGTGACAGAGTAGGGGCCAGAACCCCACAGTGCTTACCATGAACATATCTCTTGCTTCTCCCCAAATTGCTCCTGGTGTAGTGAAAGTCACAAAGTCCATAGAATGCAGGACTTCGATGGACAGGTGGTCCAGGTAAGAGGCATGGGCTGAAAGCCACTCAACCTGCTCTCTGGGGCACTTTTGAAAGGGAGAAAGTTGGGTGGAATGATGAAAAATTTGGTAGTCGGATTTTTCTGAATTAATAAATTATTTTAGTGAAAATTATTGCCTGCCTACTATAGGACACAATTTGCAGTAGATTGCCAAAATTTAATAAGGTTTGGGGGATAATACTCTAGTGGGAGACACAGGTTAAAAAAACTAGCTGTATCAGGGCACTGTCTATGTTCCAGCCTGGCTTTATCTTGTTTATCATTTTATTCCTGTCCCTGGTGCAGTGCCTGGCATGTGGTAGGTACTTATAATAAATAACTAAATAGCCCTGGCCGTTGTTGCTCAGTAGTTAGAGCTTTGGCCCGTGCACCAAATGGTGGTGGGTTTGATTCCGGTCAAGGGCACATATGTGGGTTGCAGGTTCAATCCCCGGCCCTGGTCTAGGCATGTGCAGGAGGCAACTAATCAATGTGTTTCTCTCACATGGATGCCTCTTTCTTTCTCCCTCTCTTCCCTTTCTCCCTTCCACTCTCTAAAAAAATCAGTGGGAAAAACATCCTTGGGTAAGGATTAGCAACAACAATAACAAAACATAAATAAGTGAATATATATAGAAATTGCTATAAAAGTACCAGAAGGGGAATTGTTAAGGCTAAGCAGGGGTGGAATGGAAGGGAGAAAAGGCATCATGGGGGAGGTGGCAGAAGAATTGGCCAAATAGACTGGGGAAGGGTGGGAGGGAAAGTTTTCTGGTAGAGGGGAGGGAGCAGCTGGAGGCTCTGCTGAGAACGTGCTGTGTGGCTGGAGTTTGGTATGCTTATGAGAAAGTGGTGTGGGGTAGGCTAGAAGATAGGTTCAGAGTGGATAGTCTTGAATACCTCGCTAAGGAGTTTAGACTTCATCCTCTTGACCGTTGGGGCCTATCAAAGGTTCTAAGCAGGGAGAGTGACAGCCAAATCATGAACTATTTAGAAAGAGCTAAGGAGTTTAGACTTCATCCTCTTGACCGTTGGGGCCTATCAAAGGTTCTAAGCAGGGGGAGTGACAGCTAAATCATGAACTATTTAGAAAGATAACTTTGGCCATGGTATGGACTAGAGTTGGGGGAGAAGTGATGAAGGCCATTTGGGAAGCCATGGGGAGAAGGGACAGGTGGAGAGACATGTGAAGAGATTTGACTGGATTTGGGGCTTGATTAGCCAGGCAGGGAGTGAGCTAGAGGGAGTCAAGCAGGACTCCATAGGCAGATGACTCAGCTGCTGATGTTCTCAACCCAAATAGGGGGTGTATTGGAGGAGAAGCGGGCTTGGGTTGGCTGGGAGAAGGAAGTGAGGAAGAGTGAGAGAGCGAATTTTCAGTAGAATGTAGTGCTTCTTGCACAGGCTTCAAAGTCACATGAATGAGAGTTTGACTTCCTGCTTCACATATTAACTGGGTGAGTTTGGACAAGTTACCAAACTCCTCTGAGATTCAGTTTCTTACTGGGTGGCTTTGGTTATTGACTTAGCACAGTGCTTGACATAAGTGTTCAATAAAGAGTGCTTTTCATTAGGCAGTTAGGAAAATAGTCCGAACTCAGTAGAGTTGTTGGGACTGGAGATAATAATGTGGAGGTGACACTTAAAGCCTTGGGAATGAATGCAGTCTCCCAGGGAAGTGAAGACTGAGGAGAGACGAGGTCAGAGGAGACAGAATCTTGGAGGATTCCAACACTGAAGGGTAGGAAGTAGAGGCTGGGAGAGGCAGAAGAGGAATAATGAAAAGAAAGGCTTTTGGAGGAGGAAGTGGTTCCTCAGGTGTGGAGGCGATGGAGGAGCTCTTGGGGTTGTTTCTTAGGATACCTGGTACTTTACTTTAGCAGTTTTATTGGAGTTGTAGCCTGCTAGGCTGCAGTGCATTGAGAATGAATAGGAGGTGGAGCCAGTGTGGGGCAGCCTGGTGGGCTGGACGCAGCGTGCTTGGTGCTCAGGAGCAGTAGGGAATGCTACTGGGCTTTGGGTCCATTGACTAGGACCCTGGGCTTCAAACGATTTCTTCTCATCAACCTCACCTCTGTCTGTCTGATAGGTCGCCTGTGGTCAGGACCATAGTCTGTTCCTAACGGATAAAGGAGAAGTCTATTCTTGTGGATGGGGCGCGGACGGGCAAACAGGTATTGTACCTTTCACCCCTGGCGGTAGTGCATTATGGCATTGTGAGCTGTAGGGCTCTCAGAGGCTAGAACCCATCTTCCTTAACTTGACTCTTACCTTTCTTGTCGCTTCCTGGGAAACACTATTCTGTTTCTCCTGTCACTTTCCCATAGAAATGATCGTAAAGGATTAGGTAGAGGATTGGAGCCATCCCTCAACAAAGGCGTTCCGTGCCTTGTAAAGAAGAGACAAGTGCCACCTAAGAGGAGCTTGATTTTAACTGATTTCAGAAGAATATTGTTAAGGGAGGAAGGAATGAGGGATAAACTTTATCATCTTGTATATTTAATCTTTTTGTTTTTGATATTTGTCTGAAGGGAAGGCCTTTAATTTTAAGATTTAAGTCTTGTTTAAATCCTTAGTAATCATACTACCACCAAATCGTCTTTGTTCGTTCTTTCTTGTTTTCTTCCAGTCCTTGTTCATGTGAGTACATCTTTTATATTGTAATGATAGCATAGGTGATTTTATATGCTTGTTTTATCATTTAAATTTACATAAAACATTTTTTCATGTTGATACAACTTTCACAGTTACTGTTTATTTTAATCCTCACCCAATGATATGTTTTTATTGATTTTAGAGAGAGAGAAACATCATGTGAGGGAGACATTGATCGGTTGCCTCCTGTACATTCTCTAACGGGATCAAACCCATAACCTAGGCATGTGCCCTGGGAATTGAACTCGCAACCTTTTTGGTGTACAGGATGATGCTCCAACCAGGTGAGCCACCTTGGCCAGGGCCACAATTACAGTTTTTAATATTTGTATGATATAGCATCCAACTAATTTATCATAAGATAAATTAACCGTTTAATCATTTTATCAAATGATTACTTAATCATTACCCTGTTGTCAGGAGGCGTGCTTTTTTGGGGGTGGAGGATGTGCAGCAGCCATTGGAGGTATTGCAACATCATGTGTAGAGATGTAGCTTTTTCTTTCATTTGAATTATTGTCCTAAGATAAATTCTCAGGAGGAATGGCACAAAGGTTTAGATTATTTGTATTATTTTCAGAATGTTTTACTTAATTGCTTTCCAAAAGTTTTACCAGTTTATGCCATCATCAGCGGTGCACAGAGATACCACTTTAATCATAGCCTCTCTTGCAATGAGAATTGTCAATTTAAGTGTGCTAATTTAATTACTGTGCCAGTTTTCTAAACGTACATTTTATTGGTAACTGTAAAGTTGAAGCTTCTCTTTATTTTTAAAATCTTGTGTGGGTAATTTTGAAAAAGCAATTTTTTATAAAAGTAATAAAATTGTTGATACATTTTAACAGCATAGACAGGAATAAGGTGGAGAGTAAAGGCCCCACTTGCTGGAGATAACCATGCTTAACAGTTTCCTGGTGCCATCCCAGAAACTTGCTGTCACATGCTGCACCTCCTCTGGCCTCACTGTCTTGCTCTGCAGGCTCTGAGTCCAGCCACATGGGCCCCTGCAGTCAGTTCCTGGAGCATGCCCTCCTCTTTGCTGCCATAGGGTCTTTGCATATGTCATTCCCTTGGCCTGGAATGCTCTTTTTGCTCTCCTTTTTATCCTGTAGGCTCAGCATGGCTGTCATCTCTTCAGTGAAGGCTTCCTTGACCATTCTTTCTAATTGTTCTCCTTTTCCCTTGCACTTTCTATCTGAGCATCCCATTCCTTTCTTTCATAAACCTTAAACATTTTGAATTACTTTTTAAAAATATTTTTATTTATATGTATTATAGAATATACAAAAGATGATATGTAGGCAATACTCCCCAAATTTATCTACAGATTTAATGCAATTTCTATCAAAATTCCAGCTGTCTTATTTGCAGAAATGGACACAGTGATGATAAAATACATATGGAATTATAAGGTACCACAAATAGTAAAAAAAAAAATTGAAGAACAGCCCGGCCGGCACATGGTTCAGCGGTTGAGTATCAACCTATGATCCAGGAGATTGAGGTTCAGTACCTGGTCAGGGCACAAGCCCAGGTTGTGGGCTCGATCTCCAGTGGGAGGCATGCAGGAGGCAGCCAGTCAATGACTCTCTCATCATTGATGTTTCTCCCTCCCCTCCCCCTCTCCCTCCCCCTCCCCCTCTCCCTCTCCATCAATAAAGACATATCTTTTAAAAAAAAAATTAAAAAATTTGAAGAACAAAGTTGGAGGAATCACACTTTCTGATTTCAAAATTTACTACAAAGAGATGGTAGTAACCAAAACAGGGTGGTACCACATAAGAATAGGCATAGATCAATAGAATAGAGAGTCTAGCAGTAAACCCACACATCTGTGATCTACTATTTTTGACAGGTGTTCTAAGACAAGTTAATTGAGGAAAGAATAGTCTTTTCAACAAATGGTGCTGGGACAACTGGATATCTACATGCAAAAGAATGAATTTGAACCCCTATTTATGTCATCTATAAAAATTAACTCAAAATGGATCAAAGTCATAAATGTAAGAGCTAAAACTGTAAAACTCTTAGAAGAAATCATAGTGTAAATCTTTGTGACCTCAGATTAGGCAGCAGTTTCTTAAATATGCCAGCCTCCAAATCACAAGCAAAAGAAGAAAAAATAGATATATTGACCTTCAAGAAAATTTAAAAACTTTTGTGCATCAAAGACACTATACAGAATGAAAAAACAGCCCACAAATATTTGTAAATCATATATTAGATAAGGGTCTGGTATCCAGAATATATAAAGAACTCTTATAACTCAATAACAAGACAAACAACCCTATTAAAAAATGGGCAAAAGTGTTATGTGGGCATTTCTCCAAATAAGATATACAAATGGCCAGTAAGCACATGGAAGGATACACATACAATTAATCAGGGAAATGAAAATCAATACCACAATGAGATTCACTTCATATCCATTAGAATTGTTACTATAAAAAACACACACTCCAGAAAATAATAAGTATTGACAAGGATGTGGAGAAATTGGAACCCTCATACACTGCTAGTGGGAATGTAAATGATGCAACCTCTGTGGAAAAGAGTTTGGCCATTACTCAAAGTATTAAATGTAAAATTGCCATAAACCTCAGCAATTTTGAGTAATGGCCAAACTCTTTTCCACAGAGGTTGCATCATTTACATTCCCACTAGCAGTGTATGAGGGTTCCAGTTTCTCCACATCCTCTCCATGCTATGAAGATTTGTACACAAGTTTTTGTGTGGTCAAATCTTCATAGCATTCTCTATACTAGCAAAAAAGTAGAAACAACCTGCATATCCATCAACTGATAAATGGATAAACAAAGCACAGTGTATACCTACAGTGAAATATTATTCAGCCATAAGAAGGAATGAAGTTTTGATACATGCTATGACATGGATGGACCTTGAAAACCTTATGCTGAGTGAAAGAAGCCAAATGTCCAGAATAGGCAAATACATAGAGACAGAGTAGATTAGTGGTTGGCAGGGCTGGTTGAGGTGGGAAATGGGGAGTGGCTATAAGTAGGCATGAGGTTTCTTTCTGGAAGATGCAAATGTTCTTAGATTAGAAGTATTAGTTGCACACCATCATGAATATACTTAACTACTGAATCATGTACTTTAAAAATGGTTGAAATGGTGAATTTATGTTATGTGAATTTTATCTTAATTAAAAATATGTAACAAGTATAAATTATAAAACATGATAATAAAATCAGCACTTGTGAAACCACTACCCAATTTAAGATCTTGGACATTCCCTGTACTGCAGCTTCTACCTGTGTGCTACTCTCCTGCTTCGTAGGCTTCCTTCCCCCAGAGGGACCCACCATCCTGAATTTTATTGTTATTTCTTTCTCTGAGGGGACAAGAAATTTATGTGCATACACACACACATTTCTAAAGTATTGACTAGTTTTGCTTATTTTAGGGGTCATACTATATGTATCTTCTGTAACGTGGTTTAAATGCAACATTATGTCTCTTAAGACTCAGCCGTGTTACAGATATCTGCAGTTTGTTCGTTCCTTCCCCATCCCCTGCCTTGGCAGCTGGGGAGATCAGTGTTAGCCTTAACCTATTTTTCTTCAGTTTTTAAAAATTGTGGTTTAAATACACATAACATTCACCATCTGGACCATTTTTAAATGTCCAGTTCATTAGTATTAAGTATATCCGTATCGTTGTGCAGCCATCACCACCATCCGTTTCCAGAACTTTTTCATCTTATAAAACTGAAACTATACCCATTAGACAGTAACTCCCCATTCTTTCCACCTCTCAGCCCCTGGCAACTGCTATTCTGCTTTCTGCCTCTATGAATTTGACTACTCTAAGTGCCTTATATAAGTGAATCATACAGTATTTGTTTTTTGTGTGACTAGCTTAATTTTCTTAGCATAGTGTCCTCAAATCATGCATTGTGTAGCATCTGTCAGAATTTCCTTCCTTTTTAAGGCTGGATAATATTCCCTTGTATGTATATAACACATTGTGCTTATCCATTCCTCCATTGATGAACACTTGGGTTGCTTCTACCTTTTAGCTCTTGGAATAATGCTGCTGTGAACATTGGTGTACAAATATCTCTTTGAGACCCTGCTTTCAATTCTTTTGGGTATATACCCAGAGGTGGAATTGCTGGATCATATTTAAAAATTTTTGAGGAACTGCCATACTGTTTTTCATAGCAGTGGCACCATTTACATTCCCCACAAGCAATGTGTGAAGTTCTAATTTCTCCACATCCTTGCTAACACTTGTTATTTTGTTTTTGTTTTGTAATAGTGGCCATCCTAATGGATGTGAAGTGGTATCTCATTTGTGATTTGCATTTCCGTAATGATTAATGATGTTAAACATCTTTTCAGGTGCTCATTGGCCCTTTGTATATCTTCTTTGAAGATTGTTTTTTAATTGGGTCATTTGTTTTTTGTTGTGGTTTTGTTTGCTATATATTCTGAATATTAATCTTATCACATATTTGATTTGCAAATATTTTCTCCCATTCTCTGGGTTGCCTTTTTACTCTGTTGGTAGTGTCTTTTGATGCACAAAAGTTTTTAATTTTCATTAGTGAAATTTGTTCAGCTTTTCTTAAAAAATTTTTTATAGTTTTATTAAGACATAATTGATATACATTACCATATAAGATTAAGATGTACTGCATGATGGTTTGATTTCTATATATTGTGAAATGATTGCCACAGTAGGTTTAGTTAACATCCATTATGTCACACAGATACAGTAAAAAGAAAAAAATGTTCTGCTTGTGATGAAAGCTCTTAGGGTCTACTCTCTATTTATTTAATTTTTTTAATCCTCACCAGAAGATATTTTTTCCATTGCTTTTCAGACAGAGGGAGAGGGTGAGGGAGAAAGGGAGAGAGAGAAAGAAAAACATCGATGTGAGAGAGAGACATCAATTGGTTGCCTCCTTCATGCACCCCGACTGGGGCTGGGGGTCAGACTTGCAACTGAGGTGCATGGCCTTGGCCAGAATTGAACCAGAGACCCTTCAGTCCGAGGGCTGAAGCTCTAACCACTGAGAAAACCTGCTAGCACAGGATCTATGCTCTTAACAACTTTTTGCTTTTGTTGCCTGTGTTTTTGGGTCATATATCTAAGAAATCATTGCCAAATCCGATGTTGTGAAGCTTTTAGCCTAGGTTTTCTTCTTAGAGTTTTACAGTTTTAGGTCTTACATTTAGGTTTTTGATCTGTTTTGAGCTGATTTTTGTATATGGTGTTAGTTAAGGGTTCCACTTTATTTTTTGCATGTGGGATACCCAGTTCCCCACTACCATTTGTTGAAAAGATGTCCTTTTCCTACTGAATGGTCTTGGGATTCTTTTCAAAAATCATATGACCATATAAGCAAGGTTTTTTTCTGGACTCTATTCTATTTCTTTGGTTTATATGTTTGTTTTTATGCCAGTACCACCCTGTTTTGATTACTGTAGCTTCATAGTAAGGTGAAATCACAAAGTGTTAGTTTTCCAACTTTGTTATTTCTGCAAAAAACATTGTTGGGATTTTAATAGGATTATGTTGAATCTGTAGATCACTTTGGATAGTATTGACATCTTAACAATATTAAGTCTTCTAATCATGAATGTAAGGTGTCTTTCCATCTGTTTATATTTTCTTTAATTTCTTTCAGCAATGTTTTGTAGTTTTCATTGTACAAGTTTTTCACCTCTGATTGTTAATTCCCAAGGATTTTATTCTTCCTGATGCTACTGAAACAGAATTGTTTTCTTAATTTCCTTTGTTGGATTGCTCACTGTTAGTATATAGAAATGCAGGTGAGATTTGTGTGGATTTTGTATCCTGTTTCTTTGCTGAATGCAGTTCATTTTTATAGCTGTATGATATTCTACTATGGAACACACCTCAGTTTATTCACTTTTTGTTGACAGATAATTGGATGGTTTACAACTTTTTGTTATATAACAAACAGTGTTTCTATGATCATCGGTGTGTCTCCTTGTACATGTGCTCAGGAGTTCTAGGAGCTCTAGTGAAGATTCTGTGAGTGGAAGTGCTGGGTTATAGGGTATGCATATGCATTCCAATGATTGTTTCCAAAATGGTGGTAACAAGTAACCTCCACAACAGCAGGGCGTGTCCCACAGCCCGGCAAAGTTTGGTATTGTCCACCTGAAAGTTTCTGCCTATCTGCTTGCTGGCTGTGAAATAGTCTCGCATTGAGGGCTGAATTTGCATTTTCCTCACTCCTACTGCAAGTGAGCATCTTGCCATGTGTTTATGGACCAGTCTTGCTTTTTCTTCTCTGAAATGTATGTGGTGTCTTTACCCATTTTTGCTGACTTATTTGTCTTTCTTACTGATCTTTAGGAATTCTTTATTTGCTCTGTATCTGTAGTCTGTCAGTTTAGTGTTGCACATATCTTCTCCGAGATTGTGGTTTGTCTTTTTGTCCATCCATTTGCATTTTTAATTTTAACTATATTTTTTCATTTCTAATTGTTCCCTTTTTAAACTTATCTAGCCAATTTCTGTAGTCTCTTATTCCCGCTTTTATTTCTTTGAACACTGCGCACAGAGTTATTTTTTTTTTGGTATATCATAATTCCAGTGTCTGAAGTCTGGGGTATAAGTGGGTTGTTTGTTAGTTCTGTTTACTCTCACTCATAGTGGCGTCTTTCTGTATGAGTTTAGTAATTTTTTATTGTGATCTCATATTCTGTTGAATTTAATTTGTGGAAACTCTAAGGGCCTACACTGGAGATGGTTTCCTCCAGAGAGGATTTGGATTTGCTTTTGCCTGTTGCCAAGGGTGCTGCCAGTCTGACCCTGCCTTGAGCCCCTGTGAGGAAGCCCCTGGAAGCCAGAGTTGGTTTAGTGTTTTGCCTTCGTTTGCTGCCCAGAGGTTACCCTCTATCACAGCGCTGATAGTGACATTGTCTTTCAGTCAAGCCCTATTTACTGTTTACTGTTTACCATGTTGCTTTGCCTGTTTCCATTTACTTTTTTGGGGGTGAGATAGAGGGTTTGTGTGGGATGGGCTGTTAGAGATTTTCCAGCAAGCTCAGCAGTGCATAAGAAATTACTTGTTGTAATATATGCAAGGTCAAATGTTCACTGTATAGTGGAATTTCATCCTGAGAAATTTTCTAACTTGAATCACACCTAGAAAATTCCAAGGTTTTAAGATGTTCAGTTTCATTGATGTCTTTTTCCTCCTCTGAAAGAACATGGGGATGGAAGTTGCCTGGCATTCAGAGGAACAGATCAGAATTTCTGATATTTGTAATGTGCTTAAAATGTGTTTGGCATATAGTAAGTCTGTGTAAATCATAAAAGAATAAGTTATTAAAAGTAAGTATTTTCCATTGTGTTAGGTCTGGGTCACTACAATATCACCAGCGTACCTACCAAGCTGGGTGGAGACCTTGCAGGAGTGAATGTTGTCCAGGTTGCCACCTACGGTGATTGTTGCCTGGCTGTGTCTGCCGATGGAGGCCTCTTTGGTTGGGGCAACTCTGAGTACCTGCAGCTGGCTTCTGTCACTGACTCCACACAGGTATGAGGTCACTTACAGCATGGTGCTGGGAGGTTTGTAAATATAAAATGTTAAGGACATTTATAAGAGGTTCTTCACCAAAGTGTGATGTATAAAGTGCTAGAATGTTAAGGCCTAACCTGTTGTAAGACTGCCTCTTCGAGGTTCCAAGTTTTTGACAGTCTCATTGGAGCCTGGAAAGAAAGCTTAGATTCAAAAGCCATTATTATCAATACTTTGATGAGCTAGTCCTGGTTTAGAGCAGTATTTTAGGTATGTCTGAGTACCCTGTCTTGTTCTAAAGGGGATACAAGGCTGTTTACCTAAGTTCCTAGCGTGTCATAGTGTGTCTTTTGTTGCAGTGTAACACATATGCCCCCAAAGCACACAGATCATGAGTGTGTAGCTCGGTGTGCGACCCACACAGATCAAGCACTGGAATACTAGCAGCCTTCAGAAGCCCTGCCTGTGGCTCTCCTCACCTCTAGCTCGTCCTTCTCACCGAAGCAAGCCACCATTAATACAACACAGTAGAATTTTAAACGTTTTATTAAGGAAAACTTCAAATATAAACAAAAAGTAGAGCTCATGGCATAATTAATCTCTATATACTCATCACCCATGTTCAATTACCAACTAATGGCCCATTTAAAAAATAGAGATATAATTCACGATTTTAAAGTATATAATTTAGTGGTTTTTAGTATAGTTACAAGGATGTGTAGCCATCACCACTATCTAATTCCAGACATTTTCATTAACAGCCTCCCCTCTCCCCTCAAAAAACCCCATACTCCCTAATGGCCAGTTTTTCCATCTATTCTGTTCTAGATTGTTTTGAAGCAAATCCATATTTCATCTATAGAAGTTTCAGTGTGTATCTCTAAAACATAAGAACTATTTAAAAAAAATACTGCACTTCTTAATATTGTCAAACTTCTGACAGATAGAGAAGGGGTTTTAAATATATGTTAATGATAAAGAAACTTGCACAAGGGGAAACCAAAGATCATCTAATAAGATGAAAAAATGCATTCTCTCTGGTCTGGCTCAGTGGCTAGAAGTGGTTGCAGAATTGGCTTTGAGCTTCTGAGTAGCCAAAGCAAAGAAGAAAACATGGTTATTTAAATGATTCATTGTTTCTCTAAGATAAACAGCAGATGAAGTGTGCAGAAAGTACTGCTCTTCCTAATGCCAACGCCTGAGAAAAATGTCTCCGCATGGCCTTCCGTGGGGGACAGGGTTAGTGTCGTGTCATTGTTATATATTGCTGCATAACAAGTCACCCCAAAACTTAGTGGCTTAAAACAACACACATTTATTATCTCACAGTTTTGTGGGTCAGGAATCTTGGGGTGGCTTAGCTGGGCCTTCTGGCCCTGACTGTTTCAAAGGCTACAGTCATCTTATGGTTCAGCTGGGGAAGGCTTTGCTTTCAAGACTACACTGGTGGTGGTTGGTGGGATGCAGGTCCTTGTGGCCTGTTGGACTGGGGTTCCACTTCCTTGCTGGCAGTTAGCCAGCTACTAGTTGTTGGCCAAGCCTTCCATGGTTCCCTGCCACATAAGCTTCTGCGTGTGGTAGCTCACGTGGCTTGTGGCTTCATCAGAGTGAGCACAGGAGAAGGCAAGAGTACCAGTGAGACAGAAGCTAGTGTTTTATCTCTTAGTTTTGGCAGTAACTGTCCCTCACTTTGCTGGTATTCTGCTCATTAGAAGCAAGTCACTAGGTCCAGCCCCTCACCCCTGCCCCACAGGGCAGGGATTACACATGGGTGTGAATAGGAGAGGACTGGGATTATTGGGGGTCATCTTAGAAGTAACCCATCACAACCATGATTCTTTACTGCGGCCTAAGCCTCCTCCTGTGAGTGACAACAGTGGTATGTTTCCAGTGGCTCCGTGCTAGAGTATTTCTCAGTACTTGCTGAGGGCCTCGTGCCAGAGCTCAGTGAGGTAAAGCAGCTCTCTGGGAGCCAAGCAGCGGAGGCCCAGCCCCAGCCTGACAGCCCCACTTTATCTAGGCATACATTTTCTGGATTGGTGAGCCCCTTTATTCCTTTTGAGTCAACTTAGGGACTGTTATCTTTCAGCTGTCTCCATTTGAAAGTGAATCTGTGAAGATTCATGGCTGTCACTGAAGCACTAACAATCTATCTTTCCAAAGTTATTTCTCAGTAGAAGCGCCAAGACCAAATCCTGCTGGAAAGCTAAGCTGGCCACATTTCACTCTCCAAACCCCTGACCCTCCCATCTCTCACTCTCAGCAGATCTTGCCTCCTGTTTAATAGAGAAAACAGATGCTGTCTGATGCGAATGCCCTCAGTTTCCTACTATGTCTCCTATACCCGTACCTGTGTGTGTACCCACCCTGGGCCCGTTCCTTTTTCTAGCAGCGAAGGAGGGGGATCTTCCTGTTGAAGCTGATTCTTCTCTTTTGTCCTGGCTACCATCTCCTTTCACCTTTTCAGAAGCCATACTCTATTTGCTGGGCCTTCTTTCTCATAACTTCAGCCTGTGCTTCTCTACTCGCTTCTCCATCAGTCTTTACAACTGACTCATGTGTCTTCCATCTTAAAAAGCCCTGTGTGGACTCCTCTATCTCCTTCCGTTCTCCTCACCCCTGCCCCTCTGCTTTACCTCCTGCTTCCTTCCTAGGACAAGCCTCTCAGGAGCTGCTTTTACTTGCCACCTGTTCCCTCATCTACTCATTTTTCAGTCCATTCCACTTAGTTTCCACCCTTATGAGTTTGCTGGGTGGTCCTTGATAGGGTTACCAATGACATCCATGTTGCTCAAAATAATAATAAAGAATCTGGGGAACATTTTTCCCTCTTTATCTTTCTTGACCTCACAGCAGCATTTGACATTGACTGTGACATTTTTGTGAAAAGCACTCTTCCTTTTGCCTCTGTGACTAGACTCTTCCACTGCTGTCTTGTCTTTCTTGTTGTCCCTTCTTGGTCTCATTTACGGGGTCTCCTCTGTGCCAGACCTTTACATTTTGAGGCTCCTCATGGTGTGGACTTGGCTTTTTTTCCTCCATATTCCCCCTTTAGATCTTACCCATACCCATGGGCTGCACTTGCCATCTATATGCTTACATATCACAGTTCCAGACATCACTTTGTAGCACTTGACATTACCACTTGGCCGTCTCTAGGCACTGTGAGTTCCATACGTCGTCCAAAAGTAAACTCACGCGCATCCCCACGCTCTGGGCCTTCTCCATGGTTCGCCATGTTCATCATGTTCCCCTCTGGAAATTCCACAGCTTCCTGCATGACTGGCCGCCCTTTCCCCACCAGCATCTTGCACCGCATTCTACCCCTCCCCCTGCTGTAGCCACTCTGACCTTGTTTAACCTCCGGAATGTGCCGTGCTCACCTCATTCCCTTTGCACAGTCCATCTCCCATGCTTGGAATATCCTGCCCTTCTCCCCTTGCCACGTTACTTCTCATCCTTCAGGTCGCAGGAGAAAATGAAGCCTTCCCTGCCTGCTCCTCCCCCCAAACTACACCAGTCTCCCTGACATTCATTCTCAGAGACCCTATTCTTTCCTTCATTGCATTCAGCACAAATTAATTTCATGTTAATTGGGCTGGCAGCTGCCTCCTCCGCTAGACTAAGAGAGGGACCAGGTCTCTCGTTTCTGTTCGTATTCCCAACATCCAGTTAGATGGTTAGCATATGTTCAATGTTTGGGAAATATTTGTGGCATGAATGAATGAACTGGGACTTACATACTCTGTACATAAGACCAGAGTATTTCCAAGTTCTCACTGGTTTGTCTTCCTAACACTGTGGACCCTTCCTTTTGATTCAGGTGAACGTTCCCCGGTGCTTACCCTTCTCAGGAGTGGGCAAGGTGAAGCAGGCTGCCTGTGGTGGTACAGGCTGTGCTGTGTTAAATGGTGAGACCCTCTTGCAGACACACTGGGCAGCTCTAGGTGGGTTGGACAGGGAAGGGTCGGTGTTCCATTGGACTCACAGGCAGCAGACCTTGGCCTGAGGAAGGGAATATGGCTGGGGGAAGATCTAGGTAGATTGAATTCAGCTAATAGAGGGTGAGGTGACGTCTTGATAGGACGATAATAGCCGTGATTTATATGCAGACAGCACAGGGCTTAGTGATCTGTAGCAGCCTCTGAAACGGAGAGTGAACTTTCTCCCCCGTCCCTTAGTCTGGGCCAAAGGCTCCAGCTCTGCCTTCTCCAGGGAGACTGTGCCAAGAAACAAAAAGCAGATAGGAGAAGAACCTTAGGGTTTAGATACTGAGATCCATGCCTCTGGGATTAAACATCTGGTACCACTGATGAGTATTAAACTTTTATAACCAAAAAATCATTTTTAAGAGTTTTAGGAATCTGGCCAAAAGTTGTTTAGTGCTTGGCTTGGTATTCTGATCAGTGTGAAACATGGTGCTGTTAGGAAAAACTGTCCTTCGAGGGCTCTCCTGTGTTCAGATGGAGTTTCTGGGTGATTTATGGATTGGTCCTGCCCAGGTTACCCTTAAGATGTGAGAAGTTTGTATTCTGAGATTGGTGAGCTGGCTAGACATACTCCACAAGCAAGAATTTGAAAGAGGAGAAAAGAAACATTATTTTAAATATCTGTTAGCATATTCTTGCCAAGCGAGTAGGAAAAAAAAAGCATGTGTATATATGCATCTTGGTGGTGCAGTTTGAATTTCTAGTGCGTGAGGGCTGCTCTCGGTTTGACTTATTGACCGTTGTTTTTCCTGTAATGTAGGAGAAGGACATGTTTTTGTCTGGGGCTATGGAATTCTTGGGAAAGGACCAAACCTAGTGGAAACTGCTCTTCCAGAAATGATTCCACCCACTCTCTTTGGCTTGACGGAGTTCAACCCAGAAGTCCAGGTTTCCCGCATTCGATGTGGACTCAGCCACTTTGCTGCCCTTACCAGTAAGTGACCAAGTCGTGTGGCTCCAGAGACTGACAGAGCCTCACTCTCTCATATTCAGCCCAGACTGTGGGCAGCTCTCAGTTTCCATCCATCCAGCGGAGTGGTACCCTTGTGTGGATAATTAAAGAGAGTGGCTAATCCAGAAGTTTTTGGCTTGAGGTTGTATAATGTGTGTCTTTTTTTCATCCTGGAGTTCTGTTTTGGTTCATTTGGTTTGTGGTTAGGCTAATGTGAAAATGAATTTTCTCAAGAGGATACCAGTCAGTGGCAGGAGTGGGCACCCTTGAGTATGTTGGGGTGCTGGGGGAAACCAGCAGAGGTTTGGCAGATCCATGGTGGGTAATTAGGAAATGAATGTGTGAGGCTTAATCCCACTGCCTGGCCAAGCCCAAACCCCGATCTGACCCAGGAACGTGGGATGGCGAGGGGCAGACTTGTAAGACCATCCTGCGGTTTTGTGGAAGTAAATCTACCCGATTTCTCCAGGGGGCTGGGGGAGAGACTGATCAAAGGGAAGGCTGAAAGGGAGATTTTCTCCCAGGCTTGCCAGTGACACAGCCATAACATATCCAGTTACCCTGCAGCCCTTGAATGTGTGCTTTTCTTGATTACATCTCCCATTTCACCACAGTGACTGTGGGTTCAATTTGTTCCTCTTTAGTTGACTTGAATCGTCAGACTGTATTAATTTAATTTCATTTTGTGATTCTCAAGCAAATTCACTATTTCCTTGCAATTAAAAAATCTTTTTGTCTCATGGTAATTGTTTTCTTTTAAACATCTGGTTGGGACAGTCAGTTCAGGTCATCCTTGTTTGTGTGCTCTGGCCCCATGCTGTATGAGGACTGCTCCAGATGATCACCATTCAGTATTTTCTGAACTCCAGGCCTCGGGGCCTTAAGACACACAGGCTGCAGTGTAGACTGTTGTGCTGGTGGGTTGGAGTCTTGCCTGCCTGTATTAAAGCACCAGGTGGTAGCAGTGCTGATGGTGGAGAATCCCTCACCGCCACTCAAGCATAGTCAGCCACTGCCATTCACAAAAGAGCCTAGTTCTCGAGAGGTTTTTAAAGCTACTTTGACTTACTAAATAAGAATCATTGTGAACGAATTCTAGAGCTAGAACGAATCATTGTGCTAAGGCTTAAACTATGAGCAGAGTTACATACCTGGAAACCCATATGAAGTGTCCACTAGAGTAGACTGTTTTCTGTTTGCCGTCATGCTGTGTGCCATTTTGGGTCACACTTAATTGAATTCCCTATCTCGCTTTTCCCCAAGACGCAACAGCCACCCCCTAAGTGCCAGTCACCGTCCCTCAGGAGAGGGAGCATCAGAGCTTGGGTTCCTTCCCTGTGTGCCCAGTGTTTACATATGGCCAGCTGGGAGTTGGGGTTGGTTGGTTTACCCTAAAGTCTGCTAACATTTTGGGGCCAGACTGAATTGTGAATTGTCCTGTTAAACACATAAAATCTGAGGGTGGAGGACCAGGGGTGATGGTCAGACCAGAGGGGCTCAGATAGCTTGTAAAAAAGGATTCCTTATTTAATCAGCCCTGATCATTTTAGTCCTGGCTTTTCCATGTCTTTCTGCTTCTGCTTGCCAGATGTGGGGTAGCTGAATGGGGCCGCCACACCAAGGAGTGCCCAAAGCTGATGTGGTGCAAGTCAGAAATGAAGGCGGCGGGTTGGGAAACTGCCCTACCAGGTGTGGGTTCCTTCCTGGAGGCTGACATTCCCAGAGCCGAGGCCGCGGTGCAGTCTCCTGGGCTATTCTCATAGCAGCCTCTCGGTCCTTTTCCTTCCTGGCACTTTCTATAGTTTGTCAGCATGTATGCATTGGTTTGATCATTTGTTTATTTCTAGCTGTTTGACTAGTCCCATGAGGACAGAAACCAAGCATGTTTAGTCACAGTCCTGTCCCACCTGCTAGCACACAGACCTAGACCTGGCCCAGAGAGGTACACTAAAGTGAATTCCCTATATAGCTTCCCCCCAATCACCGTGTGTCACTTGACTAAATACTCCTGAGGTGCGGAAACCCAGACAAGGAATGACAGTCATCCTACTTCGAGGATGCTCAGATTTCAGGATTTGTGGAGGCAGAGTTTGGTCGGACATAGCTATGGACAAGGAGTGTATGCATAGGGGGCGAGCAGAGTGGGCTGTGTGCGGGAGCTGCCTTGGCCCTCCACTCCACGCACATGCTCATCTCCCATGTGATGGACACTGCAAATCTGGGCTTGGACATGTTTTTGGTATGGGGACAGTATACTTTTCCCTTCAAAATAAAGCATTACTGTCTGGTAGAAACTGAAGTTTACACTGGGCTCTGTTTGTACCAGGTTCTGGAAAGCTTGTTCTCATGGCCCTTCCTCTTCTTGGAGACTTGCCCTCGGTTTAGTCCTAACCAAGCCACCATTTTTCTTTCTTTGCAGACAAAGGAGAGTTGTTTGTTTGGGGCAAGAACATCCGAGGATGCCTGGGAATCGGCCGCCTAGAAGACCAGTATTTCCCTTGGAGGGTAAGATGACTGGGCAGGCCTGAGGGCAGGTCCACAGGGCAGACTCACTCTGTGTGGTAGCACAGCCCCGTGTGTGCAGCTGGGCCAGCACCAGGTTCCCGGGACTGCTCCTCCTGGGCCCCGCCTGCCCTCCTCCTGCTCTCTGGCATCAGGCAAGGCTGCTCAGGTGAAGAGCCAGAACCTAGCACCAGCTTCTCTGGCTGCGGGCTCACTGCCTTCGCTCCTCCCTGGGGCCTGTTGGGCGAGCGGTGGGAGGGAATGGGCCGTGTGGGGTTCCGTCCCAGGGGGCCCTGTGAGAAGCCTCGTTGGAGGCTGCCTGGGGATGTGGAGCGGGAAGCAGAAGTGTGCTTCAGAGAGGAGCCGGCTGCAGGCCGGTGCCACGAGGCTTGGGGGCTGGCAGGGAGCGACTTGAAATGGAGAAGTTGGCACGCCAGGAGCTGTTTGCAGAGGCCAGTGCAGAGGAATGTTTACAGTGAATTTAAAAGAAAGCAGGATGTTTAATATTTAGAATGTCTTACCACAGCCACCAAAGTGAAAAAATAAAGGCTTTTCTTAGGGGAGGATGCAATTAGACAAAAAAGCTCATTTCAAAATTAAAGGGGAAAAAGTTCTTTCTTCAATTGTTGTTTATCTAAGTGTTGTTTACTAAGTTTTTAAAGTTCTTAAAAAAAGGTGTTTATTTTTTTGAATACAGAACATATGTCCTTGTTCAAAGTGTATTATGGAAAATCAGTTTCCCATGTCTTGTCCCAGAGGCAACCCCAGGACTGGTGTCTGACGTCCCCTCCAGAGACAGTCTCCACCTATAGAAGTGTGTGTGTATGCATGAGCGTGCACATGCTCAAGTATTTTAGCAAGTTTCATTTTAATAATGTGCTTTGAAATGGTATAAAATATCTTTTAAAAACACATGAAAATTAAAAAGAAATGTATAATTTAAATAAAATAAGGATTTGTCTGTCCAGAACCCACTGCAGAATGTTCTGAGGCTCTTGGTATTTTAGGGGCTTGTTTCCATCGGCCCTTCCCTCGACTGCTGACTCTCCTGGGTCCCTGTGAACTTGGCAGGCCCTGGCTCCTTTAAAACAGTAGGTGCGGTTTCTAAGAAAACAGGTCAAAACGGAGACTTTAAACTTGTTAGAAAGAAATAGTTGTGCACCAGAGTTGTTCCCAAGCTGGCTGGCGCTCAGTTGCTCGTTCTCTGAGCCTGGAAATATCATTACGTGTGAGGAATGGAGAGGCGGTTGGTGGACAGTGGATGGTACCGCAGGTGATCTGAATGTTGATACTGTGGATTTAGACATCCTGCTTGGTTTTCGGTAGTTCCTTACAGTCCTCCCTTGAACCTCACCAAAAAGGCCTTTCTAAGGGGAAGCTTAGGAAACAGTAAAGCAACTGGATTTTGGACAAATGACTGCTATGACTAGGGGCTCCCCACCTGCCTTCATTTCCTCTAAATTAGAGTGGAAACATAAGGACAGCCATGAAATAAGATTGGAAATCTGATAGCATTTTCCTTATTGAAATGGCTGAGCCAAGCTTTGGGCTCCGCTGTGAGGCTGGAAGCAGTAGGCTGTTGGGGGTTGACACCACTTGCTGCTCAGACCAGACCCCTTTCACCTATTCCTCAATTACTAGACCTCCCTCCGGGAATGTCGTTTCCTGCATCTGCGCCATCAGGGAAAGGACGCTTGGCTGCTTTCTTGACAAACCATTGTCTTCCCTCTTGTACATTTGTTGAGCCCTCAGTTTGTAGAGCTACTTTGTTCCCTTGTCACCTTTTGATTGGGGTTTGGGGGATGAGTGAAGGGGAGAGTGTGAAAGGATGGAGCTAAGATCTGATGGCCTGCGCTTTCCGCTTTTTGCAAGCTCGAAGATGCGAGGCTGAGGCTCTGGGACAAAGGTGGTGGCAGGAACCAGGTTTTGGATCAGCCAGGCTGGATTCTTTGAAGATTCGATTGGTCTCCTGTTGAGTAGCTGGACCTTGCTCCTGTCCATTCTGTTGTACTCACTTAGAAAAAATTACAGAAGAGTTTTAATCTTTAAAAAACTGTATTTTGTTATTCAGTGGGGGTTGTGTTACATCAATTTAAGAGTATTTCAAGAAAGAAAAAAAAGAGTAGCCTTATTTGTAGCTCCTACAAGGGGTCCTCATTAGTTGGTCTTGGACTCACAGAACCTGGGCGTCCCTCTCAGTATGCAGGCTCAGGTAGTGACATTGGAGCCCCCTGATTTAAGCCTCTCCTTCCAAAGCTTTCCAGGATGTTTTCCTGCTACACATTGATGCTCAGAGCTCATAGAGGTTCAGTGGTTTCTTCAAGGTCATACATTTCGTAAGCAGAGCCAGGGTTAGACTCAGACGTGTCTGACTGTGAGATGCCAGTCTCCTCACTGTAGTCCCCATCCTCTGTGAGGGCCTGAGCTGGACATCCAGGGTCCCCAGTGGGAGAGAGAAGGAAGCAAGTAGAGGTGGAGACACTGCAGGTGTCATCTGGTCTTTATTGGACCCTCTGACCTGAATGGCAGCACCGCAGGCATGGGAACGGGCTGCTGGGGCGTTTTTGAATGGCCTTCACCTTTCAGCCCTGGGAAGAGCACTCACTTTCCACAGCCTTTCCTAGGGGCCGCAGAGCTGTCAGTGCGTCAGACACATTGCACTCGTTCTCTCTTAACCTCTGAACAACCTGGAAGGTTGGGGCTCTACTCACTGTGCACACCTGTGGACACTGGCTAGGAGTCAGAAGAGCTGGCCCCATCTCTTAGGATCTCTGGGTGAGGCCGTGGTGTGAATTTGGGACTCTGCCTGCAGGCTGTGCTGCCGCCTCACCATGAGCCCCTCTGTTCAGTAGCAGGTTGGGCTGGGAGCACAAGCTGGGAAACCATCTGGCTTCCAGGCCTCCTCCTTAGGTAGCCACCTCAGTAGCCACAGGCCCATGGCGGTTCCGAGGCCCCGGGGAAGAGGTGCACTGTGGGAGCTGGGCGTGCTGGGGCAGCGCCTTCTGGCAGGCCCAGCTCTCTTCTCAGCCTGCTCGCTTGGTGCCAGGAAGGAAATTTCAGAGGCAGCCAAGTCAGGGGAGCAGCTAGTCTGCTGGGCCAGCCCCAGCCCCGGGTCTTTGCTCCTCCTCAGCCCTCCCGTGCCTGTCACCTGGCGGGTGCTTGTTTTAGGAACATGTAATTGTGGAGAGAGATGTTCCTAAACTGAGTCTGCTCAGACTTTGAAGTCACTCAGGCTAAGTGTGCTTTTGGTTTTTAGAACCGTTTCCCTTTGCGATAATGTTGTGAGTGTAAATTGGTTTAGAATTGGCTCCCTTTAACCTTGACAAGGACAAAAATAAAACACGGCTGAGGGCATCTTCTGCTGGACTCCGTTCAGGGACTGAGTCTTGGAGTGCCACTGATTGCTCAACCAGGGAGCCTCCGCTGCCACAGAGAGGGGGGCCCCAGAGGCCAGGCCGTGCTTCCTGCCTCAGCCAAGGCCACTGTCCTGGCGAGTAAACCAGGGCCAAGTGGCTTACTCTGCTTTGGGTGCTAATGGCCAGAGCACTCGGGGGAACAAGCACATAGGTGCGTAAGTGTAGCAGCGGGGCTGCAGGTTAGTGTGGAGGGGGCCCTTTCCCTGGTGTGATCAGTGAAACGTGCTCTAATGGCCTGGGGGGTTGCTAAGAGTTCACCTGGGCCTGGTCACCACAGAGGCACATGTTTTCCCCTGTGTCCCTGGCCAGCCTGGAATGCTTTCTGCATCTAGGAGCCTTTGCGATGAACTGGGCACCAGTTCTTGTTTGTTTAGTGATTTCTCTAATAGGATTCGCTAAAGACGTTTGTTTAGGGTGGGGGGGTGGGAAGCACAACTTGGTTATTAGCATCCATTTGTTTGTGGCCAGGAGTCCTTAATGGACTTGTCTCCGCATGCCAAAGGCGCCAAGCTGCGGGGTCGGCGCTGCTGCCTCTGGGCTTTTAGGCCAGGCCATCTGGATTAGGCCTTTTCCCCTTTTAAGCTCAGTAAACTCCACAGGCTGTCACAGATCCCCTTTCCAGCTGTCACTCTGCCCGGCTGAGCGCCGCCACCAAGGCAGGATGGCGGGATTCAGATCTGGTCAGAACAGCAGCATCACGTCCTAGCCAAGGGCTGAGGAGTAAGTGGCACTGGCTTCCTGTCTTAAAAATTGCCACCTAAGAAAACAATACATGACATTTGCTTCTCTTTGCACCAAGAACCTCTGGAAGGACAATGAGAAACCAGTCAAAAGTGGTTCCCATATCAGAGGGAAGGTAGGGAATGTTATTTTATATTGTAGGCATGTGAATGTATTCCCTATTCAAAATAATAACAATAATAATAATAAAATAAGAGAAAGAAAAGCGCCCCTTTTCTGGAGCACTGGGGTGGCCATGTGGATGTGGGAATCCTTGAGTTGGGGGCACATCCATTTCCAAGGCCTGGCCGTAGAACAGTGAGTCATTTTAAAGGCAAACAACCTGAAGCCTCTACATCCCAGGAGACTGTTTGCCATTACCTTGAGAGTGGGGGCCTTCCTGTGATGAAGGTTGTCAGTGTAGATGGGCAGTGTCGCAGGCCTGCTGGCCAGGCCTTTGGCACCTTCTGAGACACAGTAAACATCCCCTCTCGAGTGTGCACAGGATTTGTGTGTCTGTCTGTGTCTGGAGCTAGAGCTGGTGGGCAGAGTTGGGTAAAGACCTTGGGGACCCTGAGAACAGGAGAAAGGGTTTCTCAAGCTGCTCTAGTGAGCCATGGTGGGGACCACTAGACAAGGCCACTGAACACCTGGCTTGAGGACAAGTGCTGCCCTCTGGTGGGGTCACGCTCAGAGGGGACTATATCTGTGGGATGTGTACTCAGGGTTTGTGCTTGTGCCCAGAGAGGGCTCTTGGAGGGGTGGACAGTAATGTCTACTGTTGACTGGATGGGGAGTTAGGATGGCTATTTCCATGGTGATTGCATTTACTTATCCCAGCAGACCTGCTAGGTAGGTTGTAAGTATCCCCATTTATCACCCAGGGAGGGAGCCAAGGCTGAGAGAGGCTGTCACCTACCAAGAGGTAGAGCCCAGATCAGGTCCGAGTGGGGCCACCTCCAAGCCTGTCTGCCTCCTAGCTGGCCACTCCCCCTCACCGTGTGCTGGGTCTTGTTTTTCAGGTGACGATGCCTGGGGAGCCCGTGAATATGGCGTGTGGTGTGGATCACATGGTGACCCTGGCCAAGTCATTCATCTGAATCTCCTGCATGACCCGTGTGAGCCTACCCTGGCCTCAGAACCACTTAGCAGAGGCAGCCTTTGGGGTTCTGATGGGGCTCAGAGAGGACCAGAGCCCTTCATGAAGTGTGACACTCTTTCCTGAAGCCCTTAGGAGGTACATACTGAAGTGGTCCCTGCTCCTGGTGAGACCTGCCGAATTCACGTAACGGCTGCCTTTATCGGGCTGGTCTGCAGGAAAACGAGTCTCAGGGCTGTGTGGCCCCAGCAGGGCGAGGATACTTAGAATGTCTCAGCTCTTTCCAGGGTACATGTGACGACTTCTGGTGTCACATGTGGCCCAAGAAATGAATCTCAGGAAATCTTTGCTCTCTCAGCCTGCGTTTTGTTTGATCTTAAAAGGAGGCCTGACAGAGTTTAGTGCTTGGAGGGCTTCTGCAGCCCCCTGGAGCACAGCAGTGCTTTTGGTGGGCTTGTGGGCAGGCATGCATGGGCACTGGACAAGCCCAGCCTGACTGAGGGAGCTGGGCTGGCTCCAGCCTGGGGTTTTCATTCAGGTCCCCTCCCACCCAGCCATTTCCGGTCAGCTGCCCACAGCTGGCTTGCTGCTGGGACACATGCTGAAATCTTTGCTTGGATTGGGGTTCTCCCTGAAAATACCAGTGGGCGCCAGCTCGGTGCCCCATGGGCTCACGGCTGTCACCAACTTTGTAACCATTCTCACTGCCTGGCTTGGAAAAGTGGAGAAGCCCCCACAGGAAGAAGGCAGCCAGATTCTTGTGGGCTGAGGGCTCCGAACACATCCCACAAAAGCTTGGCTGGAGTGCCAGCTTTGGAGAAGAAAGGTTCAGAGATTGTGAAAAACATTGGAGTTAGTAATATAACTTGTCTTATTCTTTAAAAAATATTTTAATATTTAAAAACCTCTTTTGGAATAATGTCTATTTTCTGCCTTTTTATTTTTAAGAACTGAAGAGGTCTTTTTATTTTTCCTGGTCATTTATAGAGATTAGCTTTCAAAAACAAGGCTTTTGATAGAGAGGCTACTAGAAATCAGTGAAAAATATGGTAGAAGACAGTCCTCCTTGAAAACTTTTCTGAACAGTCTACTCCCACAGTTCAATTGGGAGAAAATAACAAAGTATAAAAATAACTAGTAATCATGACACAAACTGGGCTCTCACTCACTGCCTGCCTCATTCATTCAGCAGTACTTCCTGTGTGCCCCTTGTGTGCCAAGGACTGTTTATCACACTGGACCACGTGGTAACAAACTTCTGTACGCAGGTCTCATGAAACACACTTTAGGAGACGAAGTGGACAATAAACAAGCAAAATGCAAAGTATGTTAGATGGTCGTATGGGTTGTGGAAAAAAATAAAGCAGGAGATGGGTGATTTCAGGAGGGTTGTAGCTTAAAGTGGAATCATCACTGAGCAGATTGCTGTGACCCAAGGCAGCAAGAACCAGCCATGTGGTGTCCAGGGGAGCAGCCCTAGGACCCCTTATCTGGGCTCATGTTCCAGTTCTCTGTGGGGGACCAATTCTTATGTTACTACAGCAAAGCTTTTCCATAAACTTGAAATACAGTTGAAAGCGATTTGTCATTTTCCATCCTGAAACTCCTGGCTGGGTCGAGTACCACACCGCCTTGGTGATGAAACACGGTCCTCAACCTCAGAGAAGATTCACCGTAGAGCATGTACTGATATGGAGGGTGAGTGCCCCTGAGGGGGGCAGTGGGTGATGGCAGAGATGGAGGGCCTCTTTCGACATAGGAGTGGTTATTAAGCTTCCCACCAAGTGACAACCAGATTCAGATCCACTACCTACCACAACCTTGGACACAGTAACCAGGGTATAATAAGGGACATCTTTGGATTTATCTTAGGACTCAGTGTCTTCCAGGTGGGCTTGGTCTGCCTGGCAGGGCGGCATGGATGTGTTCCTAGTTGGAGTGTATCTGCTACCACCAGGCTCTTTCCATAGTTCTCTGTGACACCCTGTGTGTCCTTTCTCAGCTTTGTCCCCTTGCCCCCAGGCCCTCCCAGCATTTAACACACAGGACAGAGAAACCTATGCCATCAGCTTGGTTGCTGATTTATCATTTTGTTCCTGTGTAAAGTCGGTGTTTGCAGTTCCAGGCTTCTCTCACATTGGGGAGCATGTGGATGACACCTGAATGATGTGACCACAGGCCAACTCTGACTTGTCCTCTGACCGTTCTCTCTCCTTACACCAGACTTTGTTCATTCACTTATTTGAGGTCAGTAGCCGAGGTAATGTGGAGCCCAAGTGAAAGGTGCTGCCTGGGAGGTGTGGGGACTCTTGTCACTTGGTGGCCACCACCATCTCCCCCAGTAGACAGTTCTCCAGGTGCCTGGGTCTCCGTCTTCTGTCCCAAGCCCCCACCAGACGTGCAGGCTGCCACTCCATAGGTGGGATCCGAAGGATGGCCCTGACTGGCATGCAAGACCTTAAACTAGCTACTAAAAGTCACTCAACCTGCCATTCATGTCAGGCCACCCCTGACACTCAGAATCCCATCATGGCCATTCTCATTTTTTGAATATGGTTGGCTCACATTTTCATGTATTTACTGTGTTCCGTGTGACAAGCCAGGTGGATGCTGAGAGCCATGCAGTCGAGATGGTGCTCTGACTTAGGACAGTAGGTTACATACGGTATGACTGAGAGCCCAGCACTATGCCTACACATGGTAAAAGCTCGGGCTGCATATTTGGGAACATCCACACTCTTCTCTTACATTACACCCTGGTCCCAGCACCTGGAGGGGCCCGGCCTCTCCTGACCAGCAAGGGAGCTGCTCAAACTGTTTTGAGGGGCCTTTTTGCAATTGCTGCTCAGAACTGCAGCCTGCAGGAGGGACAGACCCTTTCAGATGGCCTTGAGGGCAGCACCCAGCACTGGCCCCATGAGGCAGCCATCACCCCAGGACCTGCCCTTCCCTGTGATGGGGCCCCAGGAGCTTGCCCCTCCCCCAAAACCCCAGGTGCAATACCCAGCTGCCCTGAGACTCGGGCTGTCCAACAAGCAATCAACCAATGGATGCATAAATAAGTGGAACAACAAATCGATGTTTCAATAATAAAAATCCCAGCCTTTTTTTTTCATACTAATCTTTCTATTAAACATGAAGCAGCAGCAGCTGAGGTTAAACGAGCCAGAGACAAGGTTTGGAGTCCTAACTGCTTTTTTCAGATCTGGGGCCACACCGAGGTGCATGCTCAGCAGTCAAGTTTAAAAGGATAAATCCAGATACTGTCACCTTACACCAGGAGTCAACTGTGTTGCTAGGGAGACAAGCAGGTGGGCTGTGGCTGGTAGTGGGGAGGTTGCCTGTGGAGAGAGAAATGTCTTGCTATCACTCTGGTAGCATGATGGCAGCTGAAGTGCCAGGAGACCAGAGAACACAAAGCCATGCCCATGAGAACAATGCCCCACTGGAGTCCACCCTTGGAGTCGGAAACAAGCAGCTCAGGCTCATGGCCGTAAGCTGTTCCACAGCTCCAGCAGTTGACCTTATTGCAGTGGGAGAAGACAGGGTAAGGCAGGGGCTCGGTGAGGTATGTATCAATACTCTTGGGTGCGCACCGTGCTCCAGGCCCTGCCAGGCCCTGCCAGGTGCTGGGAGCAGTGGTGAGGAGGACGCATCTGTCCCAGCTTGTGCATCTGGGGGCTGGCTGCCGCTGGTCTGGCCTCAAAGTGAGGCCACCTGCCCACGAGCAGCCAAGGAGACGGAGTTCACGATGGGGCCTTGGGACAGATTCTGCCCATTAACCCTGGGCTTCTCAACCCTGGCTGCGCCCTAGGGTCATCTGGGGAGGCTCTTCCTTCCTTTTTGATATGCCACATCTTGGTTACTCATTCATAAGTGGATGGACAGTTCGGTTGGTTCCGCTTCGGGGCTATTGAGAATAGTGCCCAGTCATTCATGTACAAGTTTTACACTGGCCCAGCTTTGTATTTTTTGGAACATTCCCATACAAGCACTTGTGTGAATGTTTTCAGTTCTCTTGGGTATATACCTAGGAGTGGAATTGTTGAGGCATCCATTTAATTTTTAACTCTGACCCTTGTTTCATGTAATCCATAACACACACTGTAAACTTGAGTTCCAAGACACTGAATATTTATTTTCCTGAACACGGCGTGGGCGTTCCCCACAGGCCCGTTAGTGGCTCTGCCTGCTTCTCTACACTTCTCCCTCCGCATCAGGACCCTCTCCGTGCCCAGAGCTCTCCAGTGTGGAGATGGGCTGCAAGGCTGGCTGATGGCTGCCAGAGCTTCTGCTGCTTCAGCTCAGAGTTTTGGAAAAACATCTCAGAGGATGTGCTCCACTCCCAGCCTTTGTTCTCTCCATCTCACTCTTCCTTCTCTGTGCTACCCTTCACTGTGCTTATAGGAACTTTCTCTAGCTGTCAAGAGCTCTCAGAATAACACACATTTCTTTCTTGGCTGTCCTCCACACGGTGCATCCACACTTGTTGCATTTTCTACATTCCTTTTTTTTTTTTTTTTAATCTTTATTGATTTCAGAGAGAGGAAGGGAGAGGGAGAGATAGAAACATCAATGATGAGTCATTGATCCGCTGCCTCCTGCACGCCCCCCTGCTGAGGACTGAGCCCACAGCCCCGGCATGTGCCCTGACCGGGAATCGAACCACAATCTCCTGGATTGTAGGTCGATGCTCAACTGCTGAGCCATGCCGGCCAGGCTACCACATTCCTTTTTTCAAAAAATTGAGATGTAAGTTGCATAACAAACCATTTTAAAGTGTACAACTCAGTGTTTTTAAGCATATATTGTCTCTGTGGTGCAATCATCACCTCCATCTCATCCCACAGGCTCCCTTTGGAGAGCTTCCCCAGCTTGCCCCCTCCCCTCCCCAGCTGAATTTCACATGGTAAAACCAGGAGAGGCAAAGTGACCACAGGTGATGGTTTTCCTTTCTGTAGCCTTGTGCTCTTTTTGTTACTTTTTGAGAGCAAGTAGAGGAGCTTTTAAAACTATATTGATGCCAAGACCAGTTGAATCAGACCTTCAGGTGGAGTCCTGGCATGGGTAACCCCCCCAGGGGATTCCAACATGTTGGGGTGGGAACCCTGCCAAGAAGCAGCCAAAGCTGCTCCCAGCAGGAATTATGCCCTTGTTGGGGGAGGGGAACATTCATGGTTCTACATCCATGACTGCCCACCACCCTGACTCTGCACTGGGAAGGCCCTGAGCCAGCCAGGGTCGTCTCTCTGAAGATCTGAGGGCACCTGACCATCCCACTTTCCTTCTTCTATTGCCATAGTTGATGACCCTGACCCACTGTCTGCTGCATAGATGTCCTCAACAGCTCCCCGTGGCCTGTAGGAAAGCATGCGACCCCTGGCTGGTGTGAACACCCGCCTTGCATTTCTGCTCCATTCCCCACCAGCCTTGTCCGTTTCCTCCTTCCCCTTCTCCCCCAACCCCTACCTCTCCACTCCCACTACAGTTCCCTCTAGGCCCTCTGCACCTTTGCTGTTCCCTGTTTGGGTTCCCCCACCCCCAACCCCCTGCTTCATCTTACCAAGCTCAACTCTATGGTCCTGGCTTCCCGGTCTTCCCCCTGCTGCTGCAGAGGTCATTCCCCTGTCCCAGGGCGCAGCACCTCCGTGTGGTCTAGCCTGACATTGCACTCCCTGGAACAGCTTCTGTGTCTACGCCTCCTGGAGCAACTCGGGTCCCAACACTGCAGATTCATCTGGGTCCCCAGCTACTGCACAAGGTCTGGCACTGCCTGGGTGACTGAATGTGAGTGACTGGTGGGAAAAGGAGGCCTTTGTGACTGGCTTGAGAGTATTGGGGTAATCAAGTCCCCATGGATGTTGTGGCTCCAGTGGGGTATCTGAAGGACTGAGGAGGCGTTAGCCTGCAGACACGAGAAAGAAAAGCCTTCACAGCAGTCAGAACTTCTTTGGGCTCTGGGCAGCTTCAATCCAGACTTTCACTTCCATCTCCAGTGCTGCTGCTTCTGCGGGTGGGGTGGGGACAGTTTGGTGGGGTCAAGTGCCGGCACAGCCCTGCCCTGCTCATACCTGTCCTCCATGGTAAACATCAGAGAGCGGCAGGGTGAAGGGGATCCAAGTTCCAGGTCCTGCTCGTCTTAGGCCTGTCTCTCTCTTACCTGGGCAGTCACACTGCCCACCTGCCAAGAGGGCAAGAGCCAAACTTCAGAGCACCTGTGGGACACTGATCCTCCACATTAGCAACAAGGCCCTGTCCTGCCCTGACCACCCAGGTCCACCTCTGCCGGAAGCTTGGGGAGGAAGGGTGGGTGTTGCAGCCAGTCTCCAAGATGGCCCCAATGACCTTGGCCTCTTGGTTTTCAGACGCTTGTGTGATCTCCTGTGTCAAATCAGCTGGGGGAGTATGGTGGTGACAGTGTGTGGATTCTGAGGCTAGGGGAAAAACATTTTGGCTTTGACTTTGGCCCTTACTTCCTGTGCTCTGAGGGAAACCAGACACCGTACTGTGAGGACACTGGAGCAGCCCTGTGGGGAGACCCATGTGGAGAGGAACGGAGGCCTCCTGCCAACAGCAGCCCTGTGAATGAACCGCCTTGGAAGGGGATCCTCCAGTCCCAGCCAAGCCTTCAGAGGACTGCAGCCTCGTGAGGGGCTCTGAGCCTCAACTACCCAAAGTGCCTCCGAATTCCCCACCCACAGAAGCCGTGCCACGTAAACAATCATTTCAAGCCATTAAGTTTGGGGCAACTTATTCCGCAGCATCTGGTAACTGATACACCCCTCTTGCTCTGGGGGCTGTTTCCTGTCTGGTTCTGGGTGTTGGGCTGGAAGCTTTTCTGCCTTCCCAGCCCCTGGCCTGGGCTCCCCTGACCACAGGATGGAGGGAGGGGAGATGAGCCGTGGCCCTGGATCCGAACAAAGTGAGACAGCTGTCAGCCAACATCGTTTTCTCCATTTTAATTAACACTTTACAAAGTACAAAATATACTGTCTTTTTTGGGGAACATTAGGTACTTTTTTCTCTCCGTCATACAGTACATGAATCTCGAGGGTTTTGTTTCTTCAACAAAGTAAGTAAGCGTGAGGGGCCTGGGTGTAGGGCTGCCCAGTCCTCCCCTTCCCCCAGGGCAAGGGCCAGGGCCAGGTGCCACTGCTACTGCTGGTGACCTGGGCCATGCCAGGCGAGGGCCAGATTCCCCAAGATGAGGCCCTGGGCAGGCAGAGGCCCTGCAGAGCCTCACTGTGCATCCAACATCCACTCGCCCCCATCTTGGGATAACGGAAATGATTTTGGCATATAGTAAGAAGAGGGCTTGGGAGTTTGTGTTAGATGCCCCCCTCCCCAGTTTTGGAGCCAAAACTGCTCAGTTTTTCCTGGACCATTTCTGAAAAGGTAAACTGAGGCAGCGGACAGAAAACACATTGAGCTTGGTCTCTGTCTTGGGACCTGAATTTGGCCTGTTTTTCATCTTTCCCCTCCCAACCCCCTGGTCTCCAATGTTGCTGGACACCCTTCTCGGAGGAGCCCCAGGAGGTGAGGGGCCCAGCACCCACAGCCTCTCCCTGTGAATACTGACTTCGGGACTGGATGCTTCTGAGGAGTCGCCTGCCAGGTCCAGCCTTTCAGTCCCACTGTGTGGACAGAGTCCCTGTCCCAACCACAGAGCAGTGTTAACAAAATCAAGTGGCCTCGGGCAGTCTTCCAGGTCTGCCACCCCCCCTTCCCCCACCCCGCCCAACCTCAGCATGTGGCCCACAGGTTAAAATGGTACCAAGGCCTCAAAATACTGAATGAGCCAGTCTCTTAGCTCAGGTTTGGACTCCGCACACATATGCTCCAACACACACTAATGTGTATGACACAGCACATACTCACACATCATGTGTAAGTGCAAACACGTGTGGCCATGCACAGAACAATGTCCTGACTCCCAGGGCGGAAGGCACCCTGTACTCCTGACTCTCACAACCCCCCCCCCCGTCCCCCTGAACAGAGAGCCACAAACTCCCGCACCACCAGCTGCCCACGGGTGCCATGAGCTGGGCTGCAGGCTTCTGCCTCTAGGCCACTCAGCCAACAGCTCCTGTCTTTACTCTTTACCTTCCCAACACAGCAGGCTTCCCAGGAGTGCGCAAATATCAAAGCTGAAGGCCACAGCCCACCCTGTGGCTTTCCCCCACGGCCTATGCAAACAATATGAGACTGTTAAGGTTGTCCTTTGGATGCCTCTAATTTGAAAATGAAAACCCCCCACAAACTAGAATGGGCTCTGAGATCCAGCTATACCAGGGCTCAACCACCCTCGCAACAAGCCCCGGCCACTCTCCCCAGGCCTGCCCTCCTCCCAGGCGGCCTCTTTGAGTGGAGGGCTACCGCTTGCTCTAGGCCTAGCCCCTTCCTGAGCACAGCAGCTAGGAAGCCTGAGGAGTCTTCCCACTGCCAGGGACTCCATGCCCCTCCCCTAAGCTCCTCTCAAGCCAACCAGCTCCATTCCCAGAGGCTGGGGCAGCAGCCGCTGGTCGCTCCCCAGCCCTGACTGACAGTGGCAGATATTTTGGGGGTGTTTTCTTCCTACCCCCCACCCAGTGTTCACTCAGGAAGTGGGATCAACAATTTCTCAGGGCTGGAGTGTTCTGCTATTAACAGGGAGAGGCCCAAGGTCCCCTCTCTCAGCTGGGGCTGGGAAGGACCCTAGCTGCCCCCACATCCAGACTCAGAGTCTCAGAAAGGTGGCTCAGGGTGGCCGTGGGGATTCTAAACGTCTGCCCAGAAAATGCAGCCAGGAAGGGCCGGAGGTGGGAAGGCAGGTTCATCTTTGATTATTAGGCAAATGGTATCCGTGGCTGGAAACAGGGGCCTGGTCCCTTCCAGATCCTCAGACTTCCAAGGCATTCTGTCGTCTCAGTGGGAACAAGCCTCACCAGACCACACATCTTCTTTCGGAGACTATACAGGTCCCTGAGGCCATGCTGCCTGCTGGG
Organism: Miniopterus natalensis; assembly: GCF_054644295.1. NCBI lineage: Eukaryota > Metazoa > Chordata > Mammalia > Chiroptera > Miniopteridae > Miniopterus > Miniopterus natalensis. Next base: position 77,014,923 of record NC_142083.1, read on the forward strand.
GGAGGCCAGTGGGCAACTCTAGGTCGCCTGGCTCCCTCCCTGCCCACCAGGGCCCTGTAGCCTGGAGGTGGTGAATGCTGGTGCTGGGGGGGCTCTTGACCCCCTGAATCTTGGGGAGGGGAGGTCTGCACGCCTCTCCAGCTTGGGTGTGTACCCTGGGCTAAGGGCAGTGGCATGGGTGGTGCCTCTTGTGGGGCTCTGGAGACTCTTAGGGAGCAAGGAGGTGCAGAGCTGGCATTGTGCATCTTTGCTATGTCTGGACTGGGGGCTGAAGGGGCAGGAGTTTCCTGGGAACCAGAGAAGCCCAGGCTGAGGATGAAGGAGAGGCAGGTTTTTACAGTTGGGGATGAGGGAGAAGGGTGGTCATGACACCTCCTCCCTCACTCTCCCCTCCTTGAGCTCTCCCCATTGCAGTGTACAGGGATGGGGTGGGCAAGGGGTAAGGGTGGCATTTAGATAGTTCAAGCTTTTCTTCCCAGGGAGTGGCACCAAAGCAAAGACACAGGGCCTGCCTGCTCCCCCTGAGGCAGCCTTGCCTAAGAACTCAGCTTTCCTCCCCATGCTGCGTGCCCCACCAACCAGAGCCAAGAAATCCTCCGGGTATATTCCTCAGGCCACCTCTCTGGCAGGTCTGGGTACATGCTCCCTCCAAGGAGAGCCTGAGGTCTAGAGATCCCACACCCAGCAAATCTGGAGATGGTGGGGGCTGGGGGGTGAGGGGGGCGAACTGCTGGCCAGTCGGAAAAGCACTCATGCCTGCCCCCCACCAAATGCTGTGGAGACCAAATCAGGGACTCTGCTAATCACGGGCACACACAATCCGAGAGGATGCGCCTGCCCAGCCTCCGTGGGCCTTTTCACACAGCAGGACTGGAGCTGGGAAAATAAAGGGTGGGTTTCCCAGGTGGCAGTTGCCCCATTCCCTCCCTGGACACACATCAAGGGCATACGCAGGTCCGCTTCTCAGTTAGACAGGGCCAAACCCCAGGAGAAGACCTGGGAAAAGAACCTGGGGTTGCTAAGCTTGCAGGTGAAAACAATCAGGTAAAGCAATCAGCGTGAGCACAGCTCCTAGAGGGGAGCAGACCTGGATGGAGACTCGGGATGACCGTCCAGCTGGCCTGGGGCTTCGGGCGGGGAGAACTGGGAAGGGAGCTATTCTGTTCAAAAGCAAGAGGTTCCAACTCCTCCACTCTTTGCTCTACCATCTTCCAAACACAAGAGTGTCAGGGGTCTTGGCCGTGGAGATGGGGGTGCAGAAAGGGGCTGAACCCAGCATTCAAGGGAGACTGGGGAGAAACCCTCGACACCCCCACCTGGGCTGCTGGTTTGTTTTTCTGTCAAGTCAGGGCCGAGGTAGCGGCCAGCTGGCTTCTCTCAGTCGTATTGCCTATATACTTGAATTAAAAATACACGGTGGCTCAAACGTGCCTGTGTGCACGGCAGAAATGGTGGGTGAGGCCCTCACGCCCGCACACACGCATACACACAGTGGGGTCTGCATCCACGTACCACACACACGTGTGTGCGTGCCCACACAGTATATATTAACATATATATTGCTCAAGTATATATGCTATTTACAGTATATATCTATATCAACATAAAACACAGGTATTTATACGTGTGTACAATAGATACGCCCTAGGGGCCTGGGGAGCACGCATTTCTGGGGTCACGGGGCCTACACACTTGCTCAGGAGGGAAAAAAGGCCAAGTGACGTGATCAAGGGGACGGACATGAAGGGGCTGGGAGAGGTGTGCCACGGAAAACCAAGGCCTTCCAGGGACAGAAAGGGGACTTGGGGCTTCAAGTGCTGCCCTAACCAGTTGGCCACTCCCATTTTGGAACCAGCAAACAAGTTACACGTTTTGGTTGTTATGGAGTTTTGTGCAAAATGAATTAACTTAAAAAAAAAAAGATAGGCTCCTAATCAGTGCATGGGCCCTGAGATCTCCAAGGATCCAGCTCAGCTGCACAGCTACTGCATCTGGGGCTTTCAGGGCACAAAGGGTCCCACACAGCTCAGAGAAGGGGGAGTGGGGCTCACACAGGCCCTTCACCAGCCCAAGAAAACACCCCTTTTCCTCTGAGCTTCTCAAGGACAGCACAGATCAGCTGATGCCCGAGGAAGAGCACCAGGAAGGGCAGGGGCCACAGCAGGCCCTGTGAGCTCAGAAAGCACCCCCCGCTGGAGAGGAGGCACCAGGACTCACCCCATTCTGCCTGGGAAGCCTCCAGGGGGACCTGCCTGCCTCAGCTGGCCTGCCACCTGGCTGTCCACCTCCCTGGGCCCTCAGGTCCCCAGATACTTAGAAGCACAGCCGCCTGGGTACCTGTCATTAGGCCTGGCAGGGCAGCCCTGTATGGGGCACCCTGGGGGCCCGTGTAGTAACAGACCTCTGCTCCCAGTGTCCTGCTCCGGAGAGGGTCAAAGGCCCCAGTTCTTATGTTTGTCCCTGGAGTCACAGGGCACCAGCCAAGTGATGCTGAGCCTCTGGGCCCCCCAAAGAACTCAGTAGGCCCTGTCTCTTGAAACAGCTGCCAACCACAGCCTGGGCGCAAATACATTAAATAAGAAACTAAAACAAAGTATGGTTTTCTCTATTAAGGCTCAGATAAGCTGCCTCCCAGGTCAAGTACTCATGAATGCCACAGTCCCCGAATGAGGGGCGGGCAGGCAGGTGAGTTGGGGGCAGAGGCCTTTCATGTTCCCCAAAGTGGGGCAAGGGAGGGGACAGGACAAGGGAGCCCTGTGCTGGTCAACTGTTGGGGAAGTGGGGGTGACCTAAGAAACCCCAGGCCCAGAATGCTGGGAGTACCCCCACTTGGGGGAAACCGAGGCTCCACCTGCCTGGGCAGGGTCCAGGGAAAGCAGCGGCGACAGGAGCTCGTGCCCTAGGCTGGTGGGTCTCCTGGGAACCACCCTCCCAGGAGTGAGTGCTTGTGGTGGGGAGGGTCTGGACAGGGCCCCCTTGGCAGTCTTGCTGGGAGTTGGGGCACAGGGTCTGCGGCTGGCAGGCAAGGTTCCGGATGGCTGGGGTCTTCCCCAGCTTGGGGCCCCACTCGAGCTTGGCCGAAGTCTCACCAGCACATGTCCCGAAGGCCGCCCACTGGCCTCCACTCTGGGAACCAGCCCCGAGCTGATGGAACCAGAGACCAGGAACCACAGAATCCAGCTTCCCACCCTCATGGGGGCCTCCCCAGGCTCTATGAACTCAGTCCAGCGTGACCCGTCCCCCAAGATAACACACGAATTTGTACCCCAGTGTCTTGTAGGAGGTGCCAGCTTACGTCAGTGTTTGCCCCTGGCTGAGGGCAAGGCTGGGTGAGGAGGTGGGTCAGCTCATCTGCTCCCTGGACCTCAGACGGCATTCTCTGGAGTGGGGGTGGAGGGAGGAGATAGGGGTGTTCTCTGGAGGGTCTGGGGGCTCTGGGAAGGCAAGATGACACGAGGCGGCCCTGGCCTGGGCTCCAGGCCTTGCGGAGTCAGCAACTGGGGGTATCTCTGAGGTCCCTTCCTTGGGGGACCTAGGGCCGATTTTCCAGTCTGTTGAGAAATACTGCAAGAAGAATCTTCGGGAGGGGGGTGGATGGGGAGGAGTGAGACCCTTCTAATGCTTCTCTCCTTGGCTGACTTTCAGGGCGCTGATGACGCCGTTAATGTTTTCTTCCGGTACCTGCAGAGGGCAGGAGGCAGCAAACGGGTGAGCTCCTGGGGCCAGCTTCCCTGCCCCGGGGCCAGGGCTGGACACTCACCAGTGCGTGGTCGAACTTGAAAGTACTGATGTAGTAGGCGGGGATGTCTGCAGCAGCCAAGGGCTCGGAGATCTGGGCTACAATGCCACACTCATCTGGGGACAGAGGTGGGGACTGTGCTCAGCCTTACGCAGCATTATCACCCGTGCACCCTCGGCCCTTCTTGATTCTCGGCCTTTCCCCTCTCTCTGCCAGCAGTGCCTGTCCTGCACCCACAATCTTCCCAGAGAATTCCCACCCTCCTTGTGAAGGCCTGGTGCAAAGGTCCCTCGATCCAGGAGCCTGCTCTGACTCCCTCGGCCAGCAATGAGCTCTCCATTCAGTTCCTACTTTGGCCACCCTCTGTTTCCATGCTCTATAGCCCCGATTAATCTTCCTGGCCATCTTTAGTTCTCTGATGGAGCTGGAGGCAGTGTGGTCAATGGAACACATGGTTCAGGCCCCCTTTTCTGTCACTGACTCTTTCTAACCCTATGACTGTGCCCAAGTAAATTCTTCTCTCTGAGCGTCAGTTTCCTCAGTGGAGCCCTCGCTGGGTGATCCTCATGGCAGTGTCAGGCGTTCGGTTGGGGCTGAGATGTGACTTCTACTCCCTCTAGCATCTGAAGTAGGGTCTGTGGTGCTTTCTGGTCTCCCCAAAACCTCATCTGATAACCCTTGGGGCTAGTCTTATCCTCACCAGCAGCTTCCTCCCCGATTTAAAGGCACCATTCAAGGCTTCCTCCTACAGGAAGATCTCCAGGATCTAAGGACTACTCCTCTCCAATACAATCCCATGCGTTTTCCTAAAAGCTACTATTCGGATTTTGATGATGATGCATTTCCCCAACACTGTCCCTCCTGACTGGGGGTGGGGTAGGGGTAGAGTTGGGATCTGGTCGCCAGCTCCCATGGGATTCTGAGGCCTAAGCCCGGAAATTAACCTGGACCCCACCTCCATAGTCACCACACCCAGCATCCGATCTGACCCTCCACTCCCTGGCCCTGGCCTGCTCGTCAACCCACCCAGGGACCTGTGCAGTGACCCTGGAGGTCTCTCAAGTTACCGCTTTCTCCTTGGTCTACCAGGCTTCTGGCCAGACCCCTTTGGTGGCTGTGCAGGCCTCATGCCTACACTCCCGGGGACTGGTTGTGTCCTGAGACACCTTCAGCTACAGACACAACTATTTCTATAGGAGGAGGGGCGGAACTCAGGGTCTAGAATGGTGCATTTCAAATTACAGGTTGGGACCCATTTGTGACATTAATTTAGAAGGCTGGTGACCAGCGTTTTATAAAATGACACAATGGGAAAGGAAAGGCCAAACGGCACAGCACGTGGCTAGGGGAGTGCAGTTTTGTGACACTGCAGTTCGAGTTGTCTGGGGGTGTGTGGTGTGCACGCTGGGTTATGATGTAAAATATATTTACTCCAACCATGGTCAAACACACATGGGATTCACCGGTCTAGACTGTTCAGCTTCTAAATCACCTTTCTTGCAGGACTCTTCAGAGCTATCAGCATGGCTCTAAACTCTCCACATCCTGGGAGGGCAGAGCCAGAGCCAGCGGCTGCCTGCTCGGCTCACACGGCGTCTTACACCCTTTCCCCATCGCTCTCCACGAGGCCACGCTCTCCCCCAGCAATGGGCAGACGTTTGCCAACCGAGAGATGGTTGTTTCAGCTCCTATCCCACCTATGTTTTATTTCTCCTTCATCCCGGCTCTTTGGGTAATATTATTATACTGAGTGTAACTGGGTAACCTCAGAAGCAAAGCTGGGGATAAAGAGATAAGCAGGCATCTGTGTCTTCCTGCCTCTTTCTGTGTCTCCTGGTGACCCCTGGCTGCTCCCCTCACCTGCGAAGCCCCACTGGTCTCTACCGTCGGGGAGAAGTGGCGGCGGACCCCTTAGTCTGGCGTCAGGACCCTGCCTCTCCGCCTGGGAGGACCTGGCAAGTTTCCTCTCCTACCCTTTCCCCCCTTGGACTCTACTCAGGGTCCAGGGGCCTGGGTGACGTGGAGAGGAGTTATGTCACACCTCCCTCTGCTGGTATTGCCCTCTCCTCCCTGGTGGCCCAGTGAATATCCACCGGTCAGCTTTAGCGCTTCCTCTTGCCAGAAGCCTTCCCTTCCTGAACCTTCTCCAAGCCACCGGGATCCTTACAGGTGACAGTGACAGCAACTGCTGCTTGCTGAGCACTCAGTGTGACTGACACCTTATGCAGTGCTCAGAATCACCCTGAGGCAGCATCTTTACAGATCAGGAAACTGAAGCTCAGAGTTAAGCAACAAGCCTGAGGTCTCACTTCCAGCCTCCTTCACTGGTGAGTGCCTCTGGGCTACTGTATCTTCACAACCCCACAACCCTGCACCGGGCAGCAAATGTGGGCAGGAGGAATGCTGGCGTTTGTGGAGGTGGCGAGAGAAAACACGTTGGGCCCGGGGTCAGACCAGGAGGAGCCTTCAGTGTACATTTACGACCACTGTCCTGCCTCCAGGATGGCTCTGGCTTTGGCCTGATGTCAGCAGAGTTAGGGGACACTGTCTGTCTATCTGCAAACTCATGAGAAAGGTGGAAGCAGGTGGCAGAACCTGGCTCCATCAACCCCTTGCTCCCAGGTCAAAATGCCCTGCCGCTTCTGTGTCCTGTACCAGGAGCAGAGCCCTTGGGGCTGACCTGATGGCCCTTGGAGCAGTGTGAGCGTTACGGGAACATTCTGTACCTTGTCTATGAAATCAGGGTCACCGATCCCACTGGGGCTTGCCGAGGATGCTCCCTGGAAATGACCACTCTGATTTACCAAGAGCTGCTTCTGGGTTCAAGCTCTTGGGTCTAATGGTCTAGCCCAAGGAAATAACTTCTAATCAAGACAGAGCTCCACTCCCAGGCACCCTACAGTCACTCCCAGTGGGGCCCCAGCCTGCACCTCACCCCTTCTAGCTGAGAGGTCTGAGGCCTGGGGCCCCTCGGAAAATGCTTATGGAGGAAACTACCAAAGACACTGTGTGGAGACTTGTAGAAAGTGCCGTTAGGCTGAGTCAGAGGGAATTACTGTGACTTTCTCCATGGGATCAGGTCACTGTGGCTCTGGTGGAGGAAGTGCTCCTCCCAGGACAGAAGGCGTAAAGAGTGGGATGTCTGAGACTGACGTGCGATCAGTGAACACATTTACTTATGGGAAGGAAACATTAAAAACTACAATAGCATTACCTGTGAGCAGAGGGACTAAGGAGTGATTTTATTTCCCTCTTCAATTTTTATTATGTCCCAATGTTCTAATAATAAGCAGGTATTACTTTTCTAGTGGGGGGAGAAAGAAGAGTGCTTTGGTTGAAGCCATTCCTCCCATCCTCCAGAGGCCTGTACCTCCTGTCACCCACTTGTCAGGCAACTCAGGCTCCCTAAATCCCAGTCTCCCCATCTGTACCACAGGGCACAGACAGTCTGAGTGACCCTGGGGGACCTGAGTTCCCCAGCGCTTGAAGGCACTCGGCAATGCCAGTCCCCCAACCCCCACCACTGAACCCCACAGTTCTCACCAAATCCCAGGGGCTGTCCTCCAATCCGCACCATCTTCCAGAGCTCGCCAGATGCGCTTGTGAACAACAAATTACTAGGAAACCTTAAAAGGGAGTGAGAGAAAACCCCCCGAGGCTGATGTTAACAGTGCGCCCTGGCCAGCACTCCATGGAGATTTCCTTGCCAAGCCCCTGCTCCACCTGCCACAGGATGGCCCCTGAGGACTCCGGCCAAGCCCTCCACCCACTCTCTGTGCACCCTCCCTGCCTGGGCGTGGGGGGCAGGAAGGCAGCTGGGACTGGCTGTGCAACAACTGCCCCTCCCCAGCTCCAGAGAGGGGGCTGAGGGACAAATGGCACTTGAAGGACCAGGGGCCTTTGTCTCTAAGTTGCTGCTCACCTGCAAGGAAGGGTTGTGGGTGATTAGGGGCAAAGTGGGTGATGTGCCCACCACGGGGCCCAGCCCACCCTGGGTCAACCTCCGACCCGTGGCCCGGCTCACCTCTGCTGCGTCTGCACGTCCATCACCAAGGAGATGTAGCCCTCAATGAGGGAGAAGGAGAAGAAGCGGATGTGGCCACAGTCATCACTGGCAGCCATTGGGTCCTTCACGCTGGGGGCAGGGGTACTGGTGAGGCGTGGAGTAGGGGGCCCCACTGCACCTCGACCCCCACCTGGCTTTCCTGCCCTGCCGGCGAGCCTCAGCATGAGATGCTGGGAAGAGCACTGGCTGGGAGAGCAGGGTGAGTTCTGGCCCTGACCCTGCCTTGCTGGGTACCCCTGAGCCAGCGTCCCCCTGGGTCTCCGTGAGATGCGCAGGACTGCGCGGCACTCACGGTGGTGAGCACAGCACTCCGCAGCGCTGGAGACCAGCTGGCCCCCAGGGCAGCCTACACTTGCCCCTTCCTAGGCGGGGTTCTCCATCCCCGTGTGAGCCCACATCTTAGGGCACCCACCCGACCTGGCGCTGGCCTAAATTTACAATCGGCTCTGAGGAAAAATACAAAGCCTATCATCCCCGAATGAAAACCCCCGAGGTCACCGCTCCTCAAGGACTGAGCCTGCCCTTGGAGCTCAGGGGACAGCGGGGTGTTTGTTACATACACATGTACACCTGGGCTTCACCAGGTCTTGAGATTCCCAAGGAAGAACGTCTCCCCTCTCAGAATGCGGCTTTTGGGTAGAGCTACCCCTCCCCCACTCCTGCCCACCCCAGACTAGCTTCAGGGGTGCATCTGTGTCTCCCCTTCAGGCTAGCGCCCAGGGCAGGTCTGTCTCCCTGATGAGGCGGGCTCCTCAGCGCAGCCATGGTTCCTCTCGGCCCACCCTGGGCCCCGCACACCCAGGGGGTCCTACCCGTTGGAGTAGAACATCACGTCCATGAGGAGTGTGGCAACAGCAGGCAGCGTGTCGGGGTCCAGGCTGGTGACACAGAAGCTGTTGCTTGGGCTGGACAGTGGGTGGATGACGGGCCTCTGGACTGTGAGGGGGCAAAGACAAGGGTGCTGAGGCCGGTAAGAGAGGAGCAGCGAGTGGCGGGTGGAGGCCCAGAAGAGGGCCGGGGTAAGCCACAGACACTCTGGGAGGCCTGGCTACAGGCCCTGAGACCTGGCCCATCATTCTTAGCTTCCACCACCACCTACAGCTCTTCTGATATGCGAGGCTCACATGCAGGCCCTTTGCACATGCCGTACCATCTGTCTGGAATGCCCTTCCCGACCTTCACCGCCTGGCTTAGCTCCTACTTGTGTTCAAGCTTCAGCTAGAGAGTCACTGCCCCTGGGAGGTCCGCCCTGACACTGGGGGCCAGGTTGGGAGTGGCCTCTGGCCATCGCTGGTTGTGTCCACATCTACGACCCTTATTAGACCTTGGGAACAGGGTCTGAACAGACTCCCCCACTCACCCATCTTGGGCTTCACAAAGCCATTGGTGATGCCAAGGTTCTCAGCTGCCACCGTCTCACCATTAACGACCCGCAGAATGGTAAACTCTGATGACAATGTGTGGGTGACAAAGGGCAGGTCCCGCTCACGTACCTGGGGAAGGGGAGTCAAGGATGTGAATGTCCCGTGGTCCCTGGATCGAGTGGGCATGGGGGCAGTAACCCCCTCACTCTGAGATTCTGCCCCAGAACCAGCTTCCCCTGTTCTTGCCTCCTGCTGTCCAGGTGGGGGATGGGAGCCTTGGACCAGAAACACACCTCTCTAGGGGCAGCAGGAATGATGTGGGGGGGGGAGAAGACACCACACTGAGGGCTGAGAGGAATAAGTCTGTCCCCCACCCCACCCTCTTGCAGGCTGTGCCCAGACCTGTCCCTGCCTCTCCCCTGGCTATGCTCTCGAGGGTGGCCTTGCCCCCTGGGAGAGAAAGAATGACATGGTGACCAGGAGCTGTCTCTGGCCCCATGACCAAACAGACATGCTTGCCATCCTGGCGTGTGGGTGGGGGTGTGGGGAGACAGATGTCCAGCTGAGAGGGTAGCCCACCCACACTCCTGGCCTCTAGGTCAAACCAAGCATGGCCCACACAAAAGGCAGGCGGTGGGTGAGGTGGGGCAGAGACCTAGAGCCCAGCCTGGTCGTAACAACATTTGACTCATGAGCCCGACATCCCCCTGACCTCTCTCGGAGCTGGTCAGAGAATGGGGGCCATAGAACTTTGCAGACAATGTCTGCGGGGGGTGTCCCTGTCGCCCAGCAGCTGCGATTACCAGGATGAAGTCCGTCTGGTAGGTGGACAGCATGAACACGGAGATGTTCTGGTCAGCCAGCGGGGCGATGACCGACTTGGCGATCTTGGTCACCCCGATGGGCTGGGAGCTGGAAAAGCTGCCGCCACCTGACACGACATTGAGGGCCAGCCAAGTGGCGTCCGCCACGCTCAGGTGCTCCGAGGAGGGCAGCTCTGGAGGGGAACACAGAAGGCAGGCCTGTGACTGATGGGACCCCGGTCCCCAGGGCAGAGCAGGCCACAGAGGTAGGGACTGACACGTGGGACCAGCTGTGTGACCTTGGCCAGGTCCACCCTCTGGGCCTGAGCTCTCAACTGTCAGGACAACGGGATCGGCCTCAGAGGTTCTGTTGCGGGAGGATTGAGCCAGGGAGGCCTTCAGATGCGTCAGGCAGCTCACTAGGGCGGGAACTATGGGGACACGTGGTTTATCTGTGTTGGGCCTCAGTTTCTTCAACCGTGAAATGATAAGTACTCAGCTGTCAGTAACGATTCTGTCCTCACTCCCTCTGGGTGGCAGGTGTTGCCATCACCACCTCAGAGCAGTGGAATGGGTCCCACGGTTTTCAAATTGGGTTCCCAGGAACCTCTCAAGAGGCTGGGGGTAGAGGGGAGGTCAGGAGACGACAGGATGGGGGCCCTGGGTTTCCTCCCCGCTTCAATCAGGCCTGCCTGCTGGGCTTCTCTGGAAGAACACCCAGCTCCAGCAGGGCTCCTGATGATGCCACTGTCAGGTGGGCAGTGACTGTTGTCCAAGTCCCTCCCGAGAGCCCAGGAGTCCTGGGGGCTGGCACTGGCAGGGCACGGTGGGGAGGTTCAGAGTGACAGCCATCGCAGAGTCTCCCTGACTAGCTCATGAAGACCCGTGTTCCGTATGTTTGGACCACCCCTTTCACTCCATCCTGTTGAGAGCCCCCAGAGAAGCCTGTGCACGGGATGTGGGTACACATGTGTCTCCACAAATACGCGGCCAAGGAGCTGAGCAGAGGCTGCACACAGGACTCTCCACGCATCACAGGCACCTGCTCAAATCCACCCCACAAAGGGTCTGTCGCTCTCCCTGTTGATACCACAAACCAGAGCTCTGAGAGGGCAGTCATTTGCCCAAGGTCACTTAGGGAAAAACAGTGCCAGGATTGAAACCCAGGCCTGACACCCCCATGCTCTGTCCTGGGCACCAAATGGGAAGAAGAGCCAGGTCTGGGACCGGGGCTAAGGAGAAGAGGGGCCCAGGCACCCGGGATGAAGATGACAGTGCCTGCTCTGGCCTCAGGCCAAGGCTCCCAAGGAAGGGAAATTGAGTGAGGCCCCACCAGGCTCCTACCTGCCCAGCTCGGTCGTCATGGTGACCACAGCCTGGCCAGCCCATTGGCCCTGCTGGCTGGGAAGGGCCAGCCCTTGGCCAGGCTGGCGGAGAGGCGGGCGGCTTTCCCAGAAAAGGGAAAAGGTTTGGAAGGGAGAGCTGGAGAAAACGTTTTAAAAGGCGCTGGGTCCCGGGCAGCTGTGCCTAGTCTCTCCGCCCATTACCCGAGGTGTCAGAAAAGAGATTTCTCAGCCCCAGGGCCGCCAGAGCAAACACGCTCCCAGAACCGGAGGCCAGCTCAGTTCTGAAATTCTAATAATTCTGTTCCTGGCTCCCGGCCCTGGATAGAAGCCCCACAGGTTCTTCAAGTGGCAGGGCTGGAATGAGAGGGTGCTCAGCTCTGGACCCGCGGTCACCCCTCTGAGGCATCCAGAAGGGGGAGCTTTGTCAAAGTGGCAGAAACAGCTGGAGACCACGGCATTTGTGGCCTCTGACCCCATGGACCCCAAACACTGCCCTGGCATTCTGGGGGAAAGGGAAGGGCTATCTAGGCGCCATCCTCACCCCGGGCCAAGCCTTGGGGTGCCCGAGGTGCTGCTTTGGGGCTGCAGGGACGAGCTGCCAAGAGGCGGCGAGCTGGCTTTTCCCTGGAGGAAAAGTGGACCCATTCCAAGACTGAAATGGATTATCTCTGTCATTGCCCATCGTCCAAGGCCCTAAAAATAACTCTTGGAACTGAGGACGCTCCCTCGTAGAGGAGGTAACAGTGTCTCTCCACCCTCCTAGTCACGAACTTGGGCCACTCAGTTGCTGGGTGGGGCCTCCACCTCCCCAGGAGCCCCCTGTCCTGGCTGCAGGACTGCGGTTCCCTGTGCTATGTGGCCGTGCCCTCCACACAGAGCCTGTGTTTCTCAGGCTCCGCCTACCCTGCCTGCAGCACGGTCAAGAGTCCCAGGGTAGGGCCAGCGGGTTTAATCCTGGCTGTGTGACCTTGGGCCCCCAGGGTTTTAGTTTTCAAATGTGGGATGATGAAATCAGGATGTACTGGAGAAGATGCTGGGAGGATTAAATGAGATAATCTCCACCAAGCGCTTAGCTGAGTGCCTGGCACCCACCCAAGTGCTCATCAAAGGCCAGAGCCTTTCAGTTATGATGCCGATGGTGGCAGTTTTGCTGGTTCTGGATGGCAGTTGGGTAAAGTGTAACAAGAGTTTTAAACATGTTCAATTTCACTGTAAAGGAGCAGAGCTGACCCTTGAATGATACAGGCTTGAATGCGAGGGTCCACTCGTACGCCTTGTACCCCGAGCATGCCTTACAGAACTAAGAGGGAGGGAGGGTCCTGTGTGTGAGATGAAGCCACAGAGGCCCCAAGGCACTGAGTAACTCACCCAGAACAATCAGCAGTGAGTAGCTGGAACCTGGATCTTCCCACCTTAGCCCAGTGTGAAGCCAGGAGTTACCTCTCAACATCTTACTCTACCTTTCAGCCAGTCACAGCCCAGGGAGCATGTCCTGCCCCAACTGTTACAGATTCATCACTGATGCAGGCAAGGAGACTGAGATGGGTGGGGGCCAGCAAAGGGGTCCTGATTAGCACTGTGCACCGCTTTACTGCAAACCTAAGATGCTGCCCACTACTCAGAGGGACTGCTGCTCATATTATTTTGGGCCCCTGAGAGCATCTAGCATTGCACATAGTAAGTGCTCATTAAATATGTAAAAGATCAAATGACACACATGCACACAAACTCCTTCTGTTTGCCACATTGACACGTAGCATGCATTTGAGCCAAAAACCTCTAAAATTCCACATAAAATAGGGAGCTGTCTGGTTAATGTCACTGACAACTGTCCCACCCTCCCAGGAAAGGCTCAGCATTCTAAGTACATATGAACTGCACATAGCTGCTGCTTCTTAACTGAAAAAGGTGCCTGCTGATCATATTGCTAGCGAACAATAATTGAGGCACCTGGGCCAAGGAAGCCCCTTGGGTGAGAAGCAATTTTTGCAGAACTGGGGGACAGGGCACCATCCTACACACAGCATGGCACAACCAGCATCCCTCCCCGTCCCTAGGGGCAGCCAGGGCCCAAACTCCCTTCCTGAAGAAGAGTCTCTTATGAGAACACGCGCCCCCCCGCCCCCCCCCCCCCCCCCCCGGCCAGCTGAGGCCAGAGGGTGGAATTCGGGACTCCCACCCCAAATCCTGCCCTCTGAGGGCCTTCTCACACTGCCCCACCACACACTGGCCCACCTCCTTCTCAGTGGCCCCTGACCTTGGTCTGTTGGGAACCACCACAGCGTTTCTTGCTTCAAACGGTCCCCCGTCATTCAGGGACTCTGGGCATCTTAATGTCAATTTTTCCTCTTATAAACGGGTCTTTACTCTTTACCCTCAGGCCACAGGAATGATCCCAGGAGGTGATGCGTCTCTGCAGCAGGGAACAGGGGAGCCTTATTTTGTACTTTCCCCTGGAGCTCCGCAACAGGAGTGTCAGCGATACTACTTTAAACGTACATAACTTTTTCTCGGGCAGTAACAGCTATCCAGGCAGCCTGCTTTGCTAGCCCAGAAGGGAGACCCTTATACAGAAGTCACAGCTCCCTGAGGCTCTTGGAGTAGGAATGGTGTCTCTCAATTCCAGCGACATCTCCGGGGCCTAGCAAGATGCTGGCACATCCCAGGTGTTCAGTAAACATGCCTCCTGTAACCCTGGGGACTGGCTCAGAATAACCAGCCACTCCTCTGCAGGACATCTCCCTGGTTAGTGATAAATCCTGCACACATGGCCTTCCAGGGCCTGCAAAACCGGCTTGCCAGGTACTACGGCCTCTCTCTCTCCTTGCTCATGGTGTTCTCTCATTTGCTGCCTCAAGAGGTAGAGACTAAGTCTCATCTGGGAACGAGGGTTAGATAGAATATCTATTTCCAGAGAATAAATACTTTGGAGCGTTCAGATGCCCCGATTCTCAGCAGTTCTGCATCAAAGGCGTGATGAGTGCCCATATGAAGATGGAAACATGTTTGGGTTGCCCAAGCACACAGTGTTCATGTACCTGTGGCTCCTGCACTCAGAAAATGTCTGCTGAATAAATGAGTGCGTGGCTACATGGGTGCCTTTGACAATGAGGCAGGGCCTCCTGTGGGGCCTGCCCTATCCCTGCTCTGGCCACACAGATGCCCCCTTGCAGACAGGGAAGGACACTGTGTCCTTGAGAATGTGGGGGGCCAGGCCCACCCCCCACACTGGCTTGGTGCCCTGGAGCACCTGTGGGCAAGGATGACAGAGCATAGCTGGGAGGTCGCTTCCCCGGGGTTTCAGCGTCAATTGAGAACTGTAAAACAGTCAACTTCTGACCCATAAGCCATTTCTCAGACCCCATTTTAGGAATCAACCTGAAGAAGAACAAATGTTGCACATTTAAAGAGTTTATAAATGTATCACTGGGGAAAAATTAGAGCAACTTTAAGTTTAACCTTACGGGACTGGGCAAGGACTGTGGGGCTGCTGGCTGTGATATCACGGGAAACTTTAAGTTGTGATGTTATGTAAACATTGAGTGAAAGCATTTCTATATATAGTATGGTGGTAAGTAAATTAAAAAGAGACAACCAGTGCACAGAAAAAAGTTGGAAAGGAAACACTAAAAAGTTACTAGCTGTCTTTGGGGTGGGGCGGTTTCTTAAAAATGTCGGATCTGTTGTGTCCTTTGGACTGTTTTTTTAAAAAAATAAATATATCTTTATTGATTTCAGAGAGAGGAAAGGAGAGGGAGAGAGAGAGATAGAAACATCAATGATGAGAGAGTCACTGATTGGCTGCTTCCTGCACATCCCTGACTGGGGATCGAGCCCGAAACCTGGTACGTGCCCCGACCGGGAATCGAACCCCGATCACCTGGATCCTAGGTCGATGCTCAACCGCTGAGCCACGCCTGGCTGGGCTGTACTGTTTTGAAGCATGTGGTTCAGATACCAGCTCTGGGGGAGCCCAGCTCCGAGCTGCTTGTACGCCTGGGAGCATGGCTTCCCCTTTCTGTCCTTGGCTCCTCGTGGACACACCACCTCCCCGTAAACTAACGTATACTGGTCAGCATGAGTGAATGTTCACCGTTACCTTAGAGCAGCACAAACATAAAAAGCTGTAATAAGAGAACTGCAAGGACATGGGGAGAGGGGAGAACAACTGCTGACAGTAACAGAGCTTCCCTCTGGGGTGAAGAAAATGTCTGGAATCAGAGTGGTGATGGCTGCACAGCCGTGTACTTCTCAACGGTGAATCCCATGGTACGTGCATTGTGTCTCAATTTAACAAACAGAAAAAAGGTAAAGGGAAATCATGAAGGGTGGTAACTGGGGCTCACTCCAACGAGAACAAGGACTGAGGACAATTTAAAGCACCTCACTCAAGTAGATGCTCAGTGAAACGTGTCTCTTCCTTCTTGGCTGTTTAGCTCCCGGCTGTGCCTCACTGACCCTGTTAGCTCTGGCACCTTCCTGGGGCCATCTCAGGAGCAGAGAGAGGGAGGGGCCGTCAGCCAAGACACAGGGAGAGAAGACTCTCTGCTGACTTTCTAAGCCACCAATGGCCGGGGGCGGAGGGAGGGGGCGCAGAAGGAAGGAGGCAGGCAGCCAGCACTGACCACAGGGCACAGTCCAGTCAAACCCCCACGAGAGGAGCACTCACCCAGGAAGCCCTCCTCATCGACAATGATGGTGTAATCCTCTGGTGTCTCGGTCAGACTGAAGAACTTGCACCTGGGTGGATGGACAAACAAAGGATATCGTATTAGTTCTGCATTAGTCCTACACTGTGGTGACCCAGATGACTTGGTTTACCCAGAGCTCGGACTCCAGGCTGGTGGTGACCTCCAGTGAGCTGCTTATTTCTCTCTGCACTCTCCCCAGTTCTGACTCAGGAGGTCTCAGAGGGGCCTAGAGATGTTGATTGCACACCCCAATCTTTGGGGACCCCTGAATCGGTGAGCCTCTAAGATCCTGCATTAGGCCCATGGATTTCATATCCCACTTTTTCAGGGAGGAAGTGGCTGAAGGGCAGCTCTGGCCAGGGTCATGCAAATGAACTTTTTTCCATGGGCTCCCCATGTTCTGACCTCTAAGCCTCTGTCACTGTCCCTCTATCCCCACTGTCCTGGCCCCTTCCTCACCAACTAGAGAGTTCCCACTGTCATTTAAGTCCTAATTCACATCACCTAAATGACAGCCCAGCCTTCAGGGTACTTTTCTTCCCTGCACGAGAGGGGTGTGGTTATCTGTGCCGGTTTTGGGACAAAGAACCCTGAACTGCCACATGTTGCCTTTGGTAATACTGCTTAGCCTGGGGTGTATCCTGCTTGTCCCTGTCCCTCCTAAAAGACCATCAATTTCCCAAGGCCAGGAACTAGCAATCACTCTGTCTCTCTTTATCTCATTCCTGCTGGTCTCGGCCCTAAGCACGCTCTTGGTGCCTGGCAGACACGCTGGGCTCCATGTCCAGGCTTTCCATCATGGGGCGGGGGGGTGTGTGTGTGTGTGTGTGTCTCCACCCCTCAATGCCTGTCTCTGTCCCCATCAGGCAGAATGGCCCCCAGAACAGTCCGGGTGCAGCTGCAGGGAGAGATGGTGTGCGAGCAGCAGCATGCAGGAAACGTGGTCACTTATCTGGCATCGCTGCTCTCGAGCGTGAGGCCCGGCACGGGCTCCGTGCCCAGTGCGTAAAACCCATCCACCACGGGAGCCGTGCAGAAAGAGGCCCGGCGAGCAGCCCCGGCAAGGGCCCGAATATCACTTCTACAACGATTAAAATGGGAAAGGAATCTGAAGGGGATGCAGCACTGCAGGGGGCTGGGGGGCCAGCTGGAGTGTCCACGGATCTCTCTCCTCCCGGTCCTTTTCTCCTGTCCGTAGCCCCCGGACACTGAAGCTTTATCAACACAACCTCTGCAACACCCTTTTACTCTATTCTTCAATTTTTTCACAAGGAATGAAAGCAACTGGAACTGGTGGAATGCAAAATGATACCGCCATTTGGAAAACAGTTTGGCAGTTTCTTAGAACGTTAAACACACACCGATCACACAAACCAGCAATCCCACTCCTGGGTACTGGCTCAGAATGGAAACCTCTGCACACGTAAAGACCTGCATGCAAAGGTTTGCAGCCTCTTTCTGTGATCACCCCAAACTGGAAACAGCCCCAGTGTCCTCCCTTCAGCTAGAGAACGGGATGACCGGCGGCATATCCAATGGGGCCCTCGGCCGTAAAAAGAACGAATTACCGATTCGTGTTAAATGTGGATGAATCTCAAAGGCATTTTGCTAAGTTCAAGCCAGACTTAAAAGGCTGCAATACTATATGACTCCATTTACGTGACATCTGGAAGAAGCAAAACTGTAAGGTCAGAGAGCAGATTTGTGGTTGTCAGAGGTTGGACTGGGGTTGACTTTAGAGGGGTACCCGGGAACTCGGGGGTGGTGGTGTTACAGGATCACGTGTTTGTCAAAACTGAAAAAACTGTACCCTAAAGGGTGAATTTTACTGCACATAAATTATACCTCAGTGAACCTGACTTGAAAGGAAAGGCTTGTGCAAGCATCGTAAACAAGGTGCCATTTACTCTCTTCCCCTCTGACATTCTGCTCAACCAACAGCACACACTCTTCCACTTCCCTCCAGCTCTTTGGTTTTCAAATGACATCTCTGCCCCTGCCTGTCCCACATCCAATTTGCAAGTACTGCCTGGACAAATGAAATCTATAATTGCTTGGGACAACAGCAAATTATCACCTTAGTAAGTGGCAATCACTGGTCTGGCCTAGCTCCTTCTTGGGGACGCCTGTGCACTCAGGGGCCGTGGAAGCCCCCCCTCCTCACTGGCCTGCTATGAGCAGGTACTCGCTGGGGGGGGTGTGGCCACCCAGCGTCTGACAGAGCCCTGTGAAGGCAAAGAGATGTGGCATTTGCTCCCAATGCCTTCTTGGCTGTGAGGGTCACTCCAGAAATAGACCATATAAATCATCCTGGAGGCACAAACACCAGCAGAAGGCAACACCGGCCTTGTTGCTGATGTGACCGTCTCACCCTTCAAGATCCAGTTTAAGCATCTTCTTTTGTGATCGGCACCAGCCACCTCCTCTCCCTCACCTCCTGTCAAGGGCTGGGCCCTCCCTTGACAACCTCATAGTCTTACGCTGTGCTCACAGGAAGAGGTTAAGGTCACTGTGGGCTGCTGGGCTGGTGGTACATCACGACTCCAGGGGACAGTTCATTCATCTCACGGTGTATGTGAAGTTGCCCTTAGAGCTGGGCAGTGCACAAAGTGAGCAACTGCATTATGATGGGTTCCTGCCACAGCCCGTTGCGAATGTTTGCTTCCCCAGCCGACCATAAATTCCTACAGGCAAGGACTGTGGGTACTCGGCGCACACACCTGGGGTGAACACTGGCTGGGCGCGGAATCAACGCTTGTTGTCTGATGAACAAAAGAGTGGACTACAGCCACATACCTACCTCCAGGGTGAGAGAAGCCCTAATCGGAACAAGCCCTGCTTGCCCTGGTGTGGCACTGCCCTGCCTTACCCCTCCTCTGGGAGGCACTGAAGTCTCTAGTCCCAGCTCTGTGCTTGCTAATGAGTCATGGCTAAATCCACAACCCAGATGCCAGGCTCCTGCTGTTTGTGGCCTCTCTGTACTTGGTCTACCAGGAGCTGCAAAGAGGGCCAAAACCCAGCAATTAGCCAGCCTGTTAGGAAACCTGAGGAGATCTGCTTGCCCTCTAGATGCCCTCATGGTACTTAGGAACAGGATGAAACAACAGCAGAGAGAGGAGCCTGGGAGAGAGAGGAGAGGACCTCAGTCCTGGAGTCAAGAGGTCTGGATTACAGTCCCAACCTGGCACGAGGGGTGGTGAGCTCTGGGCTCCTTCATTCCTCTGTACAATAAGTGGCAGATTCAAGGTGGACTAGTTCCCATCCAGTTCCAGCTTGGGCAGTGCATGGGCGACCTGGAACCCTGCCAGCTCCATAGCAGGGTGAACCTCAAGGGGCCTGGCCAATAAGGCACGGAGACACGATTCCAGAACCACTGAGTGTCTGGAAAATGCCTTTCAAGGGGAGGGAAAACCCCCAACAAGCTCCAACCAGAACCCAAGACAGATCTGCTGCCTAGTGAGCTGGGCAGATGCTGTTACAGCTCTGGGGAGAGGGCTCATTCATTTCAGTCTCTGTGGAGAGTGCTCATAGAGTTGTGCAGTACACAACCTGAGCAGCGGTGGGTCATGGTTACTTGGCAGGTCCTGCAGGAGCAGTCGGGTAGATAGGATACAAAACTCTAGAGCTCTGACCAGTGAAGGAGGAAGACTGGGGAACAGCAGCTCTGGGGAGAACCCTGGCTCGTTGTGGTTCAGGACACACCCCAAGGTTCATACAAGTCCCCTGTGTAGGGGGTGCCAATGCATCTCTGGGCTTTGTGAACAGAGCATGGGTATTGTATGAGGGCAGGCCACACCAGGAAGCCTCATGGCCTACACGGAGCATGCCCAGAGGAGCTGAGGGGACTCTAGACTGTGCCACTTTGGCCTGGAGAAAAGATTCCAGCCCCCACCTTAAAATCTCTATGGCTATTGTGGACTATGGGATGGAAGCAATGTTGCTGCTTACGGCTGTGTGACCTTAGGCAAGTTACTTAACCTCTCTGTGCCCCATTGTCCTCCTGTGTACAATGGGAATAACAACAGTATCTACCTACTTCACAGGGTTGTTGTTGAAGAATAAATGAATACCCAGTATGACTATGGTAAGCACTCAACGTTGGCTATTTCTTCTTCTTGGTGGGCAGACAGAGCTAAGGGGAGGCACTGGGGAGGCCAGCTTGCGTCCCAAGTAAAGGAAAGCTCTAAAGCTAGCAGACGACAGAGAGCAATGGGCTGGCTTGGGAGGCAGTGTGTTGTCAGTTCTCTACGGGGCTGAGCCCCAGGCAGACAGGCTCAGGGGTGATGCTGCCTCGATGAGGGGGATGGATTAAGCCGAGTCTCCGAGTTCTTGAAACACCTGGTTTCTGCACACTGACCCCAAGCTTTGGCCAAAAAGTCTCCATTCACCTCCCCAGTAGCTCAGCTCCCACCAGGTAGCCAGTGAAGGAATGATGATTTATGACAGAAGAGACTGACCCAGCCTGACATTGCCAGGGAATCTGTGTTGGAACCAAACCTGCAGCCCTGGGCCTGACCCTGCTCCTGCTCCCTGACACACCACACTGAGGCCTCAGCAATCTTCAGATATTCGGCATGTCTGAGAGCAGGGACCATCCAGATCCGGGCACCAGGGGTGTGGCCTGAACAGATCACCACTGGGTGGAAGCTCCTATCAGCATCCATCCCGCCTTCTCCATTCACCCACTGGCTATGCTCACTTCTGCTTGGTTCTGAGACACCACAAAGACCCCTTACAAAGTCAGGGCTCAGCAAAGGCTGCCCGTATGCGAAATCTCGTGCAGGACCCAGGTGTCTGGGAAGTGGGAGCTAGCTTTGTGGGGCTGGGGCCTGCTTCCTGCAGGGTCGCAATGTCCTGTGCCAGCCAGGCCCTGTTGAGGTCACCTGCCAGCTCCTCACAGAACAAGGCCAGAGCTTTGCAGTCACAGCCTGACCAGCCGGGCTTTGAAATGAACCCACAGCCTTCACATGAGACCTGCAAACAGGACCGGGAACAGGCTCCCAGCACGTTCCAGGCACCTGTTTACAAACAGTTCGCGGTTTTTTGTTCAAATAGGGCCTCTGAATGCCCATGAGCCCGTTTTGAATTTCAGCACCAGCCTGGAAAGCCAGGAGTGTTTCTCGCGAAGTGCAGCCCATTCAGTCTGGAACCAGGGAGGTTTTGCCACTTCCTCCTCTGCAAGACGTCACAGCAAGGATAGGAGGGGCTGAGGTCTTCCCCACTTCCGAAGACCACCCGCCCTGTGCCGCTGGCCCCGCTGCCGCTTTTCTGCGGTGCGGCACAGGAGCCCTTTACTATACACGGCAAGTGACAGGAGTGCTTTGGGCCTCCTAAGAGTGCTGGCCTCACTCGTTCATGGCTTTTCCTCCCAAATGATGGTGTGCGTCAGCCTTTGTTCTCTTAACCAGTGGCAGCGTTTTCATCTGCTTCTCCTGGGTCCTCAATAGGTCTCTCGTGTTATTTACATTTCATTTCTACTGTCTTTAACAACTAAGGCGACCATTTCAGGTTGTAGTTAGAAAGAAAGCCCTGACTGGTTCTGTGATTTGAAGGGGAATCCTTAAGAGGAGGTTCTTTTTCATTAAAACAGAAAAGAAATCTGCTTATGTCACGGGTGGCCAGGGGAGTCACTGTGGGCAACATCTCCTGCAAATTCTAGGGGGACTTGCACCGGCAGGACTGCCTGGGTAGGGCAGAAGGGACTAGTAGGGCCTGGATAAAGCCCCTGAGACTCAGGCAACAGCCGAAAGCAGTGGCTAGATCATTCAGCCATTCAACAAACTAGTCAGACACTGCTTCAGGTGCTGGGGACACGCCTTAAATAAGACAATTGGAGTTTATATGTGGTGGTGGGGGGTCAATAAAATAGCGGGTCAGATGACGGTGTGTACTGCAGAGCAAGTAAAAAAGCGCAGGGTGGGGCAGGGGCTGGCAGAACAGGGGTTTACAATTTAAAAACGGAGCAGGAAGTGGTTGCCAGGGGCTGGGGGAGGGGGAGACCGGGAGCGATTGTTTAATGGATACAATTTCAGTTTGGGAAGATGAAAAAGTTCTGGAGACGGGTGGTGGTGATGGACGCACAACGTGAATGTGCTCAGTGCCACTGTGTACACTGAAAAATGGTTAAGATGGTAAATTTGTGGTAAGTATATCTGGCTACAAAAAAAAAAAAAAAAAAGTTGAGCATGGAAGGGAAGGTCCCCGTAAGACCTGGAAGAGGTGGAAGAGGGGGCACGTTGCTGTCCCAGGGAGGCCAGAGCGAGGAGACCGTGCAAAGCCCTGAGGTGGGCAAATGCCAGGAGCGACAGAGGCCAGAGTGGCTGAGTGGTGGGGGCAGGGAAATGACAGACAATGACATCAGAGGTAACGGGGGTGGGATGGTGCCTTGTGGCCACTGTGAGGACTGAGTGAGGGCCGGGAGACCAGCGAGGAGACTATTCTTCAAGGAGCTGGCAAGTGCTGATGGTGGTTTGGACCAGGCTGCCGGTGGTAGGCGTGGGTCCGTTTGTGGCCAGGAAATAATATTCAACAAATTGGGGGGGAAACGTGAGGCCAAGGCAGGGGATGACTGTCTTCCACGGCCAGCGCTGTGGTTGGAGGCACCAGGAAGGAGGTCAGCAGGCAGAGGCGGGGCTCTGCATAGGCAGAACTGACTGACCTTTAAATCTGGCCCCGCTGCTATAGTCCTCTCCTCTGTGGAGACCTGGGGCAGGTAAGAAACCTGGGGCTGTAGGGCTGCCCCTGCCCTGCCCTAAGGCCTAAAAAGCACAGGGCTCTGGAGAACTGTTCCAGGGGCCTCGGCCAGCCGGGCAGGGTCGGAAGGGTCATGCCAGGGTAGGAATAGTCTGGGAAAGGCCAGCCTCTTGCTTTGTGAGCACATACCTAGGTGAAGGGCACATATGAGGCAAGGGCTAGTGGTTTCCTTTCTTCCTTGTGGGGACTAAGAAGGAAAAGGCCCGAGTGTGGATCTTGGCTTTACAACCTACCTGAGATGAGGCTGGAACAACTTACTGGTCCTCAAGTTGCCCCAGGTTCCTTACCTGTGAAAGAGGTTTGGAAATACTTCCCCTGCAGTCTAGGATTTAAGGAGGTACTGAACATACATGGGCGTGCTCGAGAATGCGTAAGTGTGGTCATTCGATGCAGCTGAGTGGAGCAGCTGGCCTGGGAATGAGGGGGAACTGGACGTCCCTGGCAGCGCTTCTGCCCGGAGTGCTCAGGCCCTGCAGACAGGAGCACACCTTCTGCTTGTGGGCTCTTGGCTGTGTTCAGTGATCTCTGCCTGGTTTCACATCTCTCCATTCCTGTGGCCCCCACCCCATCCCCTACCAGAAGTACAGCCAGTCTCATGAGGGACAGAGGAGCCCGGTGCAGCTTTTGTCCCAGTGCATTCTTGTACCCATCAGTCTGTCCCCAGAAAGGGGAATATTCAGGGTGGTGCTGAGATGATTCACTTCTGGTTTGTCTTCACTGCTCCTGGAAGGTGGGGCTGAGTCTTTCTCATCTAGGCCCCCTGTGCCCAGCACCTGACTCGACACAGGCTCTGTGCACAATCGGCTCCGAGTGAATGTGTAGTATCGTTAATTAGTGTTTTCCGGGCAGGAACACTGGTGCTCAGTTAGGTTAAGGCAGTGACTGCCTCGGGTCCACTAGGCTGTGCAATCTCTAAGGACAGGGCACCTGAAGGCATGTTCCCTATGACTCAGCTCTTCTCAGTGAGGATTTCACCTTCTTACATGTGTGTAATGGGGGACACAGAGACGAGCATTTATAAGAGCCTGTTCCCAGTAACAAAAACCTGGCTACACCCCAGACGCCCATCACTGGAACAGGAGGGGAACAATGACAGAAGAATATTACCCAACGGTCAAAATGAACAATTTACAATGACTTGCAAAATATAAAAGAATCTCAGCAACGTAATAGTAGACAGAAAAGTCCCCAAATATTAAATACAGCATGGCACTTTTTTTAGAATTAAAAGCAGTTTAAAAAAAAACCAAAAAAAAAAACCCAAACCAACAAACCACCATTAAGACTCCATGTAGTTGCAATATAACTACATGAAAAGGAAACAGAGGAATGAAGAACACAGGTTCACTGGGTGTGGGTGGGGGACCCGGGAGACCTCTGGTTAAATGTAGAGTATTGTCTAGATCCTATTTCTGTTCTGGTTTAACACGAGCTGATTACATTATTAACACTGATTAGTTAAATGAATAAGGCGGGCCCTGCAAGGATGCTGGATGGGTAAGGGTCATGAACCTGAGCTGAGGTCCCCTGAGGCAAAGGAGAGACTGTTCTCTGGGTACCTGGATCAGGTAGAAGTTTAGGCAGCAGGCGAATGGGCCTGGGGTCCAGCAGAAGGGTGTGGAGGGCCCAGCCACAGAACTGGAGCTGGGGCAGGCTGCTGGTCAAAAACAGGTGTAGGAAACTCAGCAAAAGAGGTGCCAGAGGTGGCGGCCTGATGGGTCCAGGTGCCACAATCAGGCAAGGGTCCCAGGATGAATTGGCAGGACTGGTCCCAAGGCTACAATCCCCACCATTTGGGTCATTCAATTTGACTGTGGCCAGCTGCACAGACGTTATCTTCAACTTGGTCCTCACAGCCCAGCCCCTACCTGACCCTCTGAAGGTGCTGTGGTTATGGTTAATGTTTGGCAAAAGGCACTGCTCTGGAGTCAGGGGGCTTGGGTTGGAGCCCCGGTGATGGTATCAGCTCTGTGGCTTCAGACATTTACATGGCCCTGAGCCAGTTTCCCCGACCCTGAAGAGGGGCATAACCCCAGGGATCGCTGGGCCAGGGGAGAGGTCTTTTATCTTTGTAGATAAAAGCACCAGGCCTACACAGATGCTCCAACACCACCAGTTTTTTCCTTCCTTTCAGATAATGGCACTGAAGTTCCCCTGGTTTTCTCCTGACATAACTGGAAGCTTATTCCACGTCCCGTTCTGCATACTATGCTGAGGACACATGCACAACCTCTTATCCTTCCGAGGAGGCAAACAGCTTTTTGTCAGCACACTGAAAATAATCTAAAGCAGTCTGTAGTCCTTGTCACCCCTGCCACCCCCCCAAGTCCCTGACACTATTAATCGGGAACTGACAGTCTCTAGAGGGCTGCTATTACAGGACTTTGGAGCCAAGCTGGGGTACTGCGTGGAGCTGTTGTCCTGTTGCCTGGTAACTCCAAGTGCCCCTGGCTCCTGGGTCACCTGAGCTCCTCTCTCATCTCCTGCGGCCTCTCCAATTCTGTACTGGCTTTGGGGCAGGGTGTCCTGGGTGGCCCCTTTGGCTGACCCCAATCCTTAGATAACCCTCTCCAGCACTGTCCTCCTCAGCAATGACCTCTAGCTCAGAAATCCCCGCAGGGCCTGGCTCCTACTCCCCCCGCCTCCCCTCTCTATAGGATCTGCTCAATCCTGTGTCAGGCATGATCTGAATCCCAACCTGCACCTCCAGTTTCCTAACATTTAGGACAAGTGGTGAGATCTCTCCTCAAAACATCTCTGCTTTTTCATCCATCTTAGCCCTTCTCTGGCCTCAGAAAAACAGTACCAAGGCAACCTTCTTCCTCTCTCTCCATTCCCACAGGCGCCTTACTACTCATACTTGGCTTCCTCGTCTTAGTGACAAACAGGCTCAAGTTTCCTCCATCCTAAAAAAAGTCTCCTTCATCTCCATCTCCTCCTCACACCACTGCCTTCTTCCCTCCCCTTTACCACCAAACAGGCCTCCAGCTGGTCACCACCAACCCTCCAGCTATTGCCACTGGTCAGCCTCACCCTCCATCCAATCCTGCTCAGCTCACCAATGGCCTCTGCCAGACAAACCTGACAGCCTCTCCCCTCTTGCTCTTCTGTCCTTGACCTGTTGGCTGGGCACCACATGGCTGGCCAAGGCCTTCCCCTGGACACTAGAATCTACCACAAGGCCTTTCCCAACTTTTGACACTGACTCTTCTGTTTCCAGTAGTGATTTCTCTTCTCCCCATGTAGATGGTTCTCAAGGGGGCCTCACATGACACACTCCCTCCAATTCTCACTGGGTTCCAGACACTGTGACCCAGGCTTTCTCCCCAAGCTTCCCACGTGCACTTCTCTGCCTACGCTGGGCTGGAAGGGTCCTGCACTGATTTCTTACATCCACCCTCTGAGAAAGGAATGGTTGATCCCCATTTCACAGATAAGAAAACTGAGGAGAGCAACCTGTCCGAAAACAGAGACTGCAGCTTGTGCCCTCATCCTGATGGGATGGACCGTAATTGCACACCACTCACTCTAAAAACCCACTGCTGTTCCCTTTGGGTTTGGCCTGCAGCCGACCACCAGGGCAGAGCCAAGGCCTGGGGCTGCCCCTACCCTGGGGCCGAGAGGCTGAGTCATCTCAGAGAACATTCTCATTTTCAACTGCTGTGGCCAGCTAACACTGGAAACTCGATCTGTTTACTCTCAGATTCCTAACCCAGCAGAGCTAGGCCCTCACATGGGCCTCTCCTTGGGCATCCTGGGCGACAAGCCCCTGCCAGTCAGAGCCCTGTACCAACAACAGACCTTAAACCAGGAGGGGGAAGGGGAGTCGGGGAGGGCCATTTCCAAGTCAACTGGTCCAGCAAATCCACTATGAGATTTCAGATTTATGAACCAGATAAATGAGGGAAAAGAACTGCAAGTTTGTTTAATTTGTGGCACAGTTTACCACAGGTTCTGCATCAAAACCACAAAGGGGACCTTCCTGGAATTACCCAGATAGGAAGGCAGGGCACAGGGAGGCCCAGAATCAAGGCAGGAGACCACTGTGTGCTGCCACCTTCAGTAATGGAACCCTGGACAGATGGAGACCCAGCCTCTATTTGTATACTCTTAGGGAGGGGGAGCTCACTCCTTTGCAAAGCAATTCATTCCATCCTGGGGCCTGCCCGGGTCTTGCCTGGGTGCTGGTTCCCTGGGTCTGGTCAGTCAGTGGGACTCACTGGTTGCACACCTGCCACCTGTGCATGCCCCGTGCGGTGGCTGCTTCACTAATGGAGAAGTCCTGGCCTTTCTTTCTGTCCTCCTTGGTTCTTTTCCATGTCACAGTCGAGCAGACATTCTGGGTGGCCTGAGTGGAGGTGGCCACATGGCTCACACCCCACGATGGGCCTCAAGGGTCCTCAGAACAAGAGTTTGAGGGGACAGAGCTGGTGATGTGAAGACAGGATGAGAAGATAAGATACTTGACCACCTGCGTGGCGACAGCCTGCTCCCTGGGCCAGTGCCCGGCAGCAGCTCCTAAGTGGCACTCACCGTTTTCGGTGTGGCAAGCTTTTCACAAGATCAAGTCTGGGCTTGCATCATTATTTCTTCCAGATCATATTTTTCCCTCCCAAAAACTTTTTATTTAAAGCTCTGGCATAATTTACCATAATAAAATGTACAGTTTGACAAGTTTTGACAAATGTATACCCCCATTTAACTAACACCACAGATCAAGATAGTGAACATTCCCTTCACGGCACCCCTGAGAAGTCCCCACACCCAATGAGAAGTCACCCCTGCTCCAGTTTCTATTGTCATAGGTTCTGTGTGCTTCAGAACCATGGAGTGTGTACGATTTTGTGCCTCGCTTCCTTTGAGCCACGTATTGATTCTGAGATCAATCCATTTTATTTTATGCACTGTACTTGCTTTTATTGATGAATATGTGTATATTTTATATATCTATTCCAATGTATTATAACATTTTTATTTATCTTTTCTCTTGATGAATTTGGTTGTTTTGAGTTTTTGGCTATTATGAATAAAGCTGCCATGAACATCCTTCTTAACAATATCTCCTGGCCTTGGTGGGTTTGGCTCAGACTGAAGGGTCCTGGGTTCGATTCCGGCCAAGGGCATGTACCTTGGTTGCAGGCTTGCCCTGGCCAGGAGGGCAACCAATTGATGTGTCTCTCTCACGTCGATGTTTCTCTCTCTCTTTCTCTCTCTCATTCTCTCCTCCTTCCACTCTCTCTGAAAAGCAATGAAAAAAATATCCTCTGGTGAGGAGAAATAAATAAATAAAATAAATAAATAAATAAAATCTGGCCTTTAAAAAGAAAAAAATACCCTGGCTGGTTCCCTATGCCCTCAATTCCTGTAACTCCACAAAGGCAGCTCAAGCTCGCCCCACAGAGCTGCTCTGCACACCTCAGCCCATCCAAGCCAGCCTGAGCCCACCCTCTCCACGGGGTGGGTCCTGTAGCCAGGCTTTCCAACCCCCTGTGCTGAGGCCGAATCTCTGCTCAGAGGGCGACGGGAACCTGCTGGGATGGGGCCCTGGCAAAACCCAGCACACAAAGCATATTGCACACAGTCTGTTGTGGTAAAACAAGGAGAGGTCTGGACAGGGAGCAGCGCAGGCCTCCCTTGGACGGGATGTCCGGGAAGGGCTCAGGGAGAGATGTGTAAGCTGCGGCCGAGAGGAAGCGGTCCAGGCAGGGGAGACCCCTAACTTGAGGAGGAGATATATTCCACGGCTGAACCGTCTACAGCCATGGAAAACCACGTAGAGTATCTTCTATACT
Organism: Miniopterus natalensis; assembly: GCF_054644295.1. Classification (NCBI taxonomy): domain Eukaryota; kingdom Metazoa; phylum Chordata; class Mammalia; order Chiroptera; family Miniopteridae; genus Miniopterus; species Miniopterus natalensis. The sequence continues at coordinate 77,043,477 of NC_142083.1, forward strand.
TTGTAATGTGACGTTGAGTGGAAAAAGCAAGCCCACAAGATGACACACAGGTAGGTATCCTTTCCAGATGTATACATGGGACAAAACCATTCATAAAGTCAAGAAAAAGAGAAGCGTGGGTGAATGGCAGTTACGGTCAATGTCATGGTCACGGGTGGGGTACCGCTAGTGAAAGAATAAACCAAGGGAAAGAGCGAGCAGGATAGGTAAGTATGTTGTAACCCAAGGATGAAGAGGAATCACATTCTGTGCACTTGAGATCCATTAAAAATAAAAAGGCTTTGAAGTGTTTGAGCAACGCATCAGATCTATGTTTTAAGCAGCTCACTTTGGCTGTGTAGGGGAGGGCTGGTCCTGTGTCTCCCGGAGGATCCTGCTGTTTGATCTCTCCCTGCCCCTCTCTGCTCCTGCTTGGGCCCCATCTTCTCTCAGGTGGTGGAAGCTGGGCTCAGGCTCCATCCATTGTGGTCCATAGGGGCACCCCAGAGGATGCTGGGATGCAGGACCCAGAAACTGAAGCTGGGTGTGTGGCCATGTCAGCACTGATGCAACCTCCAGCCCACATGCCCCTCCAGCTGGGAGCCCAGGAGGACGGTCAGGAGCGCCAAGAGCAGCTGAGCCCAGCCACCACTGTATTTACCAGTCAGCAGTATCTGCCTGAGCCCCCAAGACAGAGTTGTGTTTCTGCAGGGGCCCTAGGGACAGGAAACAAAAGGGAGTGGGAGGGAGGATGGGAGAAAGATTCAATCAAGGAAGAGCCTGGAAATGTCTAGAACAGGGGTTATAGCTCAAAGGCCTGCAAAATACTATGGTGAAAGAACCAGATGTAAGACATGCTTTCCATATTTAACACCCAGGGACATTCTTCATTTGCACCAAGAAACGTGTGGTCCTCTCAGTCTATTTTTCTTCCTTGTACTTTTGGGAAAGAACAGTAGGGACAACCAGGCTGGTAAAAGCATGATGACAAATGGGCCTGGTCCCTGGTCTCAGTGTGGGGGGGACACTGGGAGTGGGAGGGACTGAGGCTGCCAGGGGCGGGGGTTCCCTCCCTGTTGGAATGGGGGCAGCTGCCACTCAGCTCTGATCAGCTGTTACCATGTGGGTCCTAGACTGCAAAAGCTTCCAATTTTTCAAGGAAAAATGGAAATCCAGATTTTTGTGATCTATCTCTATGTTGAAATGTTGGTATAATTTTTAAAACACACACTGGATGGGCCAAAGAAAACACTTCTGGCCTACAAATACCCTGTTTTCCTTTCCCAGACCCCCAAAGTTCTCAAATGTCTTGGGTTTTAGGGGCAATTTCCTGAATGGCAAGAGGTATCTGTTAGAGTGACCATTCATGAGGTCAGTGCCTGGAACACCAAGGTGGGGGTGCAGGCTAAGGGCCTGTGGGCCTCCTCAGAGCTCCCTGGGCAGCCTCTGAGGTCAGGAGTAGGTTAAGCAAATGTAAACCGGATAAAACAGAAGTGACCTATGACACCTGCCAGCTCTGGAAACTAACCTGGGAGTCTTAGCAACTCGCTCCTCTAACTGGGCTGTGGCCCGACTCCTGGAATTGCCCAATGCCCAAGCCAGAGCCTGGGCAGCAGCCTGTTCAGCCTTGCCCAGCATGTCGGGTCTCCCTTGTCACTTTCCTGGAAGAACCTTTAGCTTTAAGGAAGGGGGGTGAGCCTCGACTCCCAGCAAGCTGGGTGACCCTGGGCATGTCTTGCGCCTTCTCAGGCTTTGGGCTGACACCTTGTCACTCCCATGTCAGGACATGTGGCCTGTGATGGCAGAATTGTGTCTCCAGCTCTGTAAAGCCAGTGCCCTGTCCACCACAGTTCCAGGGGCTCAGCACTGTGCTTGCTGGGAAGGCAGATGTGATGATGTGTTTGCATAAGGGGAGGGTGACACAGGGAATGAACAAAGAAGGGCAACTTGGGAGTGCTGGGGGCTGGGGTTTGGGGAAGGCATCCTGGAGGTGGTAGTGCCTGAATATAAAGTTGAAGAGCTAAGTCTGTGAATGGCTGGGAGTTCAGAATGCAGCCAATTCCTACCAGCTCTGCCAGCCCTGCCAGCGCAGGCCCAACCACATCTCACTACACAACACAGAGGCCTGTGGCACGTATCCCCAGCACCTGCCCTCAAACGGCAAACATGGCCAGGTGTCACCCTACTCTGGCCAACTCTAAGTCAAGACAGCCATTGCCAGTATGAACCCTGGCATTCTCTCTCACTGAGCCCCAATGACCTTCTAAAACAGTGCTGTTCAATAGAGCTTCCAGGAATGACGGGAATAGTCTACAGCTACATTGTCCAGGTGGACAGCCACTAGCCACATGTAGCCATTGAGCACATTGACATGTGGCTCATGAGGCTGAAGAACTGAATGTTATATTTCATTTACATTTAAAGAGCCACATGTGGTAAGAGGCTGCCAATTTGGACAGCGAGGTTCTAGAACTTTCTAACCCATCGCTCACTCAAGCAATCCCCACCCAAAACAGAGCCCATGTATCATCCCTGGCCTGCAGCTCCGGGACTCACCCCGCCTGGCCATTCAGCTGTGGTTCATCCTCATGCCACTGGCACTGAGACTGTTTCAGGCTCAAATTCCATCTTCAGGTCCATGATATTGGAAACTTCAAGAGGCCCTCAAGAGTGAATGAAAAGCTGCTGGCATGAGGCGGGGTCTCCAGTTTGATGTTCATATTATCCTGCTTTTCCCGGGAAAAGTTCCCTTGTTGTTTGCTCAGCTCACAGGAGAAAATGTTTAGCACTGACAATGAGCAATTTAATAAGCTCAACCCTGAGCCAGGAAGAAAGGGCAGGAAAATGTCTATCATGCCTATGGTTACTGACTTCACTTGCCTCTCTTTTCACCCTCCCATTACTGAGATGGGAACACTGAGGCTTCAGAGTCTCATCAGTGGGAAGAAGAGGTCTGAACAAGTCCAGTCCCTGGGCTTTTTCCATTGGTCCTCAGTGAACTGCTAGGGGCCCAGGAGGGCTGGGGTGGCAGGGAGACAGAGGGCAGCAACAGCCAGGGCTGCCAAAACAGAGTACCAGATGCTGGGCAGCTTAAAGAACAGAAATTTATTTTCTCACAGCTCTGGAGGCTGGAAGTAGATCAAGGTGCTAGCAGAACTTCTAGAGAGGGCTCTCTTCCTGGCTTGCAGATGGCCGCCTTCTCGCTGCGTCCTTGCCTTCCTTCTTTGTGCAGAGAGAGAGAGAGGACGTGCTCTCATAAGGAAGCTAATCCTATTGTATCAGGGCCCCATCCTTATGACCTCATTTAACCTTGATTACCTCCTAAAGGTCTGACCTCCAAATGCAGCCCCACTGGGGGTTAGGGCTTTTCAGCATTTGAGTTCGGGGGGGTGGGGGGAGACGGGGGACACAGACATTTATTTAGTTCATAGCACCCTTAAAGACGTCATAGGCTACTGAGAAGAGACCCTTGTGAAGCAACTGGAAAAAGGAGCAGAGATGATGGATAAAGGGCTGAAATGAATATAAGCTCATGACAAGCTGTATGGGATGGTTCCCAAACTGAAGAAAAGGAGAGGAAGTATCAATAGCCTAACAGATAAGGGAGGTGGAGGAATCGGGAAGGTTCCCAGAAGGGGACTCTTTCTATGGGGCCTCGATTTTGGGTCCTCAGGACAGAGAGAAGGCAGCACTTTCCAGGGATGGGCCCGACACAGTGTATGGTGAGAACTAATGGTGGGTGAGGAGAGAAGGAGCCGAGTGCATGCCCACCACCCCCACCCCCTTCCCCATCTCAGCCACCACAGGTCCATTTTCACACCCTTCCTGACACAACTGTTAGTGAACGCCACCTGCAGGGCCCTGGTGCTGGGCCTGGGAACGGTCTGAGCTGGTCAGCTGTGTGGCTCCCCAGGGCCTGTCTGCACCCAGGGGGATTGCTGTGACTACTGTGTGCCATGGCAAGTCCTCTCTTTCTTGGACTCAGTTCCAAATCCATGAATGGAAAGAGCTGAACTAAAGATGTCAGGCTTGGTCCAGCCCAGAGGGGCCAAGAATCAGGTGTTCAGTGTGATACCCTCCACCAGGAAGGGCAGTGCCTTCCCGGACTTCTGGGTTGGGCAGCGAAGGGCTGTATCAACCACTGTGTCCCAGGTTCCCCCGGGCCAGGGCCAGCTCAGTCAGCACAGAGCTTTGCTTACTACTGCACTGGGGTCAGGAGGCCCTGCTTCTTCCAAAGTGCTCAGGCATCTGGCCTGGGGGTCAAACAATGTCTTCAACATACCTGCAAACCCAAGCTTGAGCTGTCATGTGGCCCTACGGCCCCGGCTAATCATGGCATCAGTTACCTGCAGTCAGGACTGGGGCCTAAAATTGACACAGACACCCCCAGGCCGGTTCGGCCCCTCACAACCCAACCTTCTCATCATTGTTTTGTTTTGCTTGGTTTCCACCTGTCATCACCTCTCTGAACTGCCCAGAGCAGCTTGGTGATGGTCTAGTGGCTGAATGGCCTTGTCCCACACATGAGGAGAGCTATACTCCATTGGATTTGGGCCAAATAGTTCACTTTGATTAAAACTGTCACTTGGCTATGGTCAACATCCCTGAAGCCATGTCCAATTTGTTGAAACTGAGTTGGAGAAAGTAAGGGATACTGTGGCTTTAGAAAAAAAAGAGAGAAAGTAATCAGAACTTGATGTAAAATGCAATTCTGAGGAGCTGGCCAAGTCAGCATTATCACCCCACTCTGCAGATGAAGAAACCGAGGCTGAGGAGGTCAACACCCTACCCAAGGCTGTGAGGTGGTGAGTGGACAGAATGTGTACGTGTGACTGGTGAGGGGGTGAAAACCTCTGGGCCTCAGTAGTGCCACGTCCTCTCTGCCCACACGGGAGCTGGGTGACCTCTGGGGTAATCATCTTAGGCAGCAGTGAGGAGCCTCTTCAGAAGCCCTCTGAGGGTGGAAGGGGCGAGGAGCTGCCTACTCATCACGAGCCTTCTTCAGCTCTGGGATTAGGACTGTGATCTGATCCTACACAGGAGCCTGGACAGAGCCCTTCAGCTCCCATGGCCAGCCTCCCCTCCCCTTATAAGGGCCCCTCTCTCCAGCCCCCACTCTGCTCCTGCACACCACAGGCCACAGGGGCCAGGCCTCTGTGCTTTTGCACATGCTGTTCCTCCTTTTTGGAAGTCTCTTCCCTGCCTCAATGCTTCAAGCCTGGCTCAATGCCACCTTTTCTGGAAGCCCTCCCTGCCTCACCCCTGTACCTCAAGTTCCCCTGAGCCTTTGAGGACTTCCCTCTTCACCAGACTACAGCGTGCTCAAGACCATGGACAGCTGTGTCCTCCACTGCACTGTCTACAGTGAGTCCAGGGTCGGGTCCGAGTCCTCAAGGGATCAGCCCCCACTATGGGTTGGGTGTCAAGACACACTTGTGAACTAGTGGAGAAGAAATAAGCCTCCAGGGCCAAGGGCCCACACCAGGTTTAAGGAAAGAGCAGAGAGAAAGAACCTTCTCCACTGTGCAGCCTCTGCCTTCCCCAGCCACTACTGGTGGGCCTGACTCCCCTTGAGAGGGACAGACAAGCCCTTGGAGGGCTGGATGCAGAGAGACAGGCACCTGGTTCACACCCTCACCTGAACTGCTGCTCCCTTGGGCCCCTCCTTAGCCTGTCCCTGGGAGAAGGGATGTGGTGCAGAGGAAACCTGCCCTCACAGGACAGACACGTGTGTGCCGGTGGGGGTATGCAAGAACTTTCTTTCTATGCAAGAATTCAGGGGTCATGGCTTTTGAGAACCAGCACTCCTTGGGGCATTAACACACAGCAATTTTCCAATGGTTTGATTTTTCATGGGACATTTTTGCAGCACGAATGGATGCAAGATGAGGCCCACAGTACAGGTGGACACTGTGGAATTACAATTCTCCACCATCTCCCGGCCCCACAGCCCCTACGTGCTTGGACTCTAGACCAGGTACAGATCAAATCACTTTATCACTTTATCTATATGATCTCATTTAATCCTTTGGGCAGCCCTCTGATGCAGGTGCAGTTCCCACATGGCTAAGATGGGATTCGAGCTGCCCTCCTGCTGAGAAAGAGGGCCTAGGGTCAGGTGAGGGGCTTGAATGAAAGGGAACAGGGGGAATCAGTCACGGGGCCAAGAGGGAGGATTAGACAAAGGGCTTGGAGATAGGCTGGATGTGGGGGAGACAGATGGATGTGGGGACACAGAGGATGGTAGGAGCAGGTCTGGGAGGAGGCGCCATTGGGGACACACCAAGTCTAGGGTGTCCAAGAATCAGTGAAGCAGAGCTTCCAAGTGTAGGGTGCAGAGAACAGCCTCCAAGGCCTTGCTGGGAGCAGACAGCTCCCACCATTAAAAGGCCAACTGGAGGACACCAGGGCTCTAGGTTCTGACCAGCTGCTGTTATAGCGGGCAGCCTGCAGACCTCACCTCCCCCAGGACCTTGGACCAGCCTCTGCCAGTCCCCACAGCTCCCCCAAATCTGAAAAAACTCCCCTTGTCAAATAAAAACCTGAATTAGTCATTCTACCCAGCAACTATCAGATCGACCTTTCCAAGGATTCTGAAGCAGGACAGACTGTCAGCACTATGGGGCAGAGGCTACCACCACCCACTTGCTAACATTTGCCATCTAGCCCAGGGCATTTTGGCCATCAATAAATATCTACTGAATTCATACGAACAGCCAGTTTACTGTGTGCCAGACACTTATGTCCTTGACATAAAATTTCCCAGCTAAGCCTCACCACGACCCAAAGAGGTCAATATTATGATGTCCATTTTAAAGAGGAGCAAACTGAGCCTCCTTTGAGGCACCTAATAACTTTTCTATAGTCACACAGCTGGTAAGTGGTAGACTCTGGATAAGACACACATTTTCTTGACTGTTATGTGTACATCCCCTGGAAAACGGCCCTCAGCATAAGATCTTCCATCTAGAGTTAACAGGGGGAGTGAGCAGAGTGGGCCACAGGCGGAGAAGGGCTGGGAGTGGGAAGCTGGCCTCAACCCCAATCTGCTATGTGTCTGCTGCATGATTTGGGGCAAGTGACTGAGCAGCTGTCCCTCCTGTCTGTTGGGGTGGGCAATCCCTTCTTCCTACCAAGCGCTGGTGGAGGTAAAATGACAGAAAGCCCCAGTGTGACTGGGCACACAGTAGGCTCTCAATCAAGATCTCTGAGCTTAAGCTTTGTTTGTTCTAAATCCATCATATCAGTCAGTACACCAGTGACTTTTGAGCTCTGAAGGAAAGAGATTGAACTTTGAGAACAAATTTCCACTCACTGCCTTTCCTGCTCAAGAAAGGGAGTAAACTGTGGGGTGGGGAGGGGATCAAAGGAAAGGCAGCCTGGTGCAGAGGCCCTGAGGGTAGAGAAAAACATCCAGGTGAGCATCCAGGAGGCCCAGCCTGGTTTCTGTGGAGAGGCAGCCTTTGAGGGAAAAAATAACCCTACCCTGAAAATAAGCACTAGCTACTGCCCAGGGCGAGGGGCCAGTGCAGAGGGAGGAGGCCTGACCTGACCTCCCTCGTTCCGCCCCTCCCTCCCTGCCAAGGCTGTTCATCTCCTGGCAGCCTCAGCTCAGATTAAGTGGCCAGAGCTGAGGCGGGGTCAGTGAGGGACCCCACCCTCCCCCACTGACACCTCACCAGGGCCTCCAGGTGTGGCCACCCCAGTGTTGACTTACTCTCCCAGGGTCCACCACTCCAGCAGCCAGCTATTCAAGATGGGTGAGAAATAGAAGGCACGCAAGAGCAGCCTCTGAGGGCCCCAGGAGCCATTGGAACCCACTCATACATGACAATTCCTTGCCTCCTCTGTACTAGGACTACGGGAGAAGCCTGCTGTGGGCCAGGTGTTTTATTCAGGCTCTCCTCCCCCCACCCCCAACCCTGTTTGCCAGGAAGAAATCCAGTCTCCCAGAGGTTCAGTAGCCCAGACTGTGGTCACCCAGCCGGTAAGGGCCTCCAGGCTTCTATCCAAACAAAACTAGTGTTGCTTTAAGAACATGCGCTCTGCAGCTAGAGGCCCTGGGTTCAAATCCCTACTCTTCAGGAATTTTAAATGGTACAAATGCTGTGTAAAACAGCCTGGTGGTTCCTCAAAATGTTAGAAGCAGACTTATCACATGACCCAGCAATTCCACTCCTAGGTATGTGACCAAAAGAAATGAAACACACATTCACACAAACACCCGCACACAGACGTGCAAAGCAGCATTACTGACAACAGCCAAAATGTGGAAACGATCCAAATGTCCATCAACGGATGAATAAACAATAGGTAGCATATCCATACGATGGAATATCACTCAGTCATAAAAAGGAATGAAGTACTGATACATGCTACAACTTGGATGGACTTTGAAAACGTTCTAAGTGAAAAAAGTCAGTCACAAAGAACCACATGTTGTATGATTCCATTTATACAAGATATTCAGAATAGGCAAATCCACAGAGACAAAAAGCAGATTAGCGTTGCCAGGGGCTAGTGGTGAGCTGGAAAACGGGGAATGACTACTTAATGGGTAGACTTTCTTTTGGGGTGATGAAATGTTTTGGAATTAGACAATGGTGATAGTTGCACAACTCTCTGAATGTAACAGAAGCTACTGAACTGTAAACTTTTAAGAGGGTGAATTGTATGTAGGTGAATTACATCTCAAAAAAGCTGTTATTAAAAAACAAACACACTCTACTCTTCACAGTGTTTTTGTGAACTTAGGTAAGGTGCTGAACTATCTAGTGCCTCAGTTTCCTCACGTAAAATGGGGTCGGTAACTGTACCTGTGTGATAAGGGTAGTTGTGAGGATTAAATGAGTTAATATATAACATGCTCAGAACTGTTGTCTTGCTGGGTGTGAGTCTTTCCCTTGGCCTTAATCTGTCACCACACTGCCCTAGCTCACTGGCCTCCACTCATCACATGGTCCTGTGGTCTCCCAACTCACTAGGCTCCTACCTCTTTTTTTAAAAAATTTTCGTAAAACATACATCATGTAAAATTTGCCATCTTAACCATTTCTAAGTGTTCAGTAGTACATACAGTCATGCTATTGTGCAACCAATGTCCAGAACTCCTTTCATTCTGCAAAACAGAAACTCTATACCCATGAAACAACTCCCCATTCTTTCCTCTCACCAGCTCCTGGCACCCACCACTCAACAACTTTCTGTCTCTATGATTTTAACCACTCTAGGTAGGTACCTTGTTTAAGTGGAATCATACAGTATTTGTCCTTTTATGACCGGCTAATTTCACTTAGCATGATGTTCCCAAGGTTAATCCATATTGTAGCACATGTCAGAATTTCCTTCCTCTTTAAGGCTGAATAATATTCCAAGGCATGTATAGACCGCATTTTGCTTATCCATTCATCTGGCTGCTGTGAATGTTGCTTCTATGAACATGCATGGACAGATAAGACCCAAGCTTTTAAGCACACATCTCAGAGGTCAGAGTATGTCCAATATATTACATTTAAGACAAAGATAAGGCATTTAGAAGTATTTCCCTTTAGAAGTTTTAATTTAACACATGCACACCAAACTGAGTGGCTAAAGGTTCAGGTGAACTGCTTCTGGAGAGCTCGGTGGGCCTCCTGCCCATGCCAAGGTACAGCACAGGGCCGGGACAACCAGAACTGACTATTCCAGCTCTGGTGGGACTTGTCTGGTTTACTCAGGGCTGGTTCCTCATACCAGAGGTCTGTTATAAGGAAAAAAGTTGCCAGCCCTGTGCAGGCTCAGAAGAGACCAATTCAGTCTTTCACAAAGGCCTCTTCTGATCTATAGGAGGTCAGTGCCATGGAGCACTGGTCCTGAGGCCTGGACATGCACCTGGGAAAAGAGAGAGGGGGACCAACCCTCCCAACCTCTATCCCAAGGCATGGGTGATCCCAGGAAGCCACTCATCCAGCTCCAGGGTGGCTTCCTGGAGGAGCTGATGCTTGTACTGATTCCAAGAACAATCTGTGTTAGGTTAAAGGACTTGGGAGAGCTGTCTGGCTGAACCAAAGCCAGGGCGATCCCACATCCTGGTTTGCCCTGTTCTTCAGGGCAATTGTTTTTAGTGCTCCCTGTTATCTGAAAAGTGTCCCCACTAGGATGAAAAATAGTCGCTATATTAGCTATCTATTGCATAGCAAATTACCCGAAAACTTAGTGGCTTGAAACAACAAAGTTTTATCTCTCATAGTTCCCATGGATTAGGAATTTGGGCGTGGCTCAACTGGTTGAGGATCTCTTATGAGGTGGCAGTCGAGGTACTGACTGGGGCTGCAGCCATTAAAAGGCTTGCTGGCGGGGAGGATCTGTTGTCAGGGTGGGAGGCCTCAGTTCCTCTCCACTGTGGGCCTCTCCAGAGGGCTGCTTGAGTGTCCTCACAACATGGCAGCTAGCTTCCTTCAGAGCAAGGGATCCGCACGCGAGAGACACAGAGACAGAAAGAGAGATAGACAGACAGACACGCACACACCAGGCAGCAGCTATCCTTCAACGCCCTTGCCTCAGAATACTTGGAAGCCTCGATTCTGTCATCTTTTACCAGTTAGAAGAAAGTCAGTAATCCAGACCTCACTTAAAGGCAGGGGAGCTCTAGCTTTTGAAAGGAACAGTGTCAAAGAATTTGGGATATTTAAAAACTACCAGAGTTACTCTAAAAATAGGGCATGTGTGGTATAGAGATAGGACAAAGCCAGAGAGGACAGAAGTCAGAACAAGGAATTTTCATAATGCCAGGTAAGGCAAGTAAATCAGAAGCAGGGCACAGTCTAAGAAGGGCTTTGAGCAAGGCAAGCTGTGGTCAGGGATTCAGAGTGAACCCTGACACCCTGAGGTTGGGCTCCATGGCCTCTACTCAGCTCCCGAAGCTGTCCCCTCCATCTGGGCGACTGGACCTCTCACCCTCCAGCTTTGGCAGAGAACACACCTTTTCCCCCACGGCACAGAAGTTCCTTTTTGTTTCCCATTAGGCTCTGCACATAGCAGGTGCATGCTGCAGGGTTTCTGCATGAACAAAACATACCCCTTTGCACCAACCCCATGCTGTGGTCATGGCAGGCCACAAGTCAGTCACTCTGCATACACCTTTCTCTTTCTAGCCTCTAGGCCTTTCCTTACTATGCTGCCTAGAGGGCTCTGATGGTGCTAAGTACTTGCATTGCTCTGGAGGCAGGCAGACAGGAGACCTGCAGGATTGGTGTTTCTGTGGGCATGTGCTTAGTGCACACTCACCTTGGGGACTTTCAGTTTCCTGCAGCTGAATACATTTCAGGTTAATGATCTTGCCCTCCACCTTCCCCTTCCTTGCTGGGGGGAGCGATGCTATGGCTTCTTAGTGACATCCCTGTTGAATGGCTCCTGGGGATGGTTGCCGAAACTGGTGTGCTTTTAGACTTGGCCTAGCGGTCATCAAGACAGTTCTACAAACAGACTTGGTGGGTTAGAATCCCAGCTCTGCCACTTCTGTGTGTCCTGGGGGCACTCAAGTTCCTCAGTTTCCTCATCTGTAAAGGGGGGACAATTCAGCCAACTTGGGTTGTCATCGTTGCTTACTGTATGCTTATTAATTGTTCCCAGTTTTGCCTTACAGGGTTGCAGAGAACAAATCTGAGTCCCAGAAGGATGGCACTAGCCTCCACTTCTGGGTGGCCACAAGCCCCAGCTGCAGTGATGAATCCTGACTGGTCCATGATGGTCTCACTCCCTGTGCATGTGACTCATGCAGGCATGCTCACGTGACCCAGTGTGATCAGTGAGATGAGGAAGTCTGTGCAGGAGAAGGGCGTGTTCCTAGAAAGGTTTTCTCAGAGACACTTCGAGACAACAGCCCTTTCCCTCCACTAGGTTTTCTCCTGACTGCCCATAAGGCCTGGAGTTGCCCCTGCTCCTTGACAGGGAGCCACACTGTAAAGCCAAGGATGGCCAAATAGAAAGACAGGAAGACCTGGGTCCTTGATGACATCATCAAGCCTTTAAGTCACCAACCCTAGAACAGCCGGACGTATAAACCTATCATGCAAAATTCAAACTTCTTATTGTCTACGGCAGCTAAGTAATGGTTTTCTGTTATTTGTAGCCCAAGGCATCCTGCTGATATTCCATGGTGGGTCACATTTCATCTTCTTGAGATTAAGCCCCTCATACCAGAGCTTGAAGGGTCTGAGCTCAGCTGTGCACCCAGGGATGACTACCTGGAGGTGGTGGGGCTAAAAGGGAATCTAAAAGAATAAGCAGACGGACAAAGGGGGTAGGGGAAAGAGTAACATTCCAGGCAGAGAGAAAAAAAGGCATGAGGCTAGAGATACCATAGGGTGAGTCTGACTGGAAGCCATGAGCGATGAGGCTGGAGAGAATGGTGGGTTGGGCTGCAGTGGGTCTTTAGCCAGGTTACAGAGCCTCAGTTGATCACAAGAGTAGAGAGGGAGCTCTGTGAGCAGACTTTATTTTGCTCACCCAGGGTCTTGCCATCCAACTTTGTGCCAAGAATAAGTGCACTTAGCTGGCCTCTGCCTCTTATTCTGTTCATACCCAGATGCTGCCCTGAGTTGGGGCAAAAAGCCAGGGCAGGGGCACTGGGCCTTGCTTTTCCAGGTGTGATTCTGTCTGCCATGCTTCTCCCAACCCCCAGGGCATTCATAAGAGACTCTGGCTGAAATCTGGGTCACTCTGTGCATGAGTGGGACATCCATCAAACAGGCAGTTACTAAGTGCCTACAAAGCAGTGTGCTAAGCACAGTGGTGAGAGGACCTGGTTCAAATCCCAATTCTGTTTCTTTCCAGTGGTGTGACCTTGAGCAAGGCACTCTACCTTGTCAAACCCAGTGTCTTTACTTGTTTGTGATAGATGGTAAAATCAATGATGGCTCTATTATATCTGGTACTGGGGTGGGGGGGTAAAAAGATGCACAAAAAGCTTCCTGGGCATGAAGTTCATAATCTATGTGGGAGAATAAGACACGCAAACAATATGCTGTTATGAACAAAAGTTGAGAAGTGATGAAAGGTTTAAGAGGAAGGAGCATCTGAGCTGGGCCATCAGGAAGTAGAAAATCTAGATGGGAGGTGATGAGAAACAACATTCCTGTTGGAAGACAAGGCCCACAAAGGCGGGGCAGAAGGGATACAGAAAGCCTGCAGGTGCTACTCTAGGGCCAAACATAACTGCTGCATTTGGGCATCATTTGCAACCTGTAATAGCAAACCTCTGAGCTTAAGTTGGAAAGATGCAGATTCAAGTCCTGGCACTACCACTTACTGTGTGACCTTGAGCAAGTCACCTTTGAGCCTCACTTTGCAAAATAGGTGTAAAACCTAATTTGCAGAGTTGTACCAGGGTACATGAAAGGTCTGGGACCAGGATCCTCTTTCCCACCTAATTCCTATTTTAAAGTCCTAAGATCCAGTGCCACCTCCTGCAAGAAGCCTACTTGCCGCCCTCAAGCAGTCACCCAACACCCCCTCACCCCTTGACTCTACTTGCTGTATTGCGATCACCTCTGTCATTCTCTCTTACCAGGCTCTGGGCTTCAAAGAAGGAAGGGCAAGGTATCTCAGCATGTCCTGGACCCAGCTGCACCCCCACACAGAGTGGGTATCTACCAGTGCCATGTTTCTCCCCAAACCTCCACCCAGGTAGACACCAGAGGAAGGCAGTGACTAAGTCTGCTGGGGTGGAGGGAATGGGGTTTCAGGAAAGTTTCAGAGTGATATCACTAGATCTTGAGGGCTGAATAGGAATTTACTGGGGAAGGGGTTCCACGCAGAGATGGAAGTATTAAAGCACAGAGGTGTGAAGGAACGGATAAAGTAAATTGTGAGTCACCAGAGTGTTTGCCAGAAAGTGGCTAAAGAGGAGGATTCTGGATCCAGATCCGGAAAAGCCTCAAATGCCATGGCAAGGAGTCGACCCTATAAGGGAGTGACTGAAAACTTGTAAACAGGCAGCACAGAGACCCTGGGGGGGAAAGAGGGGGGAGAGGATGCTGTACTAGTTTGGGCTGAACGTAGGTTGGGGGTGGGGTGGGGAAAATGACAGGACTATGGGCCAGCACTTGGGGATAGGTACTGATGAAAAAAATCAGAGGACCAAAAATTCGACCTGGATGACCAATTATTGAGAATAGCTTGAACAATATATCCACACTCCACTATACCTTATACTTGCTAAAAAACGCCATTTCCACAATCACTCCATGCTACGCAGAGCAGCTCTCTGAAAACTAGTGGGTCAAGTGGTGCTATCTTCATTATAGACGAACAAAGTGAGAACCAGAGAAGGAATGGGACCTTGCCACAGTCATGCAGGCAATGAGAGTGCTAGTCACCACCTGAAGCCAGTGTCCCGTCCAGGAGCACCAGGAGGCAGCTTTCAGCCCTTTGACAAATGAACTCGGCACCTTTCTGAGCCAGGCCCTGGAGACAAGGAGATGACCTTTGACCTCTGAGTCATCTTGAGACTTGACCGGTCACCTGGGCTTTAGACCAGCTACCTCCTGCAGGAGAGGGAGAAGTGGGACCCACTGAGGGGTAGGTTTTCCATGGTTAGAAAGGTCAGCAGGGGCTCACCCCCAGGACGTTCCTACCTATGAGTCCTCCAAACTGGACCCTGGGGAGGGGCTGGAAGAGGGCCAGTCCCTCCACAAAGGGAAAGGCCCTGTTTGGCCTTTCTAAGAAGCCCTCCAATGCCCCCTCCTCCTGGCACCCAGGCCCCGCACAGCGGCAGCCTGAGTCATCATCCCAGTTTGAATGGTAGCCGAGAAATCAGCCAGGGGGCTGCCTGGGGCTGAGGGCCAAGGGTTGGAAAAACAAGGCCGCTTTCTCTTACTCCAGCCTTGGAACTCAAGACAGGGTAGGGGGTGGGGGACAGAGGGCAGGTAGATGCAGGCTGGTGAGTGTCAAGGGCCAAAGGGGGCTGGGAGGGGGGGGGTGGAGGGAAGGGGAGATTCAGAATCTGAGCTGTGGACTTTTGTTTTCAAATGACCTGTTTAATAATTACCTTTGCAATCAAAGGAGCCCGGGCCCAGCAAAGAAAAGGATTTCAACCCTCCATACCCCATCGAGCAGCCGGAGAATAAAGTAAACAAGATGCCACTGGCAGATCTCGTTCCATCTCGCAAACAATGGCGGGACTGAGCTCCCGGCTCAGACACACACATTAAAGTGAGATTTCCAGGCAAGAACTTTACTAGGGAGATAAGAGGCTTGGATTGAATTATTTCCCTGCATCCCCGGAGCTCCCTTGAGCTCAGTGCCCAAGGGGGGCAGCTTAGGGGTCTGTCATTTTAACGTTAACCTTGACCTGTAATTTATTCATTCATTTTGAAGCGAGGGAAAACTACCTCCGCCTCAGCCTCTGAAAAACCCAACCAGCAACAACTTCATCCCTTTGAACAGTCACAATGGTGGGCAAACAAGGGATTTAAGTTACAGAGGCTAGCTCCACTCACACTGGACTGGGCTCAGGCTCCTTAAAAAAAAAACACCACAAACCAAAAAACCCCACCGTAACCCAAGCACCCACCCGGCTCACAAAGTCAGACCTAACCTGGTATTGGGAAAATCCAACTTGTTTTTTTTCAACCTCCCAAGGCCTTCAACTATTTTTCCCCATGCAGCATCCAAGCCCAGCCTCAAGGCAGAGCCATAAACATGCCTGCTCCTCCCCCTTCCACGGTTCGGCAAAACACCCCCCTCCCATCTTCCCGGACCCCAAGGATTAAGAACCACCGCGACCTTCACCAGCAGCCCCTCTCCTGCCCTCCCCCAGGCCCCTGCACCGTCAGCAACCCTTGCAGCACCTTGAGATAAAACACCCACTAATGATTTTATGATTTTCTGCTCCGGGTAGCCGCGCTCAGCAGAATCCCTCCCCGCGGCCCTGGAGACGGGGGCCGGCCCTGCCGAGGGACTGGGGGATGGGGGGTGGTAGTTTGTTTTTTCCACTGCCGCGTCCCCACACCTGTTTTTCATTCATTCATTCGTTCGTTCATTCATTCCCGGATTCGTCACTGCAGCCTCCCCAGCCCTCGGGATCTCGGGGAGGGGTTGGAAGGGAGGGGGCTGAGATGGGGGGAGACAGCGGCGGGGGTGCATCTGGGGGGGTCGGGGTGGAAGGACCCCGTTTGAGGGCAGGTTGGGTGGCTTTGTCAAAAGCAAGGCGAGCGGCGGGGCGGGGGCGCTCCCCGGGGCTCGAAGTTGTTTTCGGAGCGGCGGCGGCGAGGACAGCCGCCCGGGTGCGCCTCTTTGTCTCTCTCCGGCCGGCGCCGTGTCCCCGCGCACTCACCTGGTCTTGGAGGACAGGAAAGCAAGTTTGATCAGGCCGTAGGTGAACAGCGGGATACTCTCCTTGGCGACGCTGGCAACTTGCAGCCGGTGCTCCAGGATGTGGAGTTCCATCGTCCGCCCGCGCTCCGCCGCGGCTCATCCGCGGGGGGCGAGCCGCGGCCCCCGCCCCCTGCAAACCCAGCCGGCACCGAGCGCCGCGGGCAGCCGGCCCGGGGACCTGGAGCTCGGCGGCGGGCGGGCCCGAGCGGACAAAGGCGAGGCCCGCCAAGCCGCAAGGGGCCGCGGGCGGCGGGCGGCGGGCGGCGGGCGAGGGCGGCAGCGCTGGCGGAGCGGCGGCGCACGGCGCCCGGCGCGGAGAGCAGCTGGTGTTCACTGTAACAAACAACTTGCCACTCAAACGCCGGCCCGCTGGGCATGCGCGGCCGCGGCGGGGCGTGCCGGGACTTGTAGTCGCGCTCTGCCCGGCGCTGCCTGCTGCTGATGTCAGGGGCTCGGCGGCCGCGGAGGGGTCGGCCCGGTGCACGGGAAATGCGCGAGTGCCGTCCCCCGCGGGACCACCGGGTAGGCGGCGGGCAGAAATGGCTTTCGAGCCAGCCTGAGCTTGGGTGCAAGCTCCGTCGCTCAGCGCTCGGAACTGGGCGCTTTGGGGTCAAAGCGAGGAGCCAACGCAGCTCCAGCGCTGGAGGAGGCCAGAGTCTGGGAGGGGAGAGATTTGGAGAAACCGGTAATCACAGCGCAGAGAAGCAAACCAGAGATGGGTGCTGGGGACATAGATGGGGCCGAGGGGCTTAAGGGGGTTTCTTGGAGCAGGGGACATCCAGGATGGGTTCTGAAGGATGAATGGAAGCTCGCCGAGGAGGGCGCGGGGGGCGCGCAGGGATGGAGGCCAGGGGCCTTCCAGGCAGAAGGAACAGCGTGTCCAAAGGCACAGAAGCGTGAAAGCCTCCACCGTGCTGTGTTTGGCTTTGTTCGAGCGGAAAATATGAGGGAGGAGAGGCAGAGATAAGGCAGGCGCAGTCACCAGGAGTCCGGTTGAGAGGGGTTATGTGTGCAGAGCTAATGAGGGGGCTATTTATCCCGCGGGGGAAGGGGTGGTGAGGGCTTCGAAGGCCGAATTGGAGAAAAGTCTGAAATACGTTGGAATGGCTTCCCACCCCTGGGCCAGTGTGCCAGTGACCATAACCCTCAGTGGTTCCCCTTAATGGCTGACCGGTTTTGAAATTTTCTAGGTTAAAGTTACTGGTGCTTTGCCATTTGGCAGAGTAATTTGGGGATGTGATTGGCGGGCTGGGAACTCTCTTTTTGAGGGAAGTTCTGGTTGTACTCCTTCACACTCAGCCCTTCTCTGTTAGGCAGAAGCATGTTAGGCTCCCTCATTTCCACAAAAGCTGCATGCTGATCTTCGAGCTTGCTGATTGTCACTGGAAAAATTATTACCCTCTAATAAAGAATATATATATATATTTTAAGTTTTCTCCCTCTTCTAGAATCTCAGCTCCATTAAGGCAGTGGTTTTTGCCTGTTCCCTTCGTATTCCCAGTGCCTGCAATATGACTGGCATGTACGAGACACACATTCAATATTCATGGAATGCGTAAGTGCATCCATCCATTCCTTTAGAATCTAGAGATGTAGAAGGCCCAAAAAGAAATGCACTCAGGGGCCAGACAAGTAACCTAAGTGTGTGAAGCAGTTGGGTATCAGACACTTGGAAATGGTACAGGAGAAGGGAGGCCTGACTGAAGGCATAAAATTCAATTTTTAAATAAACAACCAACAGGTGAAACCAAAGCAAGCTAAAGGCAGGAATCAGGCCAGTTTTCTGACTTCTGCTCTGATAGCCAAGTCAGTAGTTTTCAGTCAGTAGGCCATGACCCACGAGTGCATGGTGAAATTAATTTAGCAGGGCATGACTAGCATTAAAAAAAAATTGAACAGAGAATGACACAGATCTTTGCACATAGTAAGGGTAAGTTACTATTATATTCCCTATGTTTCAGGAAACTTTCATTTGGCCATGTGTGTACATGTGTTCATGTATGCATGTGTGTGTGTGTTTCTGTGCATGCATTCACTGGATCTTGATGTAAAGGTATTCCTTACTGTGGGTCTTGGTCAAAAACATTTGAAAACGCTATGGACTTTCCATTTAATCAAGCCAGACCATCATAAAGTTTACAAATTGAGAGTGTTTTGATTTGACTTGTACAATTGCTTTTGTGTTTGAAGTTGTATTTGGTGCTTAAGATTTTTGTAAAGCTGACTATTGGAATTAGTATTGGGATGTTAAAGAAACTGGCCTGTGGGTTGCCAGATCCAGAGGATGGTTTCAGGCTGGGACTAGGGTGAGATATTCACTCTCAAGGTCATGCAAGTGCTAGCTTGGCACTTTCCCAGTGGAATTCACTCCCCTCTTGATTCCTTAGCGCTGCACTCTTCTTGTCCTCTTCTGGTTCTTCTGGGTTTCCATCTTTGGTTTCTTCTCTGCCCAACCCTAAAATGAATGGAGGCCCACCTGGTGTTCCTTTCTGTAGTGTATTTTTGCAGTAATAGCTGCTAGTGAATCATGCCTCCTGGTCAGGCAACCCACACTGACTTTGAGTTTGGTCATGTGATTTTCTTTCGCCAATGAGATATTAGCAAATGTGCTTGCTAAGTCCTGTGAATTGGGACTGCCCACTTAGAATGATGCCCTGAGACCATGATGCTGTAAAGCAGCCCAGATGAAAGACCACATGGAGAGAGAGGTCCAAGTGTTCTAGTTGTTCCAGCTGAGCCCAGCTCCCTGCTGACAGCTGGCACCAACTGCCAGACACGTGAGTGAGACCATCTTGGACCCTCCAGCTCAGTGTTTAGCTGCATGTGGCCACATGAGCGAGCCAAGTAAAACCAGAAGAAGAACTACCCAGCCAATCTATAGAAATGTGAAAAATAATAAATCATCATTTTTAGCCACTAATATTAGGAGTGGTTTATTATATAGCAATAGATAGCTGATATATTCCCTCCACCCTCATCTTCTCTCATTCAATGGGTTTACCCAGTCTCTGGCTTCTAATATGTTGATGGCCCCAAATGGACAATTGCAGCTTAGAACATATTCCTGTGGTCCTGATTCACATATTTTCCTAGTGGTTGGCTACATCCACCTAAATGTTCATAGGCTTGGCCAACCCAACCCGTTTAAATACTGCATCATCTAGCTCACCTCAGACCATCAACTTTTCCTTTTGTAACCTCTGTCTTGGTTAGTGACACCATCCTGAGTCCCTCAAGTTACCAGCCTGGTATGGCACACTGTATTTTCCAAGGTGGGAGCAACAAGGTCTTGTATTCTACATGCTCTTCTCATCGCATGACATTGGTAATCATCTCATTAGGAAGTGGGTCTATGTTCCCTCCCCTTGAATCTGAGCAGGCCTCTGATTACAGAGCAAATGATCCTACCTAACTTCTGAAGCTAGGTCATAATAGGTAATATTGCTTCCACCTGGTCTTCTTGGGCACTCATCTTGGAACCCACTTGCCACGCTATGAGGTAGCATGAGCCACAAGAAACGACCACAGGTAGGCATTTGCATTGGTTTGCTAGAGCTGCATAACAAAGTACCACAGACTGGGGGACTTAAACAATAGCAATGTAACTTCTTACAATTCTGGAGGCTAGAAGTCCAAGATCAAGGTTTGGCAGGATTAGTTCCTTCTGAGGTCTCTTTCCTTGACTTGCAGGTTGCCACCTCCTCCCTGTGTCCTCACATGGTCTTTCTTCTATGCATATCTGTGCTCTAATCTCCTCTTCTTGTAAAGACACCAGTCCTATTGGATGAGGGCCCATCCTAATAACCTCATTTTACTTAGTTACCTCTGTAAAGACCCTATATCCAAAACAATCACATTCTTAGGTTCTGGGGCTTAAGACTTTAATATATGAATTTGGGAGGGGGTGGACACAGTTTGGCCTTTAGCAGTATTCCAGCCAACAGCCCCAGCTGAGGTTCCAGCTGACAGCCAGCATCACCACCAGGCATGTGGTGAGAAAGCCTTTGCTTGTCAGAAACCCGTGAGAGGACCAGAGCAAGAACTACTCTGCTGAGCTTAATCAGCCTCTAGCACCATGAAAGATAATAATAAAATACTTAATGTTTTAAGCCACTACATTTTGGGATAAATTGCTAAGTAGCAATAGATAACTGGAACACTCTGGCATCAACTTGGTGGTGGTGGCTGCGGACAGGGCAAGTTGACCGAGGCATTATCCTAGTTGCTACACTTGCTTCCTGCTTGCCCCCTGCCCCAATATCTAATCAGTCACCAGGTCTTAATGATTTTATATATTGCACACCTCTTGTCATCCAGTTTCTCTATCTGGACCACCATGATCCCAGGTTAGGACATAACTCTCCTGTCCTAGATGGTCACATTGGCCTCCTAATGCCCATTTCATTCTCATTTTGCCATGGTTGCTCTTCAATGATGTGGCCCTATTTCTATAACTACTCTGGTTAATGCCTGCTAGGGACCATGAAGAAACCAAAGCCCTCTAAAGAAAACCAAGCCCAGATCCTCCATGGCTGGTCATATGTAAAAGGGAATGGGCTTCCTGACTCCTAGGCCCATGCTCTCCAATAGGGTAGCCATTGGCCAAATGTGGCTATTGAACACTTGAAATGTAGCCGGTTTCATGAGAAGCAAGTTTTAATTTTACTACATTTTTATTAATTTTAATTTAAAAACCAATACTCAATTCAGGTATTGAAAAGTGTTCAAGTATGTTTGGAAGAGGGTAACCAGCTGTCCTGGTTTTCCTGGGACTGAGGTTTTAAAACCAGGACTTGGGTAAGCTGGGATGAATTGGCCACACTATTTTGAAACAACTTGGTTGTGGAAATCTATGAAACCTAAATACAGATCAAATATTGTGGATGAAAAGAAAGCATTTGAATGGCAGTGAGCTAGAAATGTCAAATACACCCTGGCTTTCAAAGACTTGGTGTGGAAAAAAGAATGTAAAACATCTCATTAATATCTCATTAATAATCTTTTTTATATTGATTACATGTTGAAATGATAATATTTTGGATATTGGGTTAAGTAGAATATATTATTAAAATTAAGTTCATCTGTTTCTTTCTACTTTGTAAAATTCAAAATGACATATGGCTTGCATTATATTTTTATTGGACAGCAAAGCCGTGGAGTGGTGGTTCTCAAGTTGTGGTTGGTGTCAGAATGACCGGGGGCACTTGGTAAAAATACCCAGGCCCGGGCCCTGTCCAGCTTCCTGGAATGTGGGCCTCTTTTTTTTATCGGCTCTCCAGGCCTCAGTCACCCTACTGGGATGGGGTGAGGTGGGAGGGTGTTGACTCCAGAAACCCCTTTCCACTTAAGTTTGGTCTTTGGACCCAGTAAAGCTATACCCAGAGACAGGCAGGACTTCTCTGCCTAGCTAAGGCCTAGTATGGGCTTTATCAGCATGGGCTGCTCAGACAGGGTGAGAGTAGAAACAAGAAGAGGAAAGAGAGGCTCAGAAGAACTCTATTTGGGGCTCAGGTTTTTTTGGATCCTAGGTGAGCTGACCTTAAATCTCCTCCCCTAAGTTTGACAAACAATAGTGAGGGCTATGGTGAGGCACTGAGGGTTCTTGAGCAAGGGAGAAGCCTGATAAAATGGATGCCCTGTTGGTCTATTCTGAGGGATCCTAGGCCTTAGCCACCTGCCTTTCTCACACTTTTCTACAGCGCTGTAGAAAGAGATTTCTCTGATTCCTTGCCATAGATGCCCCTCCCACATGCCCTCCCGCACCCTCACAGGGAAGGATTACTGGTCCCTCAAAGTGGACTGGATTAATGTAAGTAGCCATAACTTTATCCCCACCAACCATTATCCTGGTCTCAAGGACAGGGTCTTTCTGCCCTGCTCAGCCTTGCCAGGAGCCCCCAGGGACCAGATGCCAGCCTCTCTGCTGCAGATCCATACTTAGACACAAACACTAAGCATCACTCAGCTTCACCGAGGTAGATAGTGTGGGTTATGGGAAACCAACCAACCAACCTAACTAACCAGTCAACCAACCAACCAACCAACCAACCAACCAACCAACCAACCAACCAACCCTGCATCCTAGAGAGCCAGGCTTGGTCTGAATTTGGCCTCTATCTCCTTCTGTACTGTGCAAGTTAAGTTTTCTTTCTCTATTTGGGTTTCCTTATATGTAATGTGGTCATAATGGTGCCACTCTCATAGGATGTGCACATGTGCACATGTGTGTGAGTGTGTGCATCTGTGTGCATGTGTGGAAGTGTGCGTGCGTGCGCATGCACCTTTGCATGGGGATTAAATGAAAGAATGTCTTCGGGAAAGCATCCAACACTATTCCTGGTACACAGTAGATACTCAGTAAATATTTGTCAATGAATGAAAGAATGAATGCATGAATAAGCAGTTCTTTGAGAGTCTGGCCTTAAGGGCAGGCCTCCTCTGTGCCTCCTACTCTCTACTTCCTGGCTTGCATGGTTCTCCTCACTGAAGGAGGAAAGGAAGGAAATGGGTGTGTCCAAGCATTTTCCTTGGTGCCAGCATGTATGTTGTTGCATCTGACCCTCAGGAGAGGTAGGGAGTCATATGCCCATACTGCAGGCTGGGAGACTGAGGCTAGGGGAGGTTAGGAGAAGAGGAGCCTGGGGACATCTTTTCTTGGGTCTGCCAAGAGCCTATGCCAGGGCTGAGCATGCAGGGGTACTTAAGGAACGCCAATTGGTTGAATCAATGAGTGAATATTAGGTGCCCTGGTGACAGCAGGAGCCTCATCCCCTTTCTTGTGCTATCCTTGGGCAGGGCTAGGGCAGGACAGAGGGCACTGAATCTTTCTCTCTTCTCTCTCTCCCCATCTTGAATCATTTCCTTCCATACCCTCTTCCTGTCTCCTCCCCCTTCCTATATACATCTTGGCCTGTGTTCTTTAAACAGTTTTTCTTTTGTGTGTGTGTGTCGTAATTTGTGTCTGAGGACCAGCCTGTGTAGTCTCTAAGAACCAAAAGGTTAACATGATGGAAGATAGAGGCTGAGGGGCCTCCACACCCCTACCACTCACACTCCTGTACCTCAGTTTCCTCATCTGTAAATTGGGGTGGTTGTAAGGATTCAGGGTGGTGCATGTAGGTTTGAGTACAGGCCCAACCAATGAGAAGTGCCTGATAGATGTGCACTGTTGCTGTTGATATTCTGCCGGTTCTGGAGAGGGTCAGGTCCTGACATTCTGAAAGTGTGATTCTGAATAAATTGTGCCTCAGTTTCATGGTCACTAAAATGCATGTGTCTGGATGGCTGCCTCCCCGGAGGGTGGTGAGATGTCAGTCATTAAATCACTGGGACAGGAAGACCATACCTGTGTCCTATGGAACTAACACACAGTTTAGTTTGAATTGTAGGTCCAGGGAGGGCAGAACTGGGATGACTTGTTGCCTTCCCCACAGTGTCGTTCATTGAAGGCTGTGGAGTGACTCACGGTGCACCTGTAGTGACTGGCAACTGGGGTGTGTGTGTCTTGGGAGTCCTGAGTGACCCCAGACCCAAAGCAGCCTCAGAGTTCCTTCTCAGGAGAGGGAGCTGTGCTCAGGGTGTCTTTTTGGACATTGCAAAGGTGATCTTCTCTCTTGGGAAGCAGTTTGGTATCTTTAAAATCCTTTGTGAAAATTCAGAAACAGCTGCAGTGGACACTGCTGGAACCACTTATGAGACATTAGCCACATCTCGGTGAAAAGAGCAATTTATCAGGGGACATTCCTTCCAGCAACGAAGAACCTTTCAAAACTTGATTGCAGCTAATGCACCAGCCTTTCCAAAGTGTTTTTTTCCACTCTCAATGAGATAATGAAGCCCTTTAATTTACTGTTCAACCTCCAAACAGAGTGAGAGGGTCAGGCGTCATCCACGCCCTAGGCCCAAATAGATAGGAGGCTGGACCCAGGTTCAGGAGGCCAAGTGCGCTGAGTGTGCTGATGGCTCTCTCAGCTGGAACTGCCCATCTCCTGGTGGGAGTTGGCGTAGAGTACGGGTCAATCCCAACCTTGCGTCTTCTTTCCTGTGTGTCCCAAAGAAAGTCACTTACTCTCTTGAAGCCTCAGTTTCATCATCTGCTGAATGGGGATGATAACACCAACATGGGAGGGCCTGGCTAAGAGGGCAATGCCTGGATGGCAGTTGTCGTTGGGTAGTGAAACTGAGCCCTGAGACCCAAAGTTCTCAGAGAATATTGTACTTGCTGCTGGTCCTGGGAACATTCACATCCATGGCTCTGTACTGGAATCACGCCATCAGCACCAAATAAAACAGCCTTCAAGACCTTCACCTCCTGCTCATCTGCCCATCCTATCTTTATTATTTCAATGGATGCTGCCCACTCAGGCAAATAGATAATGGATGGGTATAAAAACCCAGCCGCAGACATCAGATCCCATCTCTGGACCTTGTCTAAGCCTCTGCCAGCCTTCCATTCTGACCTGGGAGCTCCTTGAGCTCACTTGCCCTGGTTCTCACCCCTTATTGGACACACATATTATGTAAAACATATGGTGGGGCAGGTTCTGGGTACATCTAAGGGGTGCCACTAGATTTGTGTTATTTATAATACTGTCCCAACAAAGCAATAAAGTTGCTCTCTCTTACAAAATGAGTATATTATGATAATTTTCTGAAGATAGAAGTAATATGTCCAAAGGTCAATATGGGTGAATGGCTTTCTCAACCTTCCCCCACTGCTCCAGTGGCCTTCTCTTGCACAACCTTGCACTCCCCTGTGGTAAGATTCTGGCATTTACCCTCTGCTTCCTGCTCTGTTCTGGGGGGACCAGCTATAGGGCCTCTTAGTCCACTACTTGTACTGCTGGCCCCATCTCAGGCTGGCTTCCTGACATACTCTTGTCTCTTTGGTTCCTGACCCCAGATTGGTTCCTGTTGACATCCCTCCTCCCCCACTCTTTACACAGAGCTCTCCACCTTGCTCCTTCTGCTCTGACCTTAGCCTACCTTGTGATCATCATTCAGACTTACCCCTGTGTCTGTGCTTGTGGTGGCTGATAATGGCCCCAAAGATATCCAGGTCCTAAACCCTGGAACCTGTACATGTTACCTTCTATGGAAAAGGGTCTTCGCAGATATTAAGTTAAGACTCTTGAGATGGGGAAATTAGCCTGGATTCTCCAGGAAGTCCCAGTGTAATCACAGTAACTTTACAAAAGAGAGACAGAGGAAGATTTGACACAGACATTAGAGGGGAAGGTGATATGACCACAGAGGAATGAGGTGATCATAAGCCAAGGAATGTCAGCAGCCATCAGAATCTAGCCACCAGAATTCTCCCCTGGAGCTTCTGAAGGGAGCACAGCCCCGGTGACACTTTGATTTCAGCCCAATTATACTGATTTTAGACTTCTTCCCCCCAGGCCCATGAGAGAATAACTTTCTATTGTTTTAAGCCACCAGATTTGTGGTCATTTGTAATAGCAGCCATAGGAAACTAATAGAGTGTTCTCTGGGAAAATCCCTTGTCTGGCTATCGGCTCTTGGGCTTCACCCTGTTCATGGCCCTGGCCCTGATGGTAGCTCACTAGCCCTTTGGATGGGGCCTGGACATTTGATGCTGCATTGCAAGATCTCAGTCCTGATGGGGGTTTGGGGACCTTTGTATTAGCTGCATATGCAATGTCTGCTGGCGATCAGCCACTGGGTGGTAGAACCCTAATAGAACCTCAAACCTAGCTCTCCTCTCCTGTAGTAGAATAATCAAGGCTCATTATGGGTGGGGAACATTTTAGACAGTTCAGAAGAACAATTGCTAAAGTCCTTCCATGTGCTAAGTAAGCTATGCCGTGGGCACTTGACATACATTCTCTCTTGTTACCTTTCTCCAGGCTGGGGATAAAACTCTGATTATATCAATGGCAAAAAAAATATATGTTTCTCTGGCTTATTTCCTTTCTGCTATAATGACACCTTTGTGCTTTTCAAAGTTTCTGTTTTTTTTCCAGGAGCCTCAGTGGGTGTCTCACTTGTGCTCACAAACATTTTCCCACTGTGTGGTAACGACCTTTTCCCTCCTGTGATCGACTTCCAAGCTGGGATGGCTGCTTTCAAGCTTTCTGCTGAGTCCAAGGCAGATGTGCTGTAGCTGGAGTCTCCTTCCCTGCAATCGGTCCAGACTTCTGGGAAGGCTGAGGACCTCTCCTGCATGAAGCTTGGCCACAGTCCAGGCCTCTGAGCTGCCCCCACCACCTTAAAAGGGAGTTTACTCTCCTCACTTGTCCCTCCAGGCTGGCTGTCCGTTGTCACACAATTACAAAATATGCCACATTAGCATTCAGAATTGTGCAGAGGTTTTGGGGAAAGAGCTTCCGGCAGATTTTTGTATTCTCCAAAAATATCTCCCATCCCACATGGTCTTCATGCAATGTGGCTTTAACACTTCTCCTTCTCCACGTCTAAGTCTTTAGTTCACTTGTAATTGATATTTTTGTGTGATGTAGAGATATAATTTTATTTTTCCATATGCATAACCCCACACCATTTATTGAAGAGGCACCCTTTCCCCATTGATTTATATATGCTTTTAGGCTCTTTATTCTATTTTATTGGTCCACTTGTCTATCCTTGCACCTATACAACACCATCTTAATTATATAATAAATCTTTCTATCTAATAAATCTGTCTAGGGCTATTCTTGATCCTTTGCTCTTGTATATCTATTTTAGAAGCATTTTGTCAAGTTCCCAAAAGAATCTTTTGGACTTTTTAAAAATTCTATTTAATTTATAGATAAATTTGGGTAGAATTGACACCTTTATGATATTGAATCTTTCCCTCCATGAATGTGGCCCATATATATATATGACCTAGAAATTCTTTTGAGTCTTTAAATAATGTTTTGTAATTTGCACCATAAAGGTCTTTGCACAACTTTTGCTAGATTTATTATTAATTTTTTTTATTTTTTGCTATGGCAAATGAAATTTTCAAAAATAATATATTCTAGTTATTAGTGACACATAGGGATGTCATTGATTTCCCCCTTTTTACTGAATTTATTGGGGTGACACTGGTTAACAACATTTTTTAAAAAGGGAATGTTATTGATTTTTATATGTCAATTTTGT
Organism: Miniopterus natalensis; assembly: GCF_054644295.1. NCBI lineage: Eukaryota > Metazoa > Chordata > Mammalia > Chiroptera > Miniopteridae > Miniopterus > Miniopterus natalensis. Next base: position 77,070,921 of record NC_142083.1, read on the forward strand.
ATACAGCAGTCTTCCTGACTGTAAAGAGTATATAGATTCTTTTGGATTTTCTTTGTAGACAGTGAGACTTTCTCCAGATACACTTTCCCTTTTCACTTAGTGTCTTGTCTTGTGTGTTATCCACTTGCCTTCTTTCATTGGCTAAGTGCTTTAGTGTAATGCTAAAAGGAAGCAGTGTTAGAGGGCACTGTTGTTCTGAGTTTAATTGAATTGCTTGTATAGTTTAACCTTAAGTGTAATATTTGAGTAAGTTTTGAACAAATACCTTTTATCACATTAAAGACATTATAGTCTATTTCTGGATTACTGTTCTTTTTCTTACTTTTTAATAGTATGAATGAGTATAGAATTTTATTAAAGGCTTACCTACAGCTATTGAGATGATCATGTGCTCTTTTCCTCCTTTGATCCTATAACGCAGCATATTATATCAATAGATTTATTATTATTAATGAGATAAACCCCACCTCACCAGTAACTATTATTATATATATTTTTACTGATAAATTAAATTAGATGGTATTTCATTTAAGATTTTAAAATACATTTAAATAGATCTATAATCTATAATTTTCATTAAAAAAATTATTTTTGGTTTTACTATTAAGGTTATACTGGCCTCATAAAATGAAATAGGTAACTTTCACTCTTATCCTCTGAAACATTTTTGTAAAAAGTATTTATTTTCTGGTCCTTAGCATTTTGGGAAGATTTGCCTCTAAATTTATTTGAGCCTGTGATGGTGGAGGCCAGCTTATGAATTGATTAAATGTATTTACTAGTGTAGCTACTGTTTGAATGGACATCCCCCCTTTTAAAAAAAAAATTTTGAACAATTTATTTATTTAAAATATATTTTTATTGATTTCAGAGAGAGGAAGGGAGAGGGAGAGAGAGAGAGAGAGAGAAACATCAATGATGAGAGAGTCATTGATCGGCTGCCTCGTGCACTCCCCCAACTGGGGATCGAGCCCACAGCCCAGCCATCTGCCCTGACCAGGAATCGAAATGGGATCTCCTGGATCATAGGTCGATGCTCAACTGCTGAGCCATGCCAGCTGGGCTGACATACCCTTTTTATTTCTTATAAATCTTATTTGTGCCCCCTTTTTTTCTTGTATAGGCTAACTAGTAGTCTTTTTATTTTACTCCACTTCTCCCCTCCCCCAAAGAACCAGCTTTGGATAGTATGTAAATTTGACTGCTATAATAGAAACCTAAAGTTATTAAAGATTTAAACAAGTCATGCATTTATTATTATCTGTTATGGACTGAATTATGTTCCCCCTTACTCCCCAAATTCCCTTAGAATGTGACCGTATTTGGAGACAGCGTCTTTAAAGAGGTGATTAAGTTAAAGTGAGATACTATTATAATGGATGGGCCCTCATCCAACCTGAGTGGTGTTATTATAAGAAAAGGAAATTTGGAAACAGAGAGACACCATGTATGTGCACTCAGAGAAAAGACCACGTGAAAACACAGTGAGAAGGGGGGCAGCTGTAAGTCAAGGAGAGAGACCTCAGAAGAAACCAACACTGTGGTCGCCTTGATCTTGGACTTCTAGACTCCAGAACTGTGAGAAATAAATGTCCGTTGTTCAAGCCACCCAGTCTGTGGTATTTTGTTATGGCAGCCCAAGCTGACTAATACTCTGTGTCACAAAAAGCCCAAGCTTTTATAAAGGTCACTGGAGGCTCTTTCTATCTTGTTGCTCTGCCACCCTCAACATGACGGGCCAGCACGCCTGCATTTCAATCAGCTGGAAGAGAGAAAGAGAAAGGGAGAGTGTACAGCTTCATTTTAAAGACATGACCCAGAGGCTGCAAGCAGTACTTGTGACCACTTCCATGTTTCACATCTGGCTGCAAAGGTTACTGGATGCCATGCACCTCCTAAGGATTCTATTACACCGCAGGAGGCAGAGAATGGAAATGGGAGGGTAAGGGCAGTCTCTGCTATGTTTTTAAAAAATTCCTTTCTATTGCTCTTTTATTTTCCAGCTCGTTACTTCTGATCTGTATTGTTTCCATCTTTGCACTTTCTCTAGATTTTGCTCTGGTGCCCTTTTTCTAGCTTCTTTATCATGTAACTCATTTATTTTAATCTTTATTGATTTTCTAATCATGAGTATAAGGCTACACATTAAAAACTGTTTTAGTTACATTATACAAGTGCCACTCTAATTGCCACTTCGTTACAAAAACATTTGTAATTTTAAGTACAGTTTTCCTTTTCATCTAGGAGGTATTTAGGATGAATTTTTAGATTTCCAAAGTTTTATAAAATCTATCTATTCCGGAGTCCCATTTTAATTGAATTGTAATCAGAGAATATAATCTGTATACTGTACATTGTTTTCAAAATTTGTTAAAATTCTCTTGGTGACCTAATACATGATTTAATTTTATACATTTTTAATGTGTGTGAAAATTATGTGTATTCTCAATTTGTTGGGTGGAGAATTATATAATATACATATGGTTCAACTTACTACTTACGGTATTCAAATGACATATTGTGAGTAATAATATATTTGAATTTATTATACCATCTCATTACAAGTTCTTTACCTTCTTTTTCTTTTGTCATCTTCGTCTTCTAGTCCCTATATATATGTATACATGCATATTCTGAAGCATAGTAAGGCTTTGCTGGCATGGATTATATATATTTTTTGGCTGGTTGTGATTAACTTTAGATTATATTTCTTTTTTTGGTGGTTATGATTAATTTTCAATAATTTGAAAGATTTTCTCTTTTGCTTTGATTTTATGTGGTTTAATTATAACAGAACCAAATTTAATTTACATCATCTATTCTTAGAGTGTGTGTGTGTATACATATATCTTTTTTTATTGATTTCAGAAAGAGGAAGGGAGAGAGAAAGAGAGAGATAGAAACATCAATGATGAGTCACTGATCAGCTGCCTCCTGCATGTCCTGTACTGGCGATCCAACCCGCAACCCAGGCATGTGCCCTGACTGGGAATCAAACCTCAGTCTCCTGGATCATAGGCCGATGCTCAGCCACTGAGCCATCCCAGACGGGCCTTAGAGTATATTTTTGATTGGAGATCTCATATTGCTCTTTAGCTCTTGATAGTTCCCATCGGTTGTCTCATTACAATATTGCTTCTCTGTCATTTCCTCCTTTCTCTTTTTCTAGAAATTCTATTAGATGTATGTTGAAGCCCCTCCAGCTCTCCTCCAGTTCTCTTAACTGCCCCTTTGTATATTTTATCCCTTTGGCTTTTGGTGCCCGCATGGTGGTCAGGACACCTCCTGTAACAGAATGGTCATCTGAGTCGGGGTCCATAAAAGGTTGTGCTCAGAAAGTGGTGTTTGAGTTGCATTCTGAAGGGTCGCAGGGTATCATTTAGGAACAGAGAAAAGTGGGGTTGGGGTAAGTCCCCCAGGCAGAGGGAGCAGGGTTTGTAAAGATCCTAAGATGGGGAAGTTCAGGACACAAAGAGCAAGGGAGGGCTGGAAATTGCAAGCTATCAGAAGACTTTAAGCTAAGAAAAGACCTGATCCATTGGCAGATCCTTCTGGCTGCCTTGTGGAGCAGAGGACAGGAGAAGGGCAAGGGCAGGAGTGGGGAAACCAGCCTGGCGGCTATTGCATCCTGGGTGGGAGAACGGTGGTGGTCGGGACCCCTGAGGTGGCTGTGAGGATGGAGAGAGGATGGATGGAGGGATATTTAGGACACAAGCAGGATAGTGAAGGGTTGCATGGAGGAGGGCTGGGGGTGGTGAGGGAGTCCAGGGCCCGCTCATCACTAGGAGGGCACAGAGGTTTGGACACAGGCCTTTGTTCAGGTGAGACCTCCTACAGAAAATACACTGCTCTTTGCCTGAGCCATTTCAGACTGGCTCCCAGGGATGAGGTCTCAGGTGGATCATTTGTCCTGTGGGCCCTAAGAATCCTGTCCCTACCCAATACTAACCTCTCCTCTGACCCACTGGGTGTGTTGATTTGATGCTTTTGGGCTTGTGCCCCAGCTGGGATGAGCACTGTGGTTATACCTTGGTCCTGAGCCCTGGCCCAGCTGCTCCGGTCTGGCCAGACCCCTCTTCCAGGGCAGGACCCTGATTCCACATCTTCAGGCCCTGCTCTAGTCTGGGCAGGCTACACAGGACAGAATCCTGAGCCAACACCAACTTGAACAGCTTTTCTCTCTGGAGACTCTGCTGCTGGGCTCCTACCCCAATGTCCAGCCTGGATATCATCTCCAGCCTGCTTGAGCCAGGCTCCCCCACCCCGGACCACCTCCACCCAGGCTATATGATTAGGCAGCCACAAGTGGCCCCACCAGTTCTCAGCTTTGTCTTCTTTCTCTCTGCTTAGTTTGGATTCCCTCTGAAGCTGGCCCTGAGACAAGGATTCGAATGCAAGTCCTTCCTGAAACCCAGGTAGGGCCGTGGAGAAGCAAGGCAGGGAAGGAAGGCAGCCAGCTTTACTACACAAGTTGCCCCTGTGGCAGCTGAGCTGAATCTGGAGGGGGCCCCTGGGAGAGACAGCGTAGAAGAAGGGACTTGGAGTGGCGCCCCCTGCAGGTTGATGTTGCCCACGTGTTTATGCACCAAGTCCCATCAGTCACTGGTGAAGGGCAGCAGGAGGCCTTTCATTTCCCAGCATTTGCACCCGCCCGGCTCAGGCAGAGCAGACTCAGAGGCCAGGGAAAGCCTCAGCAAAGAGCATGCTGGATCCTGAGCCCCAGAATGGGAAACCCAGGGCACCCTCTCAGGCTGACCCAGAAGCTGGAGCCCCTGTTTTACCATCTGCAAAGCAGGGACAATACTACCTGCCTGTAGCCTTGTTGTGAGCCCACTGTGACTTCACACGTGCAAAGGGCCCCAACAGTGCTGGACATAGAGCAGCTGCATAAAGCTGAGGGGGGTGGGTAGCCCTCTGTGCTTTGCAAATGTGCCCTAGATATGCTACAGCAGACCTGAAGCTCCGAGACAGACCGTAATCTCCTTTGCTTTGCAACACCCCCCACCCCCCCGCTCCCCCCAATCTCTGGCCACTGGCTCCTGCTGATGTGATGTTCTTGTTCTAAAAACAGACATGTAACACCTCAGGCAGATTTGCAGTCTCTTGACAGTCTGGCACATGAAGGGCCTCTGCTTCTCTACTCTCTAAGGCTGCACTGTCTCTCAGTAGCCACCTGCTTCCCAGGGCCCTGGAGAAGGGTGAGGGCCAGTCCAAGGGGGCTGCTCTGAGGGCAGGCCGGTGCCCCACCCCGCCCTATCCAGGCAGTGCCTGGGCCAGAGCTCGGAGCTCTGGTAGAGACTGCTGATACCACAAGACTGCTGATGTATCCCCGGTGTTCATTTCATTCTTGTCCCTCTAGCCTCTTGGTTGCTTCAGATGACAACCTAGAGCATGTCCTTGAGGCTGGGGGCTTCCTGTCCAGAGCAGGGTGGCTCCACCGTCAGATGGAGGCTCTCTACTTCAGGGCATGGAGGCCCATGGCACCCAGGCACCCTTCCTGCCCTGCTCCCAGGGGGTGGCCTGCTCCAGGCACTTTACAAACCAGCTGGGAAGCCTGAAGCAGGTCAGGAATGGCCCAGGTGTTGGAGTCTCAAGGGTGCCTCGGCACACTGGCCATTCCGTTCTCTCTAGTGTTCCTCAGGCCTCTGCAACCAGGGTCACTGAGGCCTCCTGACTGAGGGAGGAGGCACGGGGCCCAGTCCCGGCCCAGGCAGAGCATGGCTCGGGGCCTCAGCTCCTCCAGCATCGGGGCTGGCATTGGTCTCAGGGCCTCAGGCCTGGAACCGAGTGGGTGGGAGAGCCCTGGGCACCTGTGGGTGCACTTATGTGAGGCCTCCGCGCACATAGGTGTGAAACTCCTAGTTTCCCAACTTTTATTTGAGATCCCTACTGGGGCTGTTCCTCCCTGAGATCTAACAGATTTGGCTGGGCCCCTGATGCCCTTCTCCAGCTCCTGCCAGCTTCTGAACCAGGGACTGTCCTTTCCCCCTGGGTCACTTGCCAGGACGCTATATAACGCTGAAGACTCAGTTTCCTTGTCGTTAATAGGGGTGGTATTGCTGCCCTGCAGAACTGTCAGAATTGACAGTGATAATGTTTCTAACACATCTAACTCAGGCCCCAGCATATAGCAGGTGCTTGGTGAACGGGGGAGATGATGGCTCCTGGTGTAAATAAGCATTTTCCCTCTCTGCTCCCACCCCACTCAGGGATTCTGCTATCTCGACCCCCACAGGAGCGCAGTGCTGCCCAGGAGAACTTTCTGTAGTGATGCAATGTTCTATGTGTGTGCTGTCCAATATGCTGGCTGCCTGAGCACTTGAATTGTGACCAGCTTAAAAAAATTTCAAATTTAATTTTAATTCATCTAAATGTAAATAGCAGCATGCAGCTACTGAGTGGGACAGTGCAGCCTTAGAGAGCAGGACTGGCTAGCTCATTCATTAAACAGATACTTAGTGAGAGCCAACTTGCGGCTTGCTTAGCTGCTGGGACAAGATCCTTGCCGTCATGGAGACAGAAAAGGTTGAATAGATATATAAATATGGTAATTCAGACAGTGATCTGCAGTGACGGAGTGCACGCTGGCCTGTGTGGTGAGGAGAGGTTTCTGGGGTAGGTGACCTAGAGCTCAGAGCCCAGTGACAAGGGGGAGCCAGATTTGAATGTGGGAAGAGCATCCAGTGCATAGGGAACAGCAACTGAAAAGGCTAATAAAGCAAGAGTGTGCTTTTATTTATTTATTTAAAAAAAAAAATCTTGACTTCATTTATGGGGTTTATTCCCTTTCCTTTATTTCCCAAATTCCTGACCCATGTAGAGAAATTCCATTCTATCTATTAGAGTAGGTTTTGTTATATGATTTTGCCTCTTGACGGACTAGTCCTGTTTTCTAAGCCTTTCTTTGGTTTCATGAATGAGCTTTATTTAAGCTTCAAATAACACATAATTTTAGTTACTTAAGTTTTCCAAGGCAAAGAAAATGATGGACAGCACTCCAATTTATTATATGGAGCCGTAGTAACTTAAATAGCAAAACTTGATATAGTATCAAAAAAGAAAAATATGCCCTAGCCGGTTTGGCTCAGTGGTTAGAGTGCTGGCCCGCAGACTGAAGGGTCCTGGGTTTGATTCCAGCCAAGGGCATGTACCTCGATTGCAGGCTTGATCCCTGGTCCTGATTGGGGTGCGTGCAGGAGGCGACCAACTGATGTGTCTCTCTCACATTGATGTTTCTCTCTCTCTCTCTCTCCCCCCCTTCCTGTCTCTCTCTGAAAAGCAATGGAAAAAATATCCTCAGGTGAGGATTAAAAAAAAAAAAGAAAAATATATACCAATTTCACATATATATATAGAGAGAGATGTGTAATTTTTAAATATCAACAAATAGAATTAATATATAAAAAATACTTCACTGTTAGCATGGAGGGTTTATTTCAGGATTGCAAACATGGTTCAAGAAGTTAATCAACATAATTTGTTATATCAACAGATTACTAGAGAAAATATTTTTGGTACTGTAAAAACACTTGATATAACTTATGTTTTTGTATGCTGGAAGTCCAAAATCAATTTGAGATAAAATCAAGGTGTGGGCATTGTTGGTTCCTTCTGAGACTGCTGTCCTTGACTTGTAGACGAATGTTTTCTCCCTGTGTCTTTACATGGTCTTCCCTCTATGTGTGTCTGCGTCCTAATCTCTTCTTCTTATAAGAATACCAGTCAGATTGGATTAGGGCTCACCCTAAGGGACTCATTTTAACTTAATTGCCTCTTTAAATGTCCTCTCTCCAAATACAGTGACATTCTGAGGCCCTGAGGGTTAAGACTTCAACATATGAATTTTGGGAGATACACCTAAGCCCATATCTGTCTCCAACCAACTCGTGTTAAAGCACACCTCTAAAAGTGGCAAGTGGCGCTGAACTTCAGCTACTCAATTTTACAGCTCGCAAAGCTTATGTTCTCGGTAGCATCTTTCTTAAAGCGTTTCATGTTTGCACAGTAGACCAAGCAAGTTTCATCTTCTCAACCAGGCCGCAGGCTAAGGTCACACAGTTCCATTTGGCTTTGCTTTGTGCTTGATAGCTGACACCTAAATAAAAAGTACTCTCTTCCCAAACCACAAACACTGACTCTTGAGAGCCTCTTTATCTCCTTGGACACGGTTTACAGAGGAAGACCTGCCAACAGACACCCTGATTGTCCCTGGGCATTAGAGCACCTGAGATCCATCTGGTGGTGGCAGATCTTAGCGCTTGAATGGATGTGGTGGCCCCTTTTTAAAAACAATTTGAGATAAAAATCAAGGGCTAAATGTTGAGCCATGTGGCATCCCCAGGTTGTGTGTATCGATGATGTAATCGCTGGTGAATGACACCGACCGAGAGGTTGTATTAGAGCAACCCATCTGGCCCTGCGATGTGCACAGAGCAGAACTGAGCTAGGTTTAGAGACACCGAGGTTGACGGTACATGTATTAAGTGAATCAAACCAGGAAGGTCTGAAGTATAACACGTTCTGAGAGGAAGAGGCATCAACATCTCTGTGTACACATTTGGTTTTATTGTAACAAGGCAACTTGCACATTTTAACATTTCAACTGTAATATCTTTTTTTCCTCTCCAGTGAAACAAAAAGAAAAACAAGGAACTTTTTATAATGGGAAATTAAGTGCTTGCAAAAGCAGAGCGAATGTGACAATGAACCCCGTGGACCCATCTCCCAGCTTAAGTAATGACCACCACGCTGCCGGTCTGGCTTCATCTGTTCTCCCCCCTGCCCCCCTTTACTTGGCTGCAATATTTAAAAGACATGTCATAAAAAGAAAATTTAAAAATAGAACAGAATAAAAATCACAATGCAGAATGTCGTTTCCAAACAAGATCCTTTACGTTCTGCTGATTCTCCAAGTGGCAGGGCTCCAGCCGTCACTGGGAGAGGGTTTTATTTTTAAAGTGACAGCTTACATGGCAAGAACATCCATGAAGCATCCCCCAAGGGGAAGCGATAGTGTCAAAATGCCCACTTGACCCTCGCAAATGCTTCAAACCACCCTCCTCTGACCTGGGGCCCTGCTTTTCGTGTTCCGCACAGAGGCGGCGGGGATCTCTGTGTGGGGTTCGCTTGGCCCTGTTCACACGGGTGCAGGCGCCGAAGGGGGGGAAGGCTGGGCTCTGCCTGCGTCCCCACAGGGAGGACCAGAGGGCCAGGGCAGCCGACGGCTATCTTTCCCCCAGTGAACACAGTGGGGTGTAGCTTCTATAAAGCTTTTGTTCAGAAAGGAAGGGGTAAAAAGGGGGTTGGAACAGAAAATAGCTCCCTCCTCCCAAGGAAATCGTGTATCGAGGTGCACAGAGGTCAGAGGGACGCTTCAGGAGCCCCAGGCGACAAGACCAGAGCAGGCCATCCCCTTGATGCCAGGACCCGTAGGAAATGAGAAAAGCTCATCCGAGAGGGAGCTCGCACTCCATCCATGTTGTATCTGCTTCGCCCTGTCTCCGTCTCCTCCCCGGCATCCTCACCTTCACCTTCGCCTCCTCCCTCAGCGTGCTCCAAGCTGCCTGCCCTGACCAGCGCTCCCTCCCTGCCTCCCCAGCCCCTGCCCCCTCCATTCTATGTTCCCCCCTCTCTTTCTGGTTCTGGTTATTACTGTTGCATAACAAGTTACCCCCAAATGGAGCAGCCTAAAATACCTACTTTCTTTTGCTCCTACTTTGTTGGTCAGGAATTGGGAAAAGGTTCAGCTGGGTGGCTCTCACTTGGGGCCTCCCCCTCGGCTGAGGTCGCTGCTGGCCAGGGGTGGGGAGGGTGGGTGGGGGGGCTGGGCAGCTGGGCGGGCCGTCCAAGAGGGCACACTCCCCTGGCTGGCTGGCTGGCTGGCTGTCAGAGGCTCCACATGGCCTTCCTAGTGTGAGTCTCTGAGTGGCTGATTTCTTGCATAGTAGCTAGCTTCCCCCAGGAGGAGCACCCCAATAAAGCCAGGGGGAAGCTACACTGCGTTTCCTGACTAGACCCTGGAGAGCCACAGTGACTTCCACGGTACTCTATTGGTAGAACAGTCACAAGGCTGCTGAGGTTCAGGGGGAGGGGACCTGGACCCCACCTCTTGATGGAAGAGTGGCAAGGCTACATTGAGGGAGGGCATATGGGACGGGAGAGATTGCTGTGGCCATATTTGGAACGCAATCTGCCACACCTTCTGTATCGGTTCTGTAGGGGGTTTGGCCAGATGCCTCGTTGATGGCCTGTCCTAGCTCACTGGCACCTGCCTCAGCAGGGTCAGGACACCAGGCAAAGAAGCTTCCTGCTGCCTCCTCCTGCTGGCTCCCTCAACCTTCGACTGGAGGCTTGGCCAAATTCCTCTCAGATTCCCACTAATTTCATTTCACTTTGAAGATAGCTTACCTTTCTTAGTCAGAAGAAACCCTGTGGAGAAGACTCTATTCCCAAGCTAGGGTTCTCATCAAGGTGCAAATGAACTTACTGACCCAATTGAATATTTGTTACTTCAACCATGTTCAAAAAATGCAGCACTCTCGCCCCGGCCACGGTGACTCAGTAGGCTGAGCATCATCCTGTGCACCAAAGGTCCCCCGTTTGATCCCTGGTCAAGGCACAGACCCAGGGTGCAGGTTGGATCCCTGGTGCAGGAGGCAGCCGATGGATGTCTCTCTCTCACACTGATGTTTCTCCCCCCCACCTCATTACCTCCTCTCCCTTCCTGTCTCTCTAAAATCAATAAAAACATATTTTAAAAAATGCAGAGCTCTTCATCGTCCTCTCCAGGCAGTGAGGAGCTCACAGAGGGTTGACAATGTTTCCTGGAAGTACGGGATTTGGGCAGTCAATTCTGACATGTTCTGAGGAATGGTCAGTGGAGCTTGGCATGGTGAGGTTCTACTTCCAAAATGTCCCCACTGGCGCATCCGTTCATTCTCTCGCCTTCATCTGGCCTCATCAACACGCTCCATTATTGCCTCTTTCTCTGTTCTCTGCGCAGCAGATCTCCCTTCAGCATCGGAGTTGGAACTGGCCTCTGTTACTGGTGACATGGTTGACTTAGCTTTAGGGGCCGTGTTGCAAAGAGAATTTATAGAGCCCGTGCCAGGGAGATGCCCACGCTTCAAGGACCCAGGGCTGGAGGGGAGTGCCCATGGCAGTGTCTTGAACAGGAGACATCCCCACAAGTTCCTGGCTCAGCTCCTGAGCCTGGCCCGGTCCCCTTCTTCAGCCTCATCTATTCCTGTTCCTTCCCGGCTTGAGTGTAGTGATTTTGGGAACAGAAGCAAAGCTGGTGTGGCTGGAGCATTGTAGGCGGCAGAAGAAACAGACAAAAAGGGGCTGGGTCCCTGATGACATCATTTAGACACTAAAATAACCCTTGAATCTCCCCACTGTTGGACTTTCTGGTGGGGGGAATAAAGGTTCCTGATCGGTTAGGCCCTTCTGAGTTGGATGTTCTGTTACATGAAGCAAAGAAGCATCATCACAGTAGCAGGTTTGGGAAGACCAAGCTTGGGGAGGGGAGACTAGTTCAGCTCCACCGTCTGCAGTGTGCCCCTGTTAACCCCAGGCAGTCATGTGACCCTCCTGACCGCAGTCCCAGGAGTGAGGTCAAAGGCCTGACCTGCCTCCTACCTCAGAACAGGATGTCCCCCCCTCTCAGAATGAGCCTGCTCAGGCAGACACAGGTTTTAGGATTATGGCCCACTTTGCAAACTCTGAAACTATATATATATGTGTGTGTACACACACACACACACACACACACATATACACACACATATGTACATACATATATATGTGTATGTATATATATATGCTATTATTGATTTTAGAGAGAGAGGAAGGAAGACAGAGAGAAACATTAAAACATGTGAAAGAGAAACATCGATTGGTTGCCTCACGTATGCACCCCGACTAGGGCTCAAACCAGCAACCTAGGTATGTGTCCTGACTGGAGATTGAACCTGCAACCTATTGGTGTATGGGACTATGCTCCAACCAACTGAGACTGCTGACAGGAATATAAATTGGTTTTAACTCTTTAGCAAGCTATTGTGGACCAATAACAAAAAAATATTCATTGCTCTTTTAACATGCAGCTCCCTAATAGCATATGATGGGGAGCATCTTGGCAATAGGGAGTCTTTCTATCCATTAACATGATATATCTTTCCATTTACTGAGTTTGCCTTTCATTTCTTTCATTAGTTTTATAGTTTTTATCACATAGATATTGTATGTATTTTGTTATATTTATACCTAACGTACCTTTTTTGATGGTGTTAATAGAAATGGCATTGTGTTTTTAGTTTCAATTAAAACCATTTAAATTCCATTATTCATTGCTGATATTAAAGAGAACTAATTGACTTTTGAATATTAACATTCTGCGACCTTGCTATAGTAGCTACTATTAGTTCCAGGACTTTTTTGTTGATTCTTTGGGATTTTCTTCTTTCTCTCTCTCTCTCTTTTTTTTTTTTTTTGATTCTTCAGGATTTTCTACATAGACAATTATGTCATCTGTGAACAAAGAAAGTTTTATTTCTTTTTTTCCAATCTACTTACCTTTCATTTCCTTTTTGTGTCTTATTGCATTGGCTAGAACTTCCAGTACAATATTGAATAGGAGTGGTGAGAGTGAACATTCTTGTCTGATCTTTTTGGGAGAGCATCTAGTTTCTTGTCATTGGCCTTACAGACTGGGAATAAATCCCACTTAATCATGGTGTATAGTTCTTTTTACATATTATTGTATTTGATTTGTTAAAATTTTGTTGAAGATTTTTTGCATCTATGTTCATAAGATATATTGGTCTATAGTTTTCTTTTCTTGTAATGCCTTTGCCTGGTTTTGATATTAAGGTTATTCTATCCTTATAGAATGATTTAGGAAGTATTTACTCTGATTCTATTTCCTGGAAGAGATTATAGAGAATTGCCATAATTTCTTCCTCAAATGTTTGGTAGAATTTACCAATAACCCACCTGGGCCTTGTGCTTTCTGTTTTGGAAGGCTATTAATTATTGATTCAACTTATTTAATAGATAGAGGCCTATTTATATTATCTATTTCTCCTTGTGTGAATTTTGGAAACTTGTGTCTTTCAAGAAATTGGTCCATTTCATCTAGGTTGTCAAATTTGTGGGCATAAAATTGCTCATAATATTTATTTTTTATCCTTTTAATGTCCATGGGATCAGTAATAATGACCCCTCTTTCACTGCTGATATTAGTAATTTGTGTCTTCTCTCTTTTTTTACTTAGTTAACTTGGCTAGAGTTTCATTGATTTTATTGGTCATTTCAAAGAACCAACGTTTGGTTTCATTGATTTTCTCTACCTTATTTTCAATTTCATAGAATTTTTCTTTAATTTTTCTTATTTTTATTCTGCTTCTTTGGGATTTAAATTGTCTTTCTTTTTCACTATTCCTATGGTAGAAACTTAGATTATTGATTTTAGGGCTTTTCTTTTCTAATCTATGCATTCAATACTATAAATTTCCCTCTAAGCAATGTTCTTGCTCATTCCACAAATTTTGATAGTTATATTCTAATTTGCTTCAAAATATTTTAAAATTTCTCTTGAGACTTCCTCTTTGACCCATCTGTTATTTAGAAGTGTAGCATTTAATTCCCAAGTATTTTGGGGGTTTCTAGCTACCTTTCTGTTACTATTTTCTAGTTTAATTCCATTGTGGCCTAAAATCATACTTTGTATGATTTCTATTCTTTTAAACTTGTTAAGATGTAAGTTATAGCTCAGAATATGATCTATCTTGATACATTTTTAAAGTGAACTTGAGAAGAATGTATAATCTTTTGTTGGGTGAAATATTCTATAGGTGTCAATTATATCCATAGATGTCAATTAGACTCAGTTGATTGATGGCTCTGTTCAGTTCAACTATGTCTTTTCTGATTTTCAGCTTGCTTGGTCTGTCAGTTACTGACAGAGGGTTGTTGAAGTTTCCAACTATAATAATGGATTCATCCATTTCTCCTGGAGGTTCTGTCATTTTTTGCTTCATGTATTTTGATGTTCTGTTGTTAGTTGCAAACACATTAAGAACTGTTACGTTTTCTTAGAGAATTGACCTCTTTATCATTATGTAATGCTCCTCTTTATCCCCGATAATTTTTCTTGCTCTGAAGTCTGTTTTGTCTGAAATTAATATAGCCCCTGCAGCTTTCTTTTGGTTATTGTTAGCATAGTATTTCTTTTCTCATCCCTTTAATTTAAAAAATATATTACTTAAAAATTTTAAAATTGTGGTAAAATACCCATAATATGAAATTTACCATCTTAATTATTTTTATGTATATAGTTCACTAATGTTATGTATATAATCGCATTGTTGTGCAATCTCCAGAACTCTTTTCAGCTTGCAAAATCGAAACTCTATACCCATTAAACAGCATTTCCACATTCTCCCCATCCCCTGGCAATTACCATTGTACTTTCTGTCTTTATGAATTTGACTATTCTAGGTACTTCATATAAATGGAAGCATACAGTATTTGTCTTTTTTTTTAAAAAAAAAAATCTTTATTGATTTCAGAGAGAGGGAGGGAGAGGGAGAGAGATAGAAACATCAGTGATGAGAGAGTCATTGATCAGCTGCCTCCTGCACGCCCCCAACTGGGGATCCTGTCCACAACCCGTGCCCTGATCAATAATTGAATCTCCATCTCCTGGATCATAGGTCGATGCTCAACCGCTGAGCCATGCCCAGCCAGGCTGAGGGCCTTATTTTTGTCTCTCCTATAGTCTTTGAGGTTCCTGAGAGATATCTTCTTAAATGAGGTTTGAGATGTGCAGTTCTTTCAGTTGTAGCTTAGTCCCCTGTTATGGCACAGGAGTCCCACTGATGTGATAAGATGTTGGGGAGGGGAAGCATTCTGTAGTCCTATGACTAGGTCTCAGTTTTTCAATGAGCCTGTGCCCCTGGGCTGTGACCTTCACAGGTACTTCTCCCCCCTGCAGTGAGATAGGAGATGAGAGGGGCAGGGAGTTGGGTATTTCCCTAACCACAGGCCATTCAAACTCTGGTAAAACCCTAGTCAGTCTCTGGTAAAATAGTTTCTCTTGAGGTCAGTCCTTGTTAAGAAGAACAGAATACTCTGGGTATATTTTAAAATGCCCACTTTCTCCCTCCCAATGTTGAAAGCGTGAAGCTTGAGCATTTCTCCACTCCTCATGGTGAGTATATGGCTGAGTTCCTGGTGGAAAAACTTACAAAAATGTGGGGGTGCTCCCAAGACTGGCCCCTCTGGAGTTTGTTTTTTTTAAATCCTCACTTGAGGATATTTTTTCCTTTGCCTTTCAGAGAGAGTGGAAGAGAGAGAGAGAGAAATATCGATTAGTTGCCCCCCGAACATGCCCTGACTGGGGCTGGGGATTGAACCTGCAACGAGGTATGTGCCCTTGGCCAGAATAGAAACTGGGACCCTTCAGTCCACGGGCTGACACTCTAACCACTGAGCCAAACTGGCAAGGGCTGGAGTTTTTAACATTCTTTCAGACTTGTGTACACTGAGCCTCCAGCAATTCAGTAACTACAATTCAGGTTTTCCTGCCGGGCACTGGTTCATAAGGAGACTTGCTCCGGGGCTTCTGTTCTGGTGGGCTGTGGTTCTCTGTACTCCCCTGTCTGTCTCTGCAGTTTTAGGGGCAGTGGTTTGCTCTGTGACCTCAGGTCTCTGGTGAGTCTACGAAGAGTTGTTAATTTTCAGTTTGTTCAGCTTTTTGCTTGTTGTGAGTGATGGGAGTGATGAATTCCAAGTCCCTTAAATGCCAGGCTGGAAACAGGAGGTCTTCTTATCCTTTTGTAGTCTTCCCCCCACTGAATCATGCCTGTGTGACAAGCAGAGTATTATGAAGGTGACAATGGTGTAATTTTTGACACCTTGTCAATAAAAGACATTGGCATTTTCATGTTGGCCTCTCTTGGACACTTGCTCTGGGTGAAGCCAGCTGCTGTGCTGTGGAGGTTCAGAAAGAGCCACATGGGGTGTGCCTCAGTGGTGTGTGGATTCTTTTGAGCTAAAGGCAATTTTAATTTCAAACTCAAGAGATATTTCTGCTCTTTCCTTGAGCAGTTGAAAAAACTTGAATTAGATGCCTTGACCTTAAAGGGAGATTATCAGAGATAATCTCTTTTGACCTACCTATACCTCAGGGCAAACTTCTTTTTAGTAACCATCTGCTCTTATCATTCTGAAATGACACTTTGAAGCCCCCAAAGCATCTTAGCTCATCGCCAGCTCAGGATGTCTTAGATACCTAGGTTCCTTTCTGTCTCTGAACCTCTTGTGCATGTGAGGTCTCTGGCTCTCATGTATGTGGGGTTCCCATATGTATGTGTGCATTAAATTTGGTTATTTCCTCTTGCTAATCTGTCTCATGTTTAATTGATTATTAGACCAGCCAGAAGAACCTTGAGGGTAGAGGAAAGTTTGTTCCTCCCCCATAGGGTCAGGAAGATACTCAAACTGTCCTATGGACAGGTCCATGGGGAGAGGAACCAAGGCCTTTGTCAACAGCCAGTGCCAACTTACCAGGTGGGTCCTCTGGCCCTAGTCAAATTTTCGAGTGAAGACAGGCCCAGCCAACAACCTGATTTGCAGCTTCATGCCAGGAACTCCCACCCAAGCCATTTTCAAATTCTTGTCCTATAGAAATTACTAGAGATAATCAATGTTTATTGTTGGTTAAGCCACTAAATTTCAGGGTGCTTTGCTACACAGTAGTAGGTAAGTAACACATACTGATGCGAACATCTTACTCAGGATAGGAACACCCTGCGCACCACTTCCTGACATGTTCTTCTCCTGCTCTGCCTAACTGCTCCCAGACATGCTGAGTTTGCAGCTCATGTAATTTTTGGACGGGAATTTGGAAGTGTTTATCGCCAGTGCCCTTGATGGAAGCGCTGGAAAACTTCTTAGTGCCTGCTTTTTTGTCCACTTGAATTGAACTGATGTTGGTGGAGCCCACTGCAAAGGCATGAAATCGTTAATCAAGCAGCGAGCCCCCAAAGGTCATTTCAAGCCAGTTAGTCAGGGCTCGCTTGATGCTGTGGAGATGTCTGTATGTCTGTAACAGAGGGAGGCATAACCTTGTGGGTAATGGGAGAGGGTCTTTTATGTCTTGAAGACACTTTTGGTTTATTATGTTGAAAAACACAGCCAACTGAGTATCACACTAGGGCCAGTCTGTAAGAGAGGCAAACAGTTCACTGAAAGGGAGGACTTGCCACTGCAGAAAGCATTCGGCCGCCAAATGTTCAAACACAGGCCTTAGCAATCACTTAGCAAGAGTTATAGAGGCTGAATCCCAGCTCTGATTGATACTGAAGGTGCCTGGAAATCCAATTCTCTGATGGCTCTTAACAGAGTCGACTGCAACATAAGTTTCTGTAAATGAAATCATATCTCCCTATTAAATTCTAACATAATTCTAAAGTCAGATTTAGGGTCCCATAAAAAGAGGCTGACCAGATGACCCAGTGGAAGTGCCTGTGAGCAGGCCCAGGGCATGCTACTGAAGGCGTATTTATAGTACTTTCTGGCCCTGGCCGGTGTGGGTCAGTGGTTAGAGCTTTGGCCTGTGCACAGAAGGGTCAGAGGTTCAATTCCCGGTCAAGGGCACATTCCTGGGTTGCAGGTTCTATCCCAGCCCTGGTCGGGGCACATGTGGGAGGCAAACAATCGATGTGTCTCTCTCACATATCAATGTCCCCCCCCTTTCTTCCCTTCCCTCCCTCCCTTCCACTCTCTCTAAAAGAAATCAATGGAAAAAAATATCCATTTGTGAGGATCAACAAAAAAATAAAGCACATTCTGACTCTGAATGTCCCTTCTCCCATTGGCTCCCTCTTTTCCCCTTGGATCTTCACATCCTTGGATTTTGGGAATCCTGTACTTGGGGATTACCTAATTCCTGACTAAATAGCTATATCAGGGCCTGGCAACTTGTGGCCTGAGGGCCAAGGCCAACCTGTTGCCTGCTTTTGTAAAGAAAGTGCAGCTGGGCACAGCCTCGGTTGTCTATGGTTGCTTTTGCACTTCGATAGCAGAATGAATAGTCTGACAGAGACCACATGGCCCATAAAAGCTAAGATATTTACTGTTCCGTCTTTGGCAGAAGATGACGGCCAATCCCTGGTGTGTATTCCAACCCCCTCTCCCTGCCCTTGGGCTGAGGCCCTGATGACATGACATCTGCCTGAAGCAGTGTGCAAAAATCCTAGCGGATTAGTTGCATGGTCGGTTGTCTCGAGGCAAGGTCAGCCTCACGAACCATGGCCAGGGAGTGACCGTGGTGGCGGCTAATTGAGGTGGGGTCAGGGAAGGCCTCGCTTGATGGGGAAAGGCTTGAGCAGCGACCTGGGTGATAGGAAGACCCCAGGGAGAGGCTGTGTAAAGGCTTTGAGACAGGAAAGAGCCTGGCGATCTCAGGGGCCTTAAAGGAGGCTGGAGGGGATGGAATCAAGAGATGGAGGGGCTGCAGGGGACAGAGGCAGCAGCAGGAAGGTGGACCCGCCCAGGCCGCAGGGCCTTGGAGTGAACCTCTGCCGAGGGGGCTTAGGTCTGATTGCGTCTCAGCGTTTGATTCGCAGGTTTACTGGGGCTCCCTGTGACTCAGGCAGCTCCTCAGTGGCCAGGCCTCTGGCAGGACACCAACCGGCTGGTTGAGATGGCAGGAAGGGCTCAGCCACCCAGGTGGGGAAAGAAAAGGCCTATGGGAAGTGGACGCAGAGGAGGTGTCTTTCAGGCTGGCTGTGGCCAGGGGTCAGCAGACAGCAGGGCAATGCCTGGTGGGCAGCGCTCAGGGACCCAACATTGCGGCCAGACCTCCTAGTCTGCAGCCTCCATGGCAGGTGCCAGGTGGGCCATGGGAGGCTCCTGGGGCTAGGCGGAGGACACGGGAGGCAGCGCATGGTCCCCAGAACCCACCTTTGAGCTAGAGGGGAGTAGAAGCAACAGAGAGGTGTTTTGTTTTTCCCCCCAGTTTTATTGAGGTGTAATTGGCAAATAAAATGATAAGATATTTAAGGTGCATGGTGATTTGACACACATTGTGAAAGGATTCCTGCCATCTCCTTAATTAACTTCTACTACGTAACATATGATATGTGTACTTTGTCATCTGGTTAAAATAAGGAATATTTTAAATTCAGAAACACATTTGGCCCTGAGGTTTTGTATAAGGGACGGCGGACCTGCACTGGCTTGTTTTCATGCTGGGAAACTGAGTTACAGAGCTGGCCCTGAGGAGTTCAGGTCCCCAGCATTGGTGTCCAGTAATACAGCAAGTGGTAAAACCAAAGGCAGTTGCTTCCTCCTGTCAACCACCACATCCCAACACTCTGAAGACGTGTCTACAAAGTCTCATTATGGTCTCCGCCCTGGCTCCACCTCTGCACAGACCTTCCTGCTTGTGGTCTCTTGACCCCAGACCATATCCCAAACCTCAACAAGTCTTCTGGTCCTAACCCAGCTCTGGAGCCACCATCTGACTCAGTAACACCAGGCATGGGCCCCTCCTAGAGCTACATTTTGCTTTATTCTCAGATGGAAGGAAGAAGGAAGGGGCAGAAGAGAGGAGAAGGGGCAGGGGAGGGAGTGAAGCTCAAGGAAACAGGGGCAGGAGAGAGAGAACAGGGATGTGGGAGGGAGGAGCCAGTGGGACAGCCTCTAACGGGCTTGTGTATAGTCATAACATCGAGCCCACTGTAAGCATTTGTCACGGTCTCCCCCAACCCAAATTTATATGTTGAAGTTTTAACCTTCAGTACCTTAAAATGTGATTAAATTTAGAGATAGGGTCTTTAAAGAGGTAATGAAGTTAAGATAAAGCATTTAGGGTATCCCTTAATGCAATATGACAGGTGTCTCTATAAGAAGAGGAGATTAGGGCACAGATATGTGTGCACACAGAAGAAAGGCCATGTGAGGACACAGGGAGAAGGGGACCATCTGCAAGCCAAGGAGAGAAGCCTCAGGAGAAACCAACCTTGCCTGCACCTTGACCTGGACTTGCAGCCGGAAATGTGAGACAATAAGCTTCAGTTGTTCGAGCCACCCAGTCTGTGGTACTTTACTATGGCAGCCCTAGCAGACTAACATAGCATCTCAGAAATGCCTCTAACTTAACTCCATTCCCACACTCAGAAGGGAATTACAGAGAACTCACAAGTTCGAAGTGTAGTTTTGGAATTTAAAGAAGAGTCAGCACAGCCAGGCTGTCCTCTTCGATAGACCAGGCCTGTGGAGGTAAACTGAACGCCCATCGGCCCCTTTGACGACACATCCCCTGGGCATGGCTTGCTCTGCTCTCTGATGCTGGCTGGGCTTTGTATTCAAACCTGCCATCACTTGCCTCGGGGTACTTGGCATAGGCCGCATATTTCAGTTGTATCTCTTCAGCTGGGCCTTGGGCAACCTTGGTGCCCCTTGTGGGCAGTGTTGGGCAGCAGCCACTTTGATGGCTCATGATGATGTGCGTCTCTTCTCAACACCGTGTCGCTCCGGTAGCCTGAAATTGGCTATGGTGGGAGTATCTACGCCTTGGCACACAGCACATATCAGGGCTCTCGCCGCTGAAAGCTGGTTTATCAGCACACCACTGCCAGCAGCCTATACCCACTGCCAGCCTTCTACGTGCCCAGTGCAGGATATAAAGCTCTCTTTTCTGCTCAGCTGGTTAACTCCCAGGGAAAGAGACCAGGCAGTTCACACTTTGCCCCATTGGTGCCTCAGGAGGAGAGTCCATCTTCCTGGCTGGGACAAAGCTGGCTCAGGCTGATGACCAAAGACAGGCGGGGTCCCCTCTCTGGAGAAATCTAAACACCAAGGAAACAAGACTCTGATGCCAAGATCAGCAGAATAATGGCCCCCTAAAGATAACCACTTCCTAATCCCTGGGATTTGTGAATGTCACCTTACATGCAGAAGGGATTTGCACACGGATTAAATTAAGGATGTGGGAAGATTATCCGGGATTATCCAAGTGGGTCCAATGTAATCACAAGAGTCCTTATAAGAGGGAGGCTTGAGGGTCAAAATCGAGGGTGGGTGACCTGAAGTGGAGAGATTGCCAGACTGCCAATTTGAAGAAGGGAGAAGGGGCCACCAGCCAAGGAATGCAGCTGGCACCTAGAAGCTGAGAAAGGCAAGGAGACAGATTCTCCCCTAGAGCTTCTGGAAGCAATCAGCCCTGCCAACCTCATGACTTGGGCCTAGTGAGACTGATTTTGGACTTCTGGCCTCTAGAACTCAAGATAAAGAATGTATTTATTTTGAGGTAAAATGTCTGGAACATAAATTTAGCCATGTTGAAATGTACTGTTGAGTGGCATTTAGTACATTCATCATGATGTATAACCACCAGGTCTATTTGGTTCCAAAACATTTTCCAGCCCCTCACAACCACCAATTTGCTTTCTGTTTCTGTGGATTTACCTATTCAGGACAGTTCATATAAAGTGAATCATACTGTATGGGACCTTTTATGGCTGGCTTCTTTCACTTAGTAGAATGTATTCAAGGTCTGTCCATACTGTAGCACATCTCAGTACTTCATTTCCTTTTTATGAATGAATTACAGTAATCTGCTGTGTGGATAGGCCACATTTTGTCAATCCATTCCTTAGTTGATGGCCATCTGGGTAGTTTCCATCTTTTTGACTATTGTGAATAGTGCTGTTTTGAACATTTGGGTACAAACGTTTGTTTATCTGTTTTCAATTCTGATATGTGTTGTTTAAAGTCATGGAGTTTGTGGTAATTTGTTACAACAGCAATGGGAAACTAATACAGACATTAAACCAAGAAGAGAGATGCCCTGCCCCCTTCCTCAGTATTGAGTCATAGACTCAAGAGTAGAGCTGGACTCCATGAACACTCACTTGTTCAGAGCTGATGAAGCCTTCTCAGGTTCGCAGAAAATATTATTCCAGCTGGCTAGCCCTTGCCCCCCACCAGAAAGGCTGAGTCTGAGACCCAAAGAAAAAGAGAGAAAGCCAAGGCCAGGGGTGAGCTGAGGGGCAAGCTGAGGCATCCTGGGGGCCCTCCTGGCTTCCCTCCTCCTTCCCTTGACTTCCACGGGGCTGGCTTAATGGGGATCTCATGAACTCCTTAGCCCTCAGCAGGTTTTAACCTCATGGGACTGTCCTTTGTGGTCAAGAGTGATCAATGTGCCTTCTGTTGTGGCACAGCCTGCAGGCCGGCCCTGCCCCCTCCTCCCAATTAGGCCTGCCAGCCACCTACCGCCGACCTGGCAGCATGCAACCCCTTTCCCAGCAGAAGGCATGGATTATTAATGCACAGGTCAGAGACCTTGATCTGCTGTGGTTTTCTCCAAAGATGATGGCGGTGTGGACACAGACCCAGAGTTTGGGGCCTGACAACCAGGTGTCTCTCCTGCCTCTGTCTCAGCCTCTCTCCTCTTTAAAGCAGCAATCCTTCATGGAGTAATGCACTCAGACCCACCTCCCATTTATCAGCTTTATTAACCTACTTTTTATTCCAAAGCCACACACATTGCCAGTATTTCATCCTGAGTGACTCATCCCCCACAGTGCACAGCACACCCTGTGTCCACGGTCCTTTGCTGCCCTGCTGATCCCCCCCTTTCCTACTCCCCTTCCCTGACACGTTTTTTTTCTTTCCGAGGCACATGACCCCACGATCCATAATGATTTAAAAATTCTTTCTGGCATTTTAAAGAGGAATTTCTCCTCCCCTGCTTGTGAATCCGAGAGGCATGTTCAAATCACAGCTTGGCCACTGTGTGACCTTGAGGAGTGTTCTGTTAGCTGTTGTGACTCAGAAAAACCTTAAATAGGCCCCCAAATGTAGGGGCATAAAATGGATCACCCCACACTTAGTACCTATCATGATATGTATGGTCAGGAATCCTGGAAGTGCTTGGCTGGGCAGCTCTGGGCATGAGGGGTCTCTCTCACAGTGTTTCAGCCAGGTGGAAGGGGGCAGGAACTGGGGGATTGGGTAGCTGGGGATTGGCTCGGGGTGTCTCCTCAGATAGGCAGATCCTCAGGGTTGGTTTGGGCTTCCTCGCAGCATGGTGGCCTCAGGGCAGTTAGACTGTTTACATGAGGCCAGGCTATAGCACAAATGTCCTCGAGAGTATCACTGCCCCCACTCCTACTCAATTGACTGTGCTGTTACTGAGGTCACTCCAGAATCAAGGGAAGGGACATGGACCCCGCCTCTGGATGACAGGAGTGTCAAAGAATTTGCAGCCATGATTTAAAGCCCCTGCGAGGAGTGTCATTTCCTGTCTCTGAGTCTCAGTTTCCACATCTATGAAATGGGGCTAATCATTCCTTACTAGAGAGTTGTTGTGAGGGCTCCATTTATATAAAACCCTGGAAAATGCAAACTGGTCTATCTTATCAGAAAGCAGATTAGTGGTTGTCTGGTCACAAGAACGGAGGGCAGTGAGGGATAGGAGGGAGGAATTGCAAAGGACTCAAGGGAACTTTTGGGGATAATGAATTAATTCACCGTCTTAATTGTGATGATGGTTTCATGGGTGCCTATGTGTGTCAAAACGAGTCTAAGAATATACCTTAAATACCTGCAGTGTATCATCTGTCCATTGTACTTTCATAAAGCCACTTAAACATAACAATACAGAGGGCTAAGAGAGGGGTTCCAGGTGCCCTGAGTTTTGGCTGGAGGGGGTGAAGGGAGGGCCTCCAAAGCAGAACGTCGTTCCCCAGCAGCCTGGCCTCCTGGCTGACACCCCCCTTGTGCTGACGCCCTCTGCAGGGATCGGAGTGAATCTGTGCATCACTCTAGACTCTGGGGTGGAACGGCTGCCCTGAAGGCAGTCAGACAGCCCTTGTGAGGCCCACAGGCCATATTCCTTGGCCTCTGGAGGCTTCTCTATGCCTTGACGAAGGCAGAATTTACAAATAATAAATGTCTGATAAATAATCAGATGGATTCTTGAATATCTCAACGTTTCTGGAAATGGGTTTTGGAAATATATATGTATTTTCCACAATCCCCCCACCCTGGGTGCCCAGTGATTGCAGAACTCACAAGGTTTAAAGTCATTCTCCCCCGTTACACCTCGGCTTTCAAAGCACGTTGCTGGAGCTCTTTGTTCTGCTTGGGGAGGCTGGCTGGGCCTGGCTCATCCAGCCTGGGGTTGGGGTTAGAGAGAGGGTGCGAGCCTTCGGGGTCTGGGCCAGCAGAGGCAAGGGGCCTGGCAGGAGACGGCTGGTGGTGGCGGCCAGCACAGGCCTCAGGCTCTAGCTGGTCAGCCCTGGAGTGTCCAACATGGGGGGGATTCTCCAGCGTGCAGAGCTGGGTGTGGGGGATGCTCTGAAAATCTGGTGTTTTTAGACAAAGACCAGCCAGCTTGCCCACATGCTGGGCTGGTAAGGACAGGGTTGCAGGCTCCCCAATGCCAGCATACTTGGCTACATTAGTACAAACGGTGGGCATTTTGGCAGCATCCATTCAAATTGACACAGGAGCAGCTTGATTTTTAGGGCTTTACAATACAGTTGTCCTGGAACACATAAGGAATGACAGGACCTAAAAGGATATTTATTACAGCGTTGCTTTTAATAGTAAAAAAAGAGAAAACACAAATCTCCATGTGAAGGAGAGGCATTAAATAAATTGTGGCCCGGGTACCATGGACTGTGCAGCCATGAAAAGTGAGGAAGCCTTCTGCACCCACGGAGGCCAGTCTCTGAGAAATAGAATTAGTGAGGAGAGTGAGTGCTGAAATTGCCAATGTAAATGGCATTACTGTTTGTAAAGAAAATGTGCACATACAGGCATGCATGTATATGTGTGGACGGAGGGGCACATACATGACCAGAAAGGGGGCAGATGAGGTGAGCTCTCCCACCTCCCACATGGCTCCTGCCCCAACAGCCTCTCCCCATGCGGGGGGCGGGGGGTCAGGGACACGCTTCACTCCCACGCAGGGCCACACCTACCCTGAAGGAGGCCCAGGCCCCAGAGACACCGAGGGCCCTTTACTGCAGGCCTGACTGAACGATCTCTCGCCATGCCCACTGCCTGCTTCAGTTCAGGCCTTCATTTCCCACCTGGACACCCTGCCTTTGCCTCCCTGGGTCTCCACCCAGCTTCCAGAGTGATCCATCCAAAACACAAGCCTGACCATGCCACTTCTTTTCTTCAAACCTTCCATGGCTCCCCCATTGTTCCAGGGATGCAGTCCAAACTCTGCCCCACGGTGTGAAAGTCTACCATGACCTCGCCCTGGCTCCCTTCTCCTAACTTGGCACCTCTTTCCCCCGTTACTCCCCGTGACTGGCTTGCTGGCCTTGTAGGGGGTTGGTCTCTTAAAGTGCCCCCTTCTTTCCACATATCTCTTCCTCTTGCTGCTCCTTTCTCTTCTTTAAGGGGACGCAGAACTCTCCATAGTTCCTTATTTTCTTTTTAATCCTCACCTGAAGATATGTTTTTAATCGATTTTAGAGAGAGACAGAGAGAGAGAGATCGATTGGTTGCCTCCCATAAGCACCCTGACCCAGGATTAAACCCGCAACCCAGGTATACGCCTGACCGGGAATTGAACCTGCCACCTTTCGGGGTATGGGATGACACTCCAACAAACTGAGCCACCTGGCTAGGGCCTTCAGCACTCAGTCTTGGTGCCACATTCTCAGGATGAGATGCTCCCTGGACACCCCTGGGTTAGATGGTCTTGTTCTAGGACCCTATCTCTCTGTCAAGGAGTCTCTGTTTCCTTGCCTGAGGACCCCCATGAGGTCATTGCTTCACCTCTATGTGCTTGGTACATTCTGGATACATTATCCTTGATGGGTTTTAATGAATGCATGTTTGGTCATTTCCCTGGGCCACCAAAACTGCTCCACATTTGCCCTAGCCCCACTCCAGGCCTCCAGGCTGTCAGAGCTGCCCAAGGCCAGTGTTGAGGAGAAAGGTTCCTCCCACTTTGGTTCCTCTTTTTGAGAGGGTCTCACAGCAGTATGGCCTGGGCCTTTATATGATGCTGAATCCTTTAAAAGAGTTGATTCATTTCTAACCTATAGCCTTACCTCTCTCTTGGGTACTGCTATGAGTCTGGGGGCCGAGAAAGGACAAGTTTACTCAGCAGACACTAGAGTGTCCTTGGGATCCATGTGCTGTCTGTTGTTTAAGACATTGCTGCTGGGATAGGTGAGCAGCCTGGTTTCTTTCCCCTTAGGCTGAGTTGTCTCCTTTAAGGGGGCTTTTGGCCCACCTATTCTACTAGGTGAATATTGTAGGTCACTGAGGCTTCAAACAAGGCTCATTAGTTTTTTTCTCCTCCCAAAGCAGACCTCAGGCCAGAGATTTCAAATCCTGAGGGGACTGGGGATGACGGTTTTGGTGCCGTCTGAAATTATGTACCACAGTGTGGCATTTATTGTGTGTTTGGTGTCTTAGAAAGGGGTGGGCAAAAGTAGGTTTACAGTTGTAAGACAAATAAATAATACAGTAATTAATAAATAATACAAGAATGAACTCTGTTTTGTGTAAACCTATTTTTGCCCAACACTGTACTGTGAAAAATAAGACAATGGGCTCCAAAATGGAGTCACTTATGCTAAGCCCCACATCAACGACCTGAGACTTAATTACAGGTCTGTCCTCTCAGAAATGGAATCTTAAACCAGTCAACCAGGAATCACCTCGTCAGTATCAGTTAGGTAACATGTCTGACAGTCCCCTGCCACCCCCTGCAAAGAAAGCAACCTTGCAGTACTAATCTGCTCTTTCTGCCCCGTACAAAGTCCTTGTTCCTGCTCCCTTCTGTCTATAAATCCTCTTGCCTGGTACTGCTCTTTGGAGCTCCTTTCTGTCTGCTAGATTGGATGCTGCTTGATTCAAGCAGTTGAGTAAAGCCAGTAAGATCTTTAATATTTACTCAGTCGAATTTTGTTTTTTAATAATACCAACAATTTACAAACACTTTGTATTTTGATCTATAATATATTTACACTTGCTTTATAAGACAATACTATTTAAATCTTGCTACGGAAAGCGTGGCCTGTGGACCGGTAGCTCGGGCATAGTTGGGAGTTGTTAGACAGGTAGAACCTTGGGTCCTACGCCAACCTACTGAACAGGATGTACCAGGCCTAGTTGGCTGGCTTCTTTCCCCTTGGGGTGAGCTGTCTTTCGGGAGGCTCTTGTGGCCCAGCCTTTCAGTTTGCCAGATGTCCCTGTGTAGTACAGTTTGAGATGTACTTTGAACTGGCTTGTTACTGAGTTCGATCCAGGAAGAGGTGCCCTTTTTACCCTGTGGGGACCAGCCCCTGGGGTACACATACCCTAGTTTGAGACTCACAGGCTCAAGTAAAGGTTGTCACTTCATAACATGCCAGGAAGGTGGGGACACCCTCTTTGGTTGGTCTCCTAGGTGGGTGGATTTGTACTGGGCACCTGAAACTCTAATGATTGTTAACACTTTCTAAGGCTTAGCATGTATCAGGCACCAAGTGCTTTCCATGCACAGCTCCTTTAATCCTCATGAGACCCATGTCACAGAAGAGAAAACACATTTGCAGAGGGGAAGAACTGGGCCACATCACAGAGCTAAGAAATGGTAGAGCCACACACTGTGCCAGGCAGAGAGCACCAGGGAGGCCTGTCAATGGGTCATCATCTTAGTTCCCAAGCTCTAGCCTCCCCACCTTCCTCACCACCAGGAGAAGAGAGGGGTGGGTGGTCCCACATGGAGGAGGTGCCTGCATGGAAGGGCACTTAGAGCTGGTTTAGGCCAGTGGTTCTCAAAGCCTGGCACCAGGACCAGTGATGTCAACACCATCTGACAACTTGTCAGAAATGCAGATCCTGACACCCCTTCTCTAGGGGTGGATCTGTGCTTTAACAAGTTCTCCAGGGGATTCTGATGCCTATTAGAGTCTGAGAACCATTGCTCTGGCTCAGTACTCTCGTTTTATATCTGGGGAAAATGAAATCGGGAGCCAAGAGGGGGTTTCTCACAGATGATGAATGGAAGAATCCAGATCATTAGTACTCTGTTCCACACTGCACTGCTTCTCCAAAAACTTCTGCTATTTCAGCTTGCCTTGCACATATATAAATCTGAACGGGTCATGGAAACTCCACACCCCAAAATGAGGCCACAATGTGAGGCCTGACTCAGGAGGATGGCTCAGTAGCTCCTCACGACTAGATCCTTTCCTGCTCTCAAGAGGCAGTGTGTCTCTGGAGGGCGGATTGTTCACCCCACTGCTCACCTGAGCAAGTCTTGCTCTGTGGGCTGGGAAAGCACAGAACCAGGCACGCAGGCTTGGGTTCTCACATAGCCTTCATCCTCACTAGCTTTGGAACCTTGAGCCAGTTACTTTGACCTTTGTGGGCTGTGACTTCCTTTGTTAGGGATGTTCTCCATCTATGTTATAGTGCGTTACTCGGAGAATTGAACTTGGTGGAACAGGCTCATCAACAAATGTCCCTCCCTCCTGGGACAGAGGCGGCCAAGGCAGAGCTGCCTCCAGGCCTCTCGTGGAGGAAAAGAAGCGAAGTGTCTGAATTCCTGGGGCCTGGGATGTGGGTCAGATGCAAAGTAAATAAAGGCTGTGCCGCATGTCAGCACACTAGGTAATTAAGCAGAAGGACTGCAAACTGTGAGTAAAACAGTTTGCTTAGGTTGAGCTGCAGAGGGGCCAATCCACCCACAGCTAGCGGAGCATCCATCGGCAGTCCAGCCATTTTCTTCAAGGAAAAACAATCGCTGGGTATTATTTCCCCCCAGTGCTGATGTAAACAAGCACATTGAAAGCTTGAACACATGCAGCGGCTTTGCCGTTGCTCTGGTCATTTAAGCAACTTTATTTTCAGAGTGCCCAAGAGGCTGCAAGGACTTCACTGACTTCAGGAAATATGTCCCTTTCCTGCTGCAGACTCCATCTCGGGAGTGGGTTGACCATTGCTGCTGTTTTACAGATGGGGGAAGTGGAAGATCACAAAGAGTAAACTGTTTAGTGCTGGGCACGCAGTGAAAAGAGGACTGTGTTCTGCTGGAACTTAGAATTTTTCCATCTAAAGGTGGTGGTCCAGTTGCCCACCCGACCTCCTAGCACAACCCAGGGGCAGAAGTCTCTGGCATGACTCCCAATATCCCCTTCAAGATGCTCCTTGGCCTGACCCTGGAAGAGACTTTAGAGTTTTTGCCCTGAACTGGCCCACTTCCCTGTCTTCTTATTGCCCACCCATGTGGCTTCCTCAGAGCTGGCCTCTGTTCAGCCCTGCCACTTCTGATACCTGATTTGTTACTCCCCGGAGGTAGCATGACTTAGCAGAAAGAGCACAGCCTTTAGAGTGAGGCAGACCTGGCACCTCCACTTACTAGCTGTGTGACCCTGGGAAAGTCACTTAAGCTCTCTGAGCTTCGAGCTCTCATCTGTAAAACCGGGGACAAGAGTACATAGTGATTGTTGTGTAGATTAAAATCATTTAAACAAACCACTTAGCATATAGTAGGAGCTTGTTATAGTGATGCTGGGGATAGAAGTGATGGTGGTGTCAGCTCTGGGCCCCTGGTCTCAGCCTGCCCCTCTGGTGGGGCCTGATGCGGGTGGAAGGGCATCCAGGAAAGCACTGTCACTTGACAGACCTAAGGACCTCTCTCTTTGTGTCCAGCTCCTGTGTGCATCCTGCCTCCACACCCTACCCTCCACCCTCTCCACCTGGCACACTCCTGCCCTGCAGGCCCTCCTGGCCCTCCAGCCACACCCCCAAACCAAATGGCTTTACCTGGTTTCCCTGGGGAGACAGAACTTGTCCAGGGTCCTCCGCAGAGGGAGAAACTGGGGAGATGAAGCCTGGAGCAAGGGTGAGGGGACAAATGTAGGAACCCAGCAAAGTAGGAAGGAGTACACACTCACACACACACACATTCATTCACTCTCACACCAGATACACATGCATACACTCACACAAAAGCACACACACCCAGAGACAGAGGAGAGCTCACTTTTGGCAAGCTTATCCAAAATTTCCCAATCAGAAAATCGAGAAAGAGGCTATTTTACTTCCAGCATTAATGTAAGTTTCGTGTCATTCTGAAGAATGCCATTTTGTTGTGTACTGTGTAGAGATGGGCTGGCCATCAAGGCTTAGGGCCTCTGATGGACTAACTCAGCCTGAGCAAGTGGGATCCCCCAGGCTCGTCTGCATGTTTCTGCCCTGGGCAGGGACACTGAGAACAGACTGTTCAGGACCTGAGTCAGCTGGTGGACGGATGCACCAACCAGAGGCCATTGCTGGGGAAACACTGCTCGGTTCAAATTCCTCTGGACTGGGGAGGGGGCCTCAGCGGCCTACCATCCTCTCACTCCTCTCCTCCACCTCTCAGTAGCCAAGTTCTCTCCCCCTCCCTCCCTCCCTCCCTCCTTCCCTCCCTCCCTCCTTCCCTCCCTCCCTCCCTCTCATTTTTAAAAAAATTTTTATTTTTGTTTAAAATATTACAGATGTCCCTTTTTCTCCCCAATGACCCATTCCACCCTGTCCCTTCCCACTCCCCAGTCCCTCTCCCCCTCCCTCTCATTAATACGTGTTACTGCACAGAAGTGAGTCTGTAGTGGACACAAGATTAGTCCAGCAAGGCTGACATACCAGATTTTTATGACCCACACATCCCTCTGGGGGTGAATTCAACATTACCCCATACTACGTGGGGCCTGGCTCAGTCCAGCATTTTCCAGGATCTTTGCTGAGAGAATGAAGCCTCAGGCTCAGTGCCAGCCAGCCATGGGCAAGACTGGGAGCAGCCCATTAGCCGTTCTGAGCTCTGTACCTGCTCTGACGATGGACCCCACTGGGCTTTGGCAGCAGCGTGTCCTGAACTGCTGTATGGCTCCACTTTCACGGCCCAAGCTTGCAACATCTTTCCATAATAAAACCAAGATGGAAGTTAATTGCCTGCATCGCTTCGCAATTGAACAGGTCCATAAAATGTTTATTAGGTGCAATCGCAGGGATTGAATGGGTGGCCAGTTGCTCGGCTTATGGCTACAGCTAACATCTGGGGGGTCCCTAGGCAGGGAGCTAGCTTGGAAATGGCTGATGGTGAACGCTCAGAATGACTTTTTTGAAGCTGTTCCAAAGCTTTCAGGAGATAGACTTGTTCATTTACTTGGGGATTCTTTCTGGTGGTTTTTGAGGCTGCTAACCTTCCTCAGTGTCTTCTACAAACATTCAGAGCATTTTGGTTTTCAAGAGCTACTCGAAAGTAAGTAGAAACCACTTGCAGTTGCAATGGTCAGAATGATTATTGCTAATTGCTGTAACAAAAGAAACTTGAATCTCAGTGGCTTGAACAACAAAGGTTTATTCCTTAATCCTGTTACATCTCCGGTGAGAGCTGACAGGAGCCTCTGCTCCATATAGTCACTCAGGGACCCAGGCTGAAGGAGACATCATTGAGGACATGCCATCTCTGAGGCCTCTGTGGAAGTAGAAGAGAGGGATGGCTGAGGTCTGCTGGCTTTAGCTGCCTTGACGTGGAAGTGATGTGTCATTTTTGCTCACATTGACCAAAACTATTGACAAGGTTCCAACCTATCTGAAGTGTGCCTGGGAAACACAAGGGCACACCTGGCATATTTGTTAAGCACTGTATTCTCTGTCACAGCAGTGCTCCTTGTGGTAATGGTGGACACCCTCTCCACCATACCTTACTGTGGGTTGGTGTCCACCATCTGGCCCCAAGAGGTCAGCCCACCTGTGGCAGGTAATGAGATGCATTTATAAAAGACGAACATAGGGGAGTGGCTCTCCTACTGACTATATAAAATCCAGCCTCTCCAAGGAGCTGTAGCCACCCATTGTTGTCCCAAGATCAGAATCACTTGGGAAACTTAAAACCAGTTGCCTGTGGGGCCCCAGCCTGGGGATTCTGAGCGGCAGGTCTGCAGTGGGGATGTGCTTGGAAAACACTCTGGGGCTGATGATGCCGACAGGGAAGGTCCATGGGTAAATCATTCTGTGAGGCCTGAGGGGTGGCAGTGCAGCCTGTCTGAGTCCCCGAAGACCAAAGGCAGGGGCTTCACAAGCCTTTCACGGCTCACAAAGCGCTTTTGATTACTCATCTAACTTTCACCAGATACCTACGATTAGTCCAGAGTCTCATTTGCTCTCTGTGGCAATATGCAAATACCAGCTATTACTGTCCAAATACCAGTTATTATCATCATGGCAAGTGTGTTATCCACATCTTATGGATGAGGCTAGGTTAAATGATTGGACTAAAGCTGCAAAGCCCAGTCACCAAGCTGGGTCTAAAACTCGATCCTCTCAACTTCATATCCGTCAGTCTGTCCATCATGCCGAGCCACCTCCCATCAGTCTCTCTGCTTCCAGACAGGTATTGCACCCCACCCTTCCCAGAGAAGAGCTTTCCCTCGCCTCCTGTCACATTCTGTTCCAGTTCCTCTTGGTGCACATTGGACAGGCTGATGGAGAAGGAGCTGACATCTGGTCTCCTCACAACCATAGTTGGAATAATTGATGAATCATCAAAGACTCAAGATCTTTCAGCAGAGCACATCGCATGAGAATTGAGGTTGGAGTGAACACTGTAGACAAGTGAGCTCTGTACATTTTTTGTGACAAGCTTTGTGCAGGTAGCAATAAAGTGCTTCACATTAAAAGAATCAGAATATAAATCTTGTACTAAAAAAGTCAGTATAACATGACGGCATGGATAAATCTGAAAAACGTTATGCTGTTTGAAAGAAGCTTTACACAAAAGACTACATGATGTATGATTTCATTTATGGCAAATTCTAGAATGGGTAAAACCAATCAATAGTGATAGGAATCACATGAGGGGTTACTTTTGGGGTTAATAATACAGGCAGCTTTCTGGGGTGATGGAGTGTCCTAGGTCTTGATAAAGTTACAGGTTTCTGGGAATCTGCATTTGTCAAAACTGATTGGGTTATAAAACTTACGGTCTTCATATTTAGCTGTAAGTAAGTAAGTAGCTGTAAGTAGCTGTAAGTCAGTACACGAAGCCAGTTTTTTGGAGGGTAGAAGGGACTCCAGGAACGTTGGTATTTAAAGAGTGGGTAGAGGAAAAGACATGTAAAGAAAACAGGTAGAAGTAGGGACAAATCACACAGTCTGAGTGTATCCCTAAGAATAAGCCCACAAAAAACCCTAAAACTAATCCTAGCCTGAGCCCCAACCTAATTGTAACTTGACCCTAGCCTAGCCTATCCTGAGCCTTGACCTCAAACTTAACCTCGGTCCTAAATGTAACTCAAAAGCTAATCCTAACCCTAAACCTAGCCGTAAACTGAAGGCAGTTGGCCTCAGTGGGGACTGACAAGTGGGCCTGGCGAAGCTGATATTGAAAGCCCCTATTTTAGTTTGTTGCTCCCGGACAAATGAGTGCAGAGGAGTTGGAAAAAACGTGCAGAGAAGAAGTCTCAGCATCCTGCCGCAGGGGTGACTCTCAGCATAAATCATCACCTTCCACCAGAAGGCCAACATATTTTCTAACAAGGAATCTAAATGGAATCTCCTGAGATGGGGTGCAGCTTGTTGTTACCAGCACACTCTCAAGACAGACACCAGAGGGTATTTTTTTTCCCATTGCTTTTCAGAGAGAGTGGGAGGGAGAGAGCAAAGGAAGAGTTTCTCTGGTTCAGTTCTATGGAATCTCACTTTACTCTTCCAACCAATGGCTCTTCCCTGATGTAGAAACGGGCGATGGGTTTTCGTTCCATGTACCATTTGGTACCCAGGTGTCCCTTGTGCCCAAGATATGACCAAGGACACTGGGTTTGTTACCATCCTCTACATCCAATCTTCTGAGCAGTCCTCCGGATTTCACACATTCTCCCCCTCTGCTCTGCACACCAAAAAATGCCCCGAAGGCCTAATGCTTTGGAAAATACACACCTGAAGCAATAAAGTCAGTAACTATTTTAAGTAAAACGCATACATCACAGAAAATGAAGACTCGCATATCCCTGACTCCCAGAGGCCTGCCCATGGCTGTGAGCACCTGGGTGCCTTTTTGGGGAGCCAAGGCCTGAATACCGCTCTGGCACAGGAGCCCTATGCCGCTGTGGCCAGGTTTGAAGAGGGACCCTGGTGGTCCCTCTTCCCAGGCCACTGCTTGTTTACTTTGCCTTGGGATGTGACTTGGCTCAAATGTGTTTGAAAGTCTTTAGCTATAAAATGCTATTTTAGCATAAAAACGAATAAGAAAGCCTGGGAAAGAAAACCTATTGCAAGTCTAGCTGTGCAAGAGGACTTTTGCTTTTAGGAAAAGTGACCATCCCCAGGCAAACATTTCCATGCGGTGTGGTAGGGGGGTGGCCGCGCCCGCCACCGTGGGCTGGAAAGTGTCCATCGATTGGCCAATTGAGTCGCTAGCATGCTTGCCAAGAGGCCCTTGAAAGCCGGAAAACGCAGCAGCAGTTATTGATCACAATGGCCCTTCACACAGACGGGAGGGGACCGTGCATCTTCCTTCCAGGGAGGATGAATGGGAAAGGAGACGCGCGGGCGCGCTTGCTGTTTTCCCTGGGATGGTAGTTTTCCTGTGTAGTTTTGTTCTCTTAAAAGTGGTTCATTAAATCTAAACCCAACTGTGACTGTTTCTTGTTTCTTTGCAGGATTTTTTTTTTTTTTTTTTACAAGTGACTTTACAAACTGGAAAATGTCCTTTGTCAGTATTCCTCAGGTCTGGAGTTTTCATCTTTTAAATATCAAAGAGCCGGAGGTCTGTAGGGGAAGACAGGGCTGCTTTCTAGCACACTTGCCAGGAGAGGGGAGCCAGGAGCAGGGCTCTGGCTTTGATTAAGCCGTGGCGAAGGGGCCACTGGGAGAAAGGTGAGGGGCTTCCCAGGAGGGCCATGGCTGGTCCGACCCTGGGCTGGAGTGGGAGAGGGTGGAGATGGGAATGAGGCTCCCCCAATCACTATCGTTCAGTTCCATTCAATTCAACAAATGTTTATGGAGCACCTACTGTGTGACAAGCCCCATGCTGGGCCCTGACACCCACAGCGCAGTGTTCTCCCGCATGACCTCACACTGGCCATTCTGTTTGCCTCCTGTGAAGGCCCCAGGTCTTCACTTTACCCTCCAGGCCCTCTCTGCCCCTGAGGGCCTGCATTTGACCCCACCAAGGTATATGCCTGCTGGCCTTGTCGCAGAACTTGGCATGAAGTAGTTGCTCAGTAAAACTTTTCGGACTGAATGAAATGGAATACACTGTGTGCTAGCGGATGTTTACCCTGGGACTGAGGCTGGGGTAACGGGAGGAAAGCCTCCATCTCGTCCACAGGCGGGGTAATGAAGCCTGCAGTGTCTCAGAAGACGGGAGGAAGCACGATACCATTCAATAGCAATCCTCCTTAACCTTGGCTTTCATCTTCTGCACAAACAAATCATAGCAATAATAAGAGAAATAAAAGAAAGACTGCCTGCAGTCCAAGCCGTCCTCCTTTCCACCCCATGTTTCTTCCCTGTTTTTGTTCGCGTGCTTGGTGTTTACATGTTATAACATCATTTTGTTTTCTGCTTGAAAAAAATCAGGAGTGTTCTTTCAGGTTATTTTCATAATTACAGTTCCACGTGGCTGCACGTTCCCCCGTGGGATGGATGCAGCATAATTTACTTAACATTTTCCCTATTGTTGTCTGTTTGGGCTGTTCCCAAGTCTTTACTTTGATGATAAAGATAATAGAAATGTCTTTTATATTCAGTCACGAAACAGTTGTGTACATACATTTCACTCAGTCCTTCCAGCAACCTGCAAGGTGAGTGTCCTGCTCTATTGCAAAGGGCTCTAGAGAAGTGGAGGCGGAGGCCATCCGGTGACAAAGAAGGGAAAAAGGCACAACCAGAATTGGAGTACATTTTATTTTTATTTTTTGAAACTACACCTTTTACTGTCTACAATACTATATTGCCTTTAAAAAAATTTCAGATTTTACGAATAAAATTACAGTGAATATTTAAAAATAGCCTTTTCTCATCTATTGAATAATTTCCTGAGGTCAAGGTGCTAGAAGTGGGATCGTAGGGTCCAAGGGATGAGTATTTTTGAGGTTCTCAATGTGCATTCTCTTGTTTTGTGGTTGTTTCAAGCAGTTCTCATCTGCATCGTTCCAGCAATGCACGAAGAGACTCTTTTTTTCACCGCAATCTCATTAGCATCAAATATTACAGTGAAAACTGTTCAGAGCTCATTTAAGACACATAAATGATTCTTTATTGTAGTTTTAATTTGCATTTCTTTGACTACCAGTGAGGCTGCAGCATTTAAAATTAGGTATTCCCTTTTGTGTGACTTGGGTTTCTTCTTTTAGGGAACGTGTCTCTCCCCAGTGCGCTTCCCACTGCCAAATATACGTTAGTCTTTCCTAAGACTTGCAAATTAACACTTTTTTGGTTGTATTTGAAACAATTATTGACTCCAGTAGTTCCCTTTAAATTTTAATTGCACTGCTCGCAGGCCTTTTATGTGTTTTAAACTGATGAACTCGCATTTGTGATTTCTTCTATTGCTCCAAAGCTTGGAAAGTAACGTCATCAAAGAAGCGATAATTACTCAATTTAATATTTTTAGTTCTATTATAGTTATTTTTATATTTAGCTTTTTAATGTACATGGGAGAAAATGACAGTATTTATGTAGCGCCACACATGTACATACACGCACACGTGGTATGTGAGAAAGGCAGGATATTTATGAAAAAACCACCAGTCGTGAATGAATGGAGGGAAATTAAAGACTATAAGAAGTGTATTATTTTCAAGTTAGTGTATACATTTAATACTCTATAAATTAAAAGTTCCAAAGGCATTTTTACGGATTTTTGTCAAAAGGAGGAATGTGGGAGATCATATTTTTGTTTCCAGAGAGGCATCCCTCCTTTCTGCAAGGCAACCATACATCCAGTTCGTTGCCATGTGACTCACCAGCTTTTCTGTGGGAGGAATATATGTCCCTTATGCATTCTCACTGGGCCTGGTCATATGACGTGCTTTGCCCAATGTCATGTGAGCATGTGAGCAAATGAGACATGCGCCACAACTGTGAGTTACTAACAGCCCTCTCGTTCCTTCCTTCTGCTGTGAACAGAGCATGTCCCTGATGGTGACTGACTTTTCAGTCTGGGCCGAGGAGACTCATGGAGCAGTGCCACAGTAGCCTCCACCGCTGTCCTTTGCAGTTGTAAGCCACTGAGATGTGGGGCCTGTTTGTTATTGCAGTACCATCTAGCAAAAGCTGACTAATATAATAAACAAAAAGGTTAGACTATAAAACAATATTTTAAGAAAAGGAGAGCTTTGGAAGTTACTGAACATATCAGACCCAATAGTTAAACTCAAATTAGAGTCAATTTTTTAATAGACGATACTATATGCTAAAGCAAACATCACAGATGATAAAGAGATTACTTAATGTATAGTTTTGAAGAACTGATTAGCAATTTGGGAAAGCATCATGTACATATTTAGGCCATATATAAAAAAATATCTGAAGGAAAACTCTAAAATGAGTAAGAGGGTGTTTTATTCCTAACACTTTATAATTTTTATAATTGTCCTGGTACAACACCTTAGCACATTGTATTTAACAAATATTTAAGGCATGACTAGTAAGCACTCAATAAATGTATTTCAGACGAGAATTGGAGTTTTTCCTCCTTCCCTCTTTAGGAAAAGATTTACCCTTGTGAAGCATTTTATATCCTTCAAGAAAAGACAGTTAAAAGTTGTTTTCTATGTACCTCCTTTCCTCGCCTGGTATTTTCCAAGGAGTTCTAGAGGATTCTATTTGTTCAGAAATTGGCGTCAAGGCCAAAGTCATATTTCTATCTAGTCTGAACATCATTCCAAGTATTTCACTCTGGCTGAGGGGCCTCACAGCCATCTTCTCTTGGCTAGGTTCTCAGTATGGTTGACTGGTATCCTCGCACTCCCGGCATTTCAAGCAGAAAGGGATTTATTTAATACAGGTTAGTAAGCGCTTACAAAATTGTTGGAGGGGCTGGAGGAATGAAATTTAGGGGGCTCCCACTGCAGCTGCGACCTCTCAGAGGTTAGGCAATTGCTGCTGTCTCCAGGGTCAGGAGGCTGCAGGAGAGGTTGATGCTTGGAGTCCAGACATCGCACAAGCCCTGTCTGTTGGAGCCTGTGCGTCGGGTTGTTGGATCTCCCTTTTACCTCCCTCTGTCTTCCAGATTTCATGCATTTGTGTCTCATGGGCTGAATCTAAATTGCATACAGAGCCTTTGCCGAAGGGGCATCTTGGAAAGGTAGATTTTAGCCTTCTGTCCCTTTACATTGGGGGTTCAGGGGCTGTAGAAACATTAACGTTATTGCCAATTAAAAAATGTCGAGCATGCCACAAACGACAAGCCTTCTCATTTCTCCCTCACACTTGGCCCCTGTGACAGTCCCAACATGCGGGAGGCATATTTATTTAGTGGCTGGATGAGCAATGTCATAGCTGTTGCTACAAATGCCAGTTTTAGGTGTTCTTTTTGAGGGATGGCTGTACAGATGCACACCCTGAAGGGACGTGGTTATTCCAGACAAGCCACCTAACGTATGTCCCTGTTTCCAGGCCACACAAGTGAGGGCCGCTCCACGGACGTGGGTAACAATCTCAGTGGGTTTCGGCTCTAAGCCATCTGCACTGTAACAGTCAGCTTGGGCTGCATATCAAAGTACCACAGACTGAGGACTTAACAGAAATCCGTTTTCTCACAGTTCTGGAGGCTGGAAGTCTGAGAACAAGGTGTCGGAAGGGTTGGTTTCTCCTGAGGCCTCTCTCCTTGACGTGCAGATGGACATCTCACTGTGTCCTCACATGGTCGTTCCTCTGTGCATTTCTGTGTCCTAATCTCCTCTTCTTATAAGGACGCCAGTCATATTGGATGAGGCCCGCCCTGATGACCCCATTTTATCACTTTAAAGAACTTATCTCCAAATACAGGCACATTCTGAGGTTACATGGTTTAGGAGAGGCAAATTGTTTTGGGGGTAGACAGGGACTCAGTTTAGTCCCTAACGCTCATCTGTGATGCTAGCAGGCCTCCAGCCCGAGTGTCCCCAGCTCCGGAGGACCCACAGTTTTTCTCCACCTCGTGCCCCAGTCCGGCCACCTGGGCTCCAGGCAGCAGCTGGCAGGGCTGCTCCTCCCTGTGGTTTCCCGGGCGCTGCCTTAGATCGTAGGCCACGGAAAGTCCTCTTGGGCCCTGGCTCAGGCCCTGCTGTGTGAACCGGGGCAAGTGGCTTTATCTTTCTGAACTTAGTTTTCTTCATCTGTAAACCGCAGGTAAAAATGTCTATCCCGGAGGCCTGGTGTAGCTAAAATGGGGGAACGCGGCTGAAGAACCCAGCACAGCGCCGGGCACGCCACAGGCACCTACCAAATGTGATTTATCTCTCTTCCTTTTCCCGTGGGCATTTCTGAAGTTGTGGGAGTTGTTTTCCCTCTACTTATGGACTGATCAGGGGGGGTTCTGGCATTTTGTGACCACAGCTTTCAAGGAACTCTGAGCAAGTCCCAAGGAACCAGGCCCCAGGGCATTTGCAGGATAAATCTCAAAGCACGTGTGTATCTCTAACATGTCTAGTCTCTATTTCTATCATCTGTTTCTATCATTTCCACCCCCATTTCTGCTCCTCTCATCTCCACTGTATTAGTTCTTGATTGTTGCCATAATATAGCATCGCAAATTTAGTGACTTAATACAGATTTATTATCTTGCAGTTCTTTAGGTTGGGGGTTTGGTACGGGTCTCATCAGGCTAAAATCAAGGCATCCCCAAGCTGTGTTCCTTTCTGGAGGCTCCAGAGGAGAGAGAATCCATTTCTTTGCTCATTCGGGTTGTGGGCAGAATTTAGGTCCTTGAGGCTGAGGGCTGTTCCCAGCTCCTGGAGGCTGCCCCGTTTTCCAGCTCACAGCTCCCCTTTTTCCATCTTTAGAATCAGCAGTGGCAGACTGAATGCTTCTTAGGTAGAATCTCTCTGACTCAGCCAGGAGAGGTCTCTGCTTTCAGGAACTCGTGTGATTTTATTGGGCCCATCCAGATCATTCAGGATCATCTCCCACCTCAAGGTCCATACTCTCCCCCTGCCCTCGTTTTTTGGGAATTTGTGACAGCCTCAACCCCATTTACAGTACCAATTTTCTGTCTTAGTCCATTCAGGTCTGCCAGAATAAAATGCCCCCGGCTGGACAGTTTATAAACAACAGAAATGTGTTTCTCACAGTCCTGGGGGCTGGGAATTGGGAAACAGCAGCGCGGTTGGGTGAGGGCCCTTCTCTGAGTCGCAGACTTCTCATATCCTCACATGGCGAAAAGGGGCAGGAATGCTCTCCTGGGTCCCATTTATAAGGGCATTAATCTTATTTATGAGGGCACTGTTCTCATGACCTAATCACCTCCCAAAGGCCCCCCCACCTGATACTATCACAGTGAACATTAGGATTTCAAAATATGAAACTGGGAGGAGGGCACAGACATTCAGACCGTAGCAAGCTGTTTGCAGTGTGAACAACTGGAGGGTGGCAGTAATAAAAATACGGAGCCCTGTCAGGAAGGTATTTTAACAGTAAAGGCAGGAGTTCATAAGAACTTGAACTAGAGTGATAGTGGAAATGGAGGGGTGGAAAGATTAGGGTACACCCACCAACACTTAGTTTGGTCTCCCTTTAAAATTTTAACTATTTAGTATGTATGTAATGGTATAGCACTGTGATTATAATCTGCATTTTCCAAATTTCTATGTTGAGCACTTTTTCATGTGCTTATTGGCCGTTCACATATCTTATTCGGTGATGTGTCTGTACCATCAAGGTCCATACTCTTGATCATAGCTGCAAAGTTCCTTTTGCCATCTAAGGTAACGAATTCACAGGTCCTGGGGATAGGATGTGGGCGTCTTTGGGAAGGGGCATTATTCTGCTCTCACATCCATTTTAATCATCTCCATCTGTGATAGTTAATTTTATGTGTCGACTTGGCTGGGCCACAGTGCCAGATATGTGGTCAAATATTCTGGATGCTTCTGTGAGGGTGGTTTTGGATGAGATTCATATTTAACTGGTGGACTTTGAAAAAAAGCAGATTGCTCTCCCTAATGGAGGTGAGCCTCATCCAATCAGGTGAAGGCCTGAATAAAACAAAAAGACTGACCCTCCCCTAGCAAGAGGGGGTTCTGTAGCAGATGCCTTTGGACTTCAGCTGCAGCATCAGCTGTTCTCTGGGTGTTCAGCCTGCCAGTCCACATGGCAGATTCTGGACTTTTCAACATCTGTAATCATGTGTCATTTCTGTAAAATAAATCTTTCTATGTACACACATCCTATTGGTCCTGGTTTCCTGCAGAACCCTGACTATACATCATCTCTATCAATTCCATCTCGACCTCCAGACATCATAGAGCACTTTTACTGGGTGCCAGCGACTAGTCTAAGCACATTACCTACATGAATCCTTTTCTCTCTCTCTTCTAACCACATTGCATGATTTCTTTTTATGGGATCTGGTGCTCCAGGCTGCTGGTGCCATGTCAGCCTCCATGCCAGTGCCAAACCTGGTCATTGCTGGCCGTCTCCAACCCTTATCCCCAACATGCTGCCCCACCCCTGTGGCTCCTTGAGGTTCTGTCCGGTGTTCTCTAAGACTCTCAGCCCTAGTCCTGGCTCCTCCTCAGAGCTGGTGCAGGTGTCACTGTCTCCAGGCTTCCTCCTGGATCCTGAAGGCACTCAGAAACCCAGAAGTCAAGGAATCTCTGGTAGGGCCGGCCCAGGCAGAGGGGACACATGGAGAGGAGGCCTCAGATGTCCTCTCAGATGAGCCAAACACTGCCACTCACCCTCTCTGGTGCAGGAACTCCTGGCCACCCCATGGGGACCCAGGCACTTTCTTCCTGGACCCCATTTTCATAGGTCAGTAGCTGCCTCTCTGGTGGGTAAATTGGAATTGCACCCTTTGAGAGAGATACTACTTACTTCTAGCTTACAGATGAGGGAAGTGGGGAGCACAGAGAGGTTGGGACACTGGCCCAGGGTCACACAGACAGAAGTAGAAGGGCAGGAGTCAAATTTAGGTAATCTGGTGCCAGAGCCAGTCCTGTTAACCATTCACTCCCCAGACTCAGGAAGAGGAACTTGACAGTATAGTCACTGGGGGTGTCTCTTGAGGCCACTTAATTGAGCTCTCAACCACCTTGGTTGATCTGGGCTTTGGGGTCTCCCAGCTTTAGCTAGAACAGGGATGACCTAAGGGTCCCTGAAGCAGGACCTTTGCTGTGTTTCTGAGGTGCAGGACTCCCCTCCCCAGCTTCTTCCCACCCAGAGAAGCTACCAGATGCCCAGTGCTTGCTCAGAAACCCTGACGCCAGAGTCTAAGATTTGGTCTTTTTGGATGCCTCTGACATCCTTAGCGCCTTCCTGGGAACCTGCACAGACTTGGGGAGGAAGGGGCACTACTCTCTCCGCTTCAGTGAGAGTGTGGCGCCGACATGGTGCAGCCTGCTGGGGGTTGTGCTGGAAACCTGGAGGGAGGTTTGCTCTCTTTCCCTCCCCCAAACCTCCTCAAGGCTCAGGCCTCCTGCTCGCCTCCTCAGGAAGGTCCCCATGATGTGTCAGCCAAGCCAGGCTGGGCCGAAGGGAGCTGGGTTCCGCTGGACTGTTGTGTTAGGGTGTCTAGATGGGAGCTCGGAGCTGGGATGTCGCCTGGACTGTGGACTGAGAGGCCCTGGGTCCTGGGAGGAGGTGGAGGCCCAGGCTGGGGCGAGTGTGCCGCTGTCTGCTGGGCAGCAGCTGAGAGAGGGCCCTGAGCTCGGGTTTTATGGTGGCCTGGCCCGGGCTCTGACTTCTGGCTGACTCTTCTTTGGGCTGTGCTAAGCATAGGGCTGGGTTCTGGAAGGTTCCACACCAAACTTCTTTAGCTACTGGGATGGGCTGCTTGATAGGCTGGGCTGAGCTCTGGGCCCTGTGTGGGCCACCCTGGGTGGCTCTGGCCTGGCAGTACTGGGTGTACTGGTCCTGCAAGTCTTAGGGTGAGCTGCTCTCCTGGTCTGGTTTCTGGCTGGGCTGGGCAAGGGGTGGGACTTGGCTAGTGCTGGGCTGGGCTGTTTTGGTCTCTTCTGGGTAGCTGCTCAGGGCATGGTTTTTCTTTCTTTCCTTGCCTTCAAGGGCAGTGCCTGTGAAGGAGGTTCCCAGTGGCCAGAAAAGGAAAGCCCTTGAAGGCGAAGCCAGCCCTCTTCCCCAAGTTCATCAGCACACTAGACACTCACTCTCCTCTCCTTGGAGGCTTTCCAGAGGCTCCTTGGAGACACTAGAGTTCACGGGAAAACTTGGAATTACCTATCAGGAGATAAGAGTGCTTCTCCTGGCTCTGCTGCCACCTGAGTGTGGCCTTGGACAGTTTCTGATATTCTTAATTTGTATTTTGGTTCCACATATAAGTGAGATCATATGGTATTTGCCTTTCACTGTCTGACTTATTTCATTTAGCATAATGCCCCCAGGGCCCATCCATGTTGGAGAAATGGCAAGATTTCCTTATGGCTGAATAATATTCCATTGTGTGTGTGTGTATACATATATATCACATTTTTTTTAATCTATTCATCTATTGATGGGCACTTAGGTTGCTTCCATATGGTGGCTACTGTAAATAAAGCTGCAGTGATCATGGAGGTGCAGATACCTTTTCAAGTTAGTGTTTTCATTTCCTTCGGATAA
Organism: Miniopterus natalensis; assembly: GCF_054644295.1. NCBI lineage: Eukaryota > Metazoa > Chordata > Mammalia > Chiroptera > Miniopteridae > Miniopterus > Miniopterus natalensis. The sequence continues at coordinate 77,114,703 of NC_142083.1, forward strand.
ATAGCCAGAAGTGGAATTGTTGGATCACCTGGTAGTTCTATTTTCAGTTTTTGAGGAACCTCCGTAATGCTTTCCACGTGCCTACACCAATTTACATTCCCACCAACAGTGCACAATTCCCATTTCCATTCCACATCCCCGCCAACACTTGTTCGCTCTTGTCTTCTTAATGACAGCCGTTCTAGCAGGTGTGAGGTGATAGCTCATTGTGGTTTTGGTTTGCATTTCCCTGATGATTAGTGATGTTGAGCACCTCTTTTGGTGCCTGTTGGCCATCTGTATGTCTTCTTGGGAAAAATGCCTATTCAGATCCTCTGCTCATTTTAAAAATCAGATTGTTTTCTTACTATTGAGGTGTAAGAGTTTTTATATTTTGAATAGTAACTCATCAGATATATGAATTGCAAATATGTTCTCCCATTCTATAGGTTGCCTTTTTCATTTTGTTGATGGTTTCCTTTGCTGTGCAGAAGCTTTTTAGTTTGACGTAGCCCCACTTGTTTATTTTTGCTTTTGCTGCCTTTGATTTTGGTGTTAAGTCTGAAAAATCATTGCCAAGACAATGCCAAGGAGCTTGTTGCCTACGTTTTCTTCTACACTCTTCATCTGAAAAATGGAGACAATAACTCCTGAGCAATTTAGGTGCGAGCCCGTGAGAGTAAATAAGGTGCCGAGCGTAGGGATGCTGTACCAACAAGTGGAGGTGCCACTGCTCTGTGGCCACTGAAGTGCTGAGTGCTGCTAATCTTCCAGGGTGGGCACAACTCCAGGCAGAATCAGCAGAGTCTGGGAAAGAGGAAGCCTCAAGAGCAAGGATGGGGTGCAGAGGAATGAGGCAAAAGTGGTGGACAGTGGGCTTGGGTCCAACAGGGAGGAGCTTCCCTCTGGCTGAGGACTTCGGCTCTCACTCTGTGACCATGATCAATAGGCTTTTCTAATTGTGCACCCCCATGGGTAAAAACCTGGAGCATTCTCCCTCTCTCTTTCTCTTTCTCTCTCTCTCTCTCTTTGCTTTAATCTGGAACAGGCTTTTGTTGTCTTTATTCATCTTGATATTTTTGAGAAGCACAAGCCTGCTGTTTGGTAGGATGTCCGTCAATTTGGGTTTGTCTGCCGTTTTCCAAACAGGTTATGCATTTCTGGCAGGAGTCATTCATAACTGAGGGATCTTCTGCTAGGAGTCTGAAAAATATTGAACCAGTCGTAAATAAAAACCTGAGAGTTTTTACATATTATCTCAATGTCTGGATCTTCTCATGAACAAATAGCTGTGTTCTGGCCCCCTGGGGCTGGAATCCTGCCGCAGCTGGTCGGTGGGTGCCCTAGGCAGGGCAGGAGTGACAGGATGCCAGGCTTCATCTGGCCTGTCCCTCACTTGGTGAGCCCACCTGGCCAGGTAGGCACTAAGTGTGCAACTCCTGTTGGGTCCACCCCCTTTATTTATTTATTTTTAAATATATCTTTATTGATTTCAGAGAGAGGAAAGGAGAGGGAGAGAGAGAGATAGAAACATCAATGATGAGAGAGCCATTGATCGAGCCCACAACCCGGGCATGTGCCCTGACCGGGAATCGAACCCTGATCGCCTGGATCCTAGGTTGACGCTCAACCGCTGAGCCACGCCTGGCCGGGCCACCCCCTTTATTTTTTACTTGAGACAACTGTAGAGGTTGGTAGAGGGCCAGTGAGTGACTCATAGGCACACAGCCAGTCCAGGGACCCTCGGGGCAGAGTGTTCCCATTTTGTTAGTGTCATCACAGGGTAGGTTCATATCTTACCAAATGTTATTTACATACCTGCCCAGGAGTGGGGAGTGGGGCCTTGGCTATCTGTGAGAACTGCACCTTGCTGGTGTGTAATTGTGGCAGGAGGGAAGTGCCAGCCTTTATGGGCCATGTGAGCTGCTTGGGCCCCTCTCCCGTGCGCTCCCCAGGTGGTTAGTTTCTCCTCACTTTCTTGCTGTTTATCCCCATGAACACTAGGTGGCAGTGGTCTCCTATTAATAACCCAGAGAAGCCTGTGGCACAGGAGGCTGACCCTGGTCCCAGAGCGGGGACTGCCAGGCTACAGGGCCCTGGACAGCAGCCACCTGAGTGGTTTTATGTACTTTTCAGCCCTGGATCCTTTCTTCTGTTGAGATCTCTCCCCCTCCCCCTCCTAAAAACTTGAGATAGAGTTCATTATCATAAAATTCACCCCTTTAAAGCTTACAACTGGTGGATTTTAGTATATTCATGAGGTTGTGTGACCATCGCGGCTAACTCCAGAACATACGGTGGGGTGGTGAGGGTCTCTCGGAGGCTCTGTGGAGGGGGAATCCTGACTGTGGTCAAGCATGGAAACAAGGGGACAGTCCTGAAGGAGCCTGGCTGAGCTCTCGAAAAGGAAGCCAGTTATCATTTGAGCCACATTGGAAACACCTAGAGAGCCTGATAAAGCCGGAATGCTGGTCTGGCCCCAGAGCGGGTCCCCGGGGATGAATTGTGTTTCCAATGCGGTTTCAGTGGGGCTGGGGCTGCTGGACGTGGAGCGCGTTTGAGAGGCACTGACGTGGAGGCTGGAGGCTAGAAGTGGGCTGGAGGCTAGAGGTGGGCTGGAGGCTAGAAGTGGGCTGGAGGCTAGAGGTGGGCTGGAGGCTAGAAGTGGGCTGGGCTATGGGGGGTGAGGGTTGAGTGGTTTAGGGTGGAACAGTGGCCAACATGGTCACATCCCTCCGCCGTCTGTGGGGCTAATGTATCGAAGGAGGAAGGGGCACCTACAACAGGCGACCGACACTGCGGCCAGCACCGCCATCACCTCCGCCATCTGCTGAGGCCTTGCCATTGGTTGGGCTCAGAGCTGAGTGCACCCTGGGTGTGTTCCGTGGGGCCCCTGCGCACCCACCTGAGAAGTGAAGGTGGTGACCGTTGCACTGCTGACCTCCAAGGGCCACTGGGAAGGTTAAACATGACCTAGCAGTTAAGGTCGTGTGCTTGGTAAGTGGCAGTATGAACAGGAGACCTGCAGTGGCTGTCACATTCCTTGGGGCCACAGGCATTCCATACATAGGAGTCTCTTTCCCTTCCCCAAAAGGAGGTATTGAACGCTGGCCCCATTACCGCCTGCAGTAGGCAGGGCAATGGCCCCCAAAGATGCCCAGAGCCCCCAGGACTTGTGGGTGTGGGAGCTTGTATGGCAGAGGGACTGTGCAGATGTGATTATAGTGAGGGCCTGCAGATGGAGGTGCTATCTTGGGTTACCCCGGTGGGCCTGGTACAGTCATGGGGGTCCTTATAAAGGAAGGAGGGAGGTGGAAGAATTGGAGACAGAGAAAGAGATAAGAGAATTGGAGCAGAGAGTTAGAGAGAGGAAGGTGGGGGGGCAGGGGGGAGAGGAAGATGCTCTGCTGTTGGCTTTGAAGATGCAGAAAGGGACCGTGAACCAAGGAATGCAGGTGGCTTCTAGAAGCTTCCACAAGCTGGAAAAGCCCAGGAAACAGGTTCCTCTCTAGAGCCTCCAGAAGGAATGGGCCCGGGGGATGCTGTGACTTTAGGACCCCTGACCTCCAGCACTCTAAGAGGTGAGATTTGTGTTGTCCAACCCACACCACCGATAGTGATTTGTTAAGGCAGCAGCAGTAGCAATGCTCATTTCCTCTTTTCTCACACCTCCCTCTAACCCTCTCCGGGGGTCTCGGTTGCAGAGAGCTTCCTCAGGGAAGCCTCTCTGATTTCACCCTCGAGCTCCCCGAATGCTTTCAAAGAGCAGCACCTCAGTTGTACGAGCGTGTAAGCGTTTGCATCATGACCGATCTGTCTTGTCTCACGGGTTCCAGGGCCACTCCCAGGGGACACAACTTTTCTCCACGGAGGGTCTCCAGCCTGAACACACGGCCTGGACTCTGCAGAGGCCGGAGAATGTTTGTGAAATGAGCAACAAACAAGCTCCCAGCTGCGTCCCTCACCGCGGGCCTGCACCGCCTGGTGACGGGAGTGGAGTGTGTCCTTGCCGCTCCCAGGGGGCAGGGGAGATGAATATAAAATACATAAAATCCTTCATTCACAGTTTCAGTAGTCGAATTCACAGAGACAGAAAGTGGAGAGGTGGTCGCCGGGGCTGGGGAGTGGGGGGTTGGTGTTTGATGGGGACAGTTTCTGTTTGGGAGGAGAAAGTTGTGGAGATGGGTGGTGGTGTCGGCTGCACACCAACCTGAATGTACTCAGTGCCATTAAAGCACACTTAAAAATGGTTATGATGGTAAATTTTATGGGTAGTTTCCACAATTAAAAAAATACCCCAAATCTTTAAAAAAAAATGCCTCCGCAGAACTCACCATGCGCATCAATGCATTTAAAACAAACCGAAAAAAAAATAAAGACAAACCCACCCACATTAATTCCCAGTTTCAGCCTATGCTGGGGGAAAGTTACGAATGTTCCAGTCCAGTCAAGATGAAGATCCAAGTACCTCATGCCACCTGGAGCCGCTGACTGGGCTGCAGGGAGGTGCGTTTCTGGGGGAGGGGACCTTGGGAGGCTGCCGGGAGGTGGCCCTCCAGCTGTAGCTTGAAGGGGCGATGGTAGAAGGCTGGGCGGAGGGGTGTGCAGGGCCTCCTGGCCCAGGGAAGAGCTTCTGAGAGATTTATCTTATTCTATTAGTAAGAGTCCCTCCCAGGGAAGGCCACCGTTTCAGCTTGAGGGCACTGGGGCTCCTCGGGGCAGGTTTGGATTCCAGGGCTGAGTCCCCCATCTACATGGCAGGACTCCTGAACTCCTTTGGGAGGAGGGGTGGGCCCCAGGCTGGGTGCACGGGCTGAGGTGGCTGGACCACGTGAAGGGCCTGAAGGCCAAGCTGGACCGGGACAAGCAGCCTGAGCAAGTCGAAGGAGTGCTCCTGACGGCCACCAGGGGTCTCTCTTGACTCATGGAAAACGTTTCCAGGCCCGTCTGCAGCGGGGGAGGCCCCAGAAAGCTTGGTCTTCGGTGCATTGGTGGTGGGGGGAGTGAGGACTCAGCTCTCTGCTTCGCTGGGCAGCCTCACACCTGGCATTGCCCAGCCAGGGAGCCCTGAGCAGGACAGCAGCGCTTCAGGCCTGGCCCTGTTGCGGTCAGTATTCGGGGCAGCTGGCATCACACCCCACATGTCAGTGCCCATCATCGGGATTTGGGGTGGAGTAAATGCGATTGCACATGCACACTGAGGCGTGGTGCTGGCACGTGTCAAGGCTTGTTCATGGTCATTAGTGGAGCCGTGATCGTCTGGTCCCCAGAGCTGCAGAAGGCCAGAGTAACACATTCAGCTTCAGCTGGGCACTGGAGCTTTGGAAGGCAAAGGTCTTTCTGGTACATCTGTGGTCAAAAGACCGACTCTGTGGGTTGTTGCTGTGCCTGGGGCGGGAGGAAGGGTTAGCGGGCTTTGATCTGTGTCTTCCTTGATGGCGCTGGGATGGCCCCGGAGCCCTTCTGCCCCGCCTGCCTTCACATGAAGGGCTCAGCTCAGGCTGCTGATTCCAGGGTTTAGAAGCCAGTGGGTGGGTGGGGGTGGGTAGATTTTGGAGATCCCGGCCCTTCCTATTCCCCCCAGGTTTTTGTCTCCCCCCTGTCCCCCGGAGACCAGCTCAGAGGGCAGGAACAAGAGGTGATGTCTGTTCCTGTCTGTTCCAGAAACACTATCTGTTTACCTTGCTCTGCCAGACAGAACAGCCAACAGCACCGTGTCTGTCTGTGCATCCAGCCCACATTTATTGAGGGCCTACTGTGTGTCACTCACCATTCTAAGTATAGGGACCAGCTGTAAGCAAGACAGAGATAGGGTTAGCTCTTAAGGAGTCTGTAGCTGACTGAGGAGACAGGCAATAAACCTGTGGACCAATAAACGAACCAGCATATTTCAGATGGTGGTGGTGCTGCAAAGAAAATAAATCGCCGATGATGTTGTAGAGGAGTGGGAGGAGGGGCAGGAGCGCCTTTACACTGGGTAGACGGGAAGATGTGATCTCTGAGGTGTCACCTGCTGATTGAAAAGCTGACCATGTGACAATCTGGGGGAAGGGCAAACAGAGCAGCAAGTGCAAAGGCCCTGGGGTGGGAGTGAGCCTGGCGAGGGTGAAGCCAGAAGGCCACCGTGGCTGAAGCACAGTGAATGGGGAAGCAGCATCTGATTAAGTCACAGAGGTCATGGGGGGCCTGTGAGAGGAGGAGTTTCATTCTCACAGGGATGACACAGTCTGATTCACGTGTGTGTGCGTGTGTGTGTGTGTGTATGTGTGTGTGTGTGTGTGTGTAGGGCATATAAGCCTCTGAGGTTCAGTTTCCTCAACTGTAAAATGAGTCAGTTGGTCTGGAGAAGAACAGAGGCCCTCCTGGCTCGGCCTCACTCCCTGGGCCTCTCCTACCCAGCGTCACAGTCCACGCTGGAGTACAGGAACCCCAGTTGTCTGTTGGCTTGTTTGCCGCTCACATCTGCACACCAGCTGGGAGGGATTGAGCACATGGGGACTGGTCCTCCACCAGCATAGTTTGTTTTCTGATCTGTTTCCAGCTGAGGATTCCATGTCCCAGTGAGAGTGGTGTCTGGTACTGTGTAGACGTGACCTATGTATATTTCCCCCATGTGTCCTCCAGGGCTCAGTCTGGTTTCCACGTGGCCTGAGTTTTCCCGTGAACTTGGGCAGATGAGTTCATATCTTGTACTTTGCAGAGTCTTTGTGGACAGACGACGGTTCTGCTCCCAGGAGGGAGTCGAAGGGGAAAGTGTGTGTGAGGGTGGTGTGTGTGCCTGGTGTGCAGTACGTGCTGTGTGCATGTACGGTGTACACGCATGCCCCGTGTGTGTGTGTGCACATGCACGGGCACATGTGCATGTGAGATGGAGAGGGTCGGGGAGCCCGGGGCACTCATGAACTTAGTCTGAGTCCCCTGGATTGTCTCCAGGTGGATTCTGTTACTTGTATCAGGTCTCCAGGGGACTTCCAATTGCATGGAAGGGAAAGATTGAGCTTGGCCCTTGAAATCAGACACTTGGAAGGCGCTTGACATTTTCTTAAGGGCTTAGGAGCCCTCGTGTGTCCAGGAGGAGAGGCTGTGACCGCCTGGCTCCCAGTTAGGAAGTGCTGCAGGCCTGGGTCCCTCTCTTTCCCAGTCTCCCTGTCCTTGTCCAGTGGCTTCCCTGCTGCTGCGAGGTCTTGGGTGCACGGTGTGTGGAGGGCAGAGGGCCACAGTGCAGACGTGGCCTCTGAGGGATTTCACATGGGTGGGACCGAGAGCTTAGCTGGCCAGCAGCAGGGCCGGCTGTACAGCCTGGGTAACGCAAACATGATGGCGTGGAGAACAGGATGCAGCTAAATTCGCTTTCTGAAGACCTGAGCTGCAATACACTTATGAGGGCACATGTTAATATGCTCACTCAGGGTGATTTATTTTGTGGCTTCTGAATCGCACAACTAGACTTCCATCTGCAGCTAAAGTGACGTTTGTGAATTGTAAGCTTTCGTTAGTTACTGCTTCCCCCAACTACCTGCTCTGAGTACCTGGGAAATGGTTTCTCAGAAGTTCTCTCAATAAACGGTGGAGGCAAAGGCAGGAACCCAGGAGCTGCTGTTATTCCTGAGAGTCTGCGGGGGCCCACGGTGCAGCCTGGTGGCCGAGAGCCTGGCCTGGTGCTGATGGCCCCCGGGAAACCCAGGGCCCGTCACGCACTGTCTGATTTTGGTTAAATTCTGTACCCTCACCATTCCCTAGTTTCTTGAGCTATAAAATAGATCTGATCATAGAGCTTCTGTTAAGTTAGTTGTATGGGCCCCGTGAAGATGAAATGAGTTACTGTATGAGAAGGGCTTCGCTTAGTGTCACCCCTCAGTGAAGGCTCAGTGAATACTGGCTTTTATTTGTTATTACTTACTTACTCATTTTTGTATTCCCCACCTCATTCCAAAAATATCTGAGGCAGCTTAGAAAATGAAAACAACACATTAAAATAAAAAATATAGAGAAGAATGAATCAGGATAAAGGCAAAACAAAAGTGAGAGAGAAAGATGAGGCCAGAATGAAAATTATAAGATGCAGGGATACCAGTTAAGAGGTCAGGGAGTGTTACTAAGGGGCGGGAGAGGATCCAGGGGTAAAGTAGGGAGGGCCCTGCAAATTGGCTCTGAGTGTCCCAGCAGCCAAAGCAAGAAGGAAACGTCACCAGGCGTGTGTGGCTGGTGGTCTAAGGACCCCAGTGCCTGGTGAGAACACCTAGCAGAAGCAGGGTGCGAGTTTGGCCCCTAGGCTCTTGGTTCCAAGATCTTTGCACTAGTCCCTGTGACTGACCCAAGTGACCTCCCAGTAGTTCAGCTCCTTTCCTTCCACAGCACAGGCCAAGCTGGGGCCTTCTCAGGCCAGGCATTGGGCCAGAAATGGTGGCCAGTGGAGGCCCAGCCCCAGGGGACAAAGGAAGGTGGCTGGGATGCTCCCAGACAGTTCCAGCTTGGTGATTGGTCACCCTGAGATTTAACCAAACCCATTGTGTGTTCTCTTCTTGCTCTATCTCTCAGGATTCGGTTTGTTTCCAAATGCCACGCTTCAGCCCTGAACCCAAACGCCTTTGAAATGATACCTTTAACGCCTCAGTTGGGCTAATTCCAGGGGAGGAATTTATTTTTTTATTTTTAAACTGGTATTTTTCTTTTTAAAAATTTTAATTTAATTTTTATTGATTTTAGAGCGAGAGAGGAAGGGAGAGAGAGAGAGAGAGAAACATCAATTTGTTGTTCCACTTACTTATGCATTCACTGGTTGATTCTTGTGTCCTGACCGGGGATTGAACCTGCAACACTGGCGTATTGGGACGACGCTCTAACCAACTGAGCTGCCTCACCAGGGCCTCCAGGTGAGGAATTTAAAGATCTCCTAACACATCTGCAGGAAAGGCACTGTCATTTGGTGATGCTCCTGGGTCCTTCGGTTTTCATTTAATTTTGATAATCTTCATCAACATCATCGTCATCGTCAACATGCCTCACTTTACTGAGCACCTTCTTATGGGCAGTGATGGGGTGAAGGGAGTTCATGCTTCTATGATTCTGCACCCAGTTCCAGGGTGTGTTATTTTCCCTGACACCAAGCAATTCTCAGACACCAGCTGGGTGCCCTATAATTCAACTCAATTCTGACACTGTTTACCTGGAGATAGTGTCAGATCCCACAGGATAAAGCCCCAGTCCCACAAGACTGTCCCCCACCCCCCTTCACATGCCAAGAGAGAACTCAGGCTGTCCGTCACTAGCTATATAGACTGGGAGTTTTAATGACCTCCGCCTTGGGTTTGATTAATTTGCTGGAACAGCTCACAGGACTCAGATAAACGTTTTATTTACTAGATTGCCAGTTTATTACAAAAGTTTATAACTCAGGAACAGCCAGATGGAAGAGATGCATAGAGCAAGGTACAGGGAAAGCTTCCACGCTTTCTCTGGGCAGCCACTCTCTCCAAATCGCCACGTGTGCACCAATCTGGAGGCTCCCCCACCCCTTCCTTTTGTCATTTTTATGGAGGCTTCGTGACACAGGCATGATTGATTAAATCACTGACCATCGGTGATGAAACTCCACCTCCAGCCCCTCTCCTCTCCCTCAAGGCTGATTTTCAGTCCCAGCCCTCTAATCAATCACAGGGCTGTCTCCACTGGCTCCCAGCCCCCACCCTTAGGTGCTTTCCAAAGTCACCTCGTTAACATATAAGATACTTTCATTCTCTCATCGCAGGGAAGTCCAAGGGTTTCAGGAGCTCTGTGCCAGGAATGGGGAAGAAGGCCAGATATATATATCTTATTATAAACCACAGCTTCCACTCAGTACGGAACAACAGACATCTGGAGGAAGAGCCAGCCTTTCCAGAGCACCCACTGTGGGCCAAGCAGCGGTGCCTCCCCTGCCTGTGTTCCTCCCTCTCATAACCTCAGCTTCTGCCTTGCTTCAATGCCCCACATCCCAGCTGCAGGCTCCCTCCTGTCCCAGTGACAAGTGTCACTTGGTCATACATCTGCCTTGTATTCTGGATAATTGTGGAAACCGTTGTTCTAACAAGCTCCTTGAGGGCAGAACTCTGCACCAAGTAGGTATTTCACAAACACTTGCCAAGCTACACATCTTTTCCCCACCCTCCAGTAATGAAAGGCTGGGAGTCTCTGCTCTGCTAAGGGGAGGGAGCTGACTAAGTGCCTTTAAATTACTCTGTAATTGTGAGATGCCGGTTCCCGTGTGGGGAGTGCGCTGAGCACCGTCTCGCTAGATGCAGATGGGCAGATACCGGCTCAGCGGCACCCTTCCCTGCACACCAGCTTGTCTGTTCCTATTAGAGGCCGCAGACGCTCGAGGCAGAGACCTTGTCTGCAGTGTCTTCTCCCTGGTCCTTGCCTTATGTTACATGCACATTATGTTGGCTGACTTCCAAGGTCACGGCTTTGTAAGCTCTAGCTGGATAAAGAAGTGGATTTTTCCCACCGTAGGCATAAATACTCTGATCTGATCAAAGGTATTTCTGTGGCTCGTGCTCACTGGTTTGGCTTCCCACTAATCGGCTGTGCGCCTCTGGGCAAGTCACTTCTCCTCTCTGGCCTATAATAGGAGCTGGTTAGACCTGGATGACCCACAAGGTCCCTCCTGGCTCAGCGTCCTGTGTGCATGAGTCAGAGCTCACATTGGCACAGTGGCTGGCATCTGGGTGCCGGTGTAGGATAGGTGGGTGAGAGAGAGAGGAGCCAACTTCTTCCTGTAGCTCCCTGTACTCCGTGGCTGGCTCTGCATGGAAGGGGCCAGGCCTGTGGAAGAGCCATGACCCACCCCATAGTTTGGGTGGTCCCATGGATACTTTAGACTCCCAGCAGGAAATAGGCCTCTCCGGGAAATGGGAAGCTTTGGGTGGGGTGAGGGAGAAGTGGTGCACAGGAGGGGGTGCTGGAATACAAAGGGCTTTTGAGATTGTGTCAGTCAGACTTCGCAGGAGTAACAAACCTCCCCAAACTCTCAGGTTACATGGGAGCTGTGGGTCAGCTGAGGCTCTGCTGGACTCGTAGACTCGGTTCCATGTGTTTTCTCAGTCCAGGCCTCCCTGCTCAAGGAGAACGTATGTATTAATCAGCTCAGGCTGCCATGACAAAGTACCACAGACTGGGTGGCTTAATCAACAGAAATTTACTTTCTCAGGACTCTGGTGACTAGAAGTCTAAGATCAAGGTGTTGGCAGGGTTGGTTCCTTCTGACGTTTGTCTCTTTGGTTTATAGATGACCATTTTCTCCTTGTGTCTTCTCATGATCTTCTCTCTGTGTGCCTGTCATCAAATCTCTTCTTATAAGGACAGCAGTCACATTGGGTCAGAACCCACCCTAAAGACCTTATTTTAACTCACCTCTTTAAAATCCTATCTTCAGATACACATTCCGAGGTACCGGGAGTTAAGATTCAATGTCTGAATCATGGTGAGATACAATTCTGCCCAGAACACCGGGAGAGTGTGAACAGCATCACCTCTTCAAGCCCCACCGGGAACTGGCTCGTTTCACTGTCAGAGCTGATCCCATGGCCGGCTCCGGTCAGTGGGGCAGGAACACATATCCCCGCAGGGACAGAGCCTGAGGGTGGGAGCAGAATCCAATCAACCATGGATTCGTGGTCCAAAGTTCAAAGGCAGAATCCTGGAATCTTTGCATTCTGTTCCCCATTCCTAGAAAACCCATGTTTTCCAATTTTCCTTGTTCTGGCTCAAATCCCACATTTCCTTGTAAGTTTTCCCAAACAGCCCTGGCTCGCAGGCCTCTTTCCTGTGACAGCTCACGGCACGTGGCTTATCTTGCCTCTTTGGTGTGGGCAGACCCCCTCCTTCAGGCTGGGCCAGCGCTCCTGAGGCAGAGTCTGGCCCTCCTTCCCACCCACGGGCCCTCCCAGAGCAGCCCTGGAGCACGTGGCCAGGCTTCAGTCCCTGCTCCGCTTGCTCACCAGGGACTCTCGTGTCCTGTTCTCTCACATGGGGTGAGGAGCCTGCAGACCTGTTCCCAGGCCCAGAGGAAGCAGGATGGGAAATCAGAAGGTGGGAGGAAGGGAGCAGCCGTCGCTCTTCTCTGTCTGCTTCTGGAAGCATCTTTATGGAAGTGGCTGTGTTCCATCTGTGCCGCCAGCTTAGGCCTCAGTGGCCTCAGCCCGGCCCAGCTGGTGGTCCCTTTTCTTCCAATGCCCAGCACTGGTTCAGGGTCTCCCTCACCTCTGCCCCCCCCCGGTGGTCTAGATCACTGAGCAGCCCCCCATAGCACAGCACTGAGTGTGCCCCAGCTCTGCCAACACCACCTTCGCCCTTTTGTCTCCCTGGCCTAGTGGAGGTGGCTCCCTGCTGCAGATAAACCCTCCCAGTCCCTCTTCTTCCTCACCGTCTTTCAGATTTCCAGCACGTGGCAGGCTTGTCCTTGGCAGTGGACATCCTCCTGAAATAGTCAGCAAGCTTGCTGTTTCGATGACAAGACCTGAGCCTTCCTGTTGGAGGGTACACAGCACGTTTCCAGAAATAACGTTTCGTTGTTGTGATAACTGAGAGGGACAATGACTCACATCCACTCAAATCAACTCAGCTTCCCTGTTTCAACTTTGCTGCAAAGAGCAAGAGCACAGATGGAGCGTGGTCCGACCCCCAGGTCGCCCGGTCTGAAAATAGTTTTTAATGGGAATTCACTTTAATAAGCACCCACAAGCCTGAAGATTGTCCTCTTTTCATGGCTTGTCCAGGCTGAGTAATGCGCACGTGCTGGAGAAGAGAATGGTAGAGGCGAGGAGAGGATGGGGGCACCCTGCAACCCAGGGTAATGAAGACGCTGGTAGCTATTCATTAGCAGGAGCATTCTATGTGACAAGCACTTTATAGGTCTTAACTAATTTAGTCTGCATGGCACCCACTTGAGATATGTATCACTTTCCCACCTTGCTGTTGCGAGCACTAAGGCACAGAGAGGTTCAGTAACTTGCCCAATGACACACAGCCAAGAAGTGTTGAAGTCAGGATTGGAACCCAGAGGAGTGCAGGACATCTTTTCAAGATAGAAAAATCCATGGGTTGGAACTATCTCTGCCTTCATGTACCAGCAGATCAAGAAGGTCCTTTGGCATCCACATTTAGAAAATTGAGGCCCATGCTCTGGGAGATTTCCCCCCAGATTTGGCACTAACTTTCCCAATATAGGGGAAGGAATGATGAGGATCCTAAATCATCCTTTCCAGTTTGTGGGTGAGAGGGTGAGGCAGGGTGGAGAAGTCACTGGGTCCAGGTGTCAGAGGACCTGTTTAAGTCCTGGTTATCTGCTGTGTGACTTTGATTGAGCATGTCTCTTCATTTCCTGGAGCCCAGGTTCCTTCATCTGTAAAAATAGGGAGATTGTGAGGTTTACATGGAATCCTGGCACAGAGGTGTCACCCAGAGTAAGCAAGAGCCTCTCTCCATGAGCAGGACCATGCATGTGCTGGGGCCACCCAGGGCATCTGTCTACTCCTGGGAGGGGTACACTAAGAACTCTCCTAAAAGGACCCTATGGCATATAGGCTCAAACTTGGGAATAGCTGCTGGAGAGGGATCTGCTGGATCCCAGGGCTTCCCATGCCCAGACCCTAGAGGAAGTCTTCAGGATTGTCCTGTCTGAGTAGCAAGTGGATTCTGGAACGACCATGGCGGTGAGGCTGCCAGCTCAGACCGGGGAGGGATTTCTGGGAGTCCAGTACATTTAAAAGACATCAAAGTCCCAGAGCCAGCTTTGGGCATGAATGCCTTTGGCCAAGTTACATTCTGTGTGCACATGGGACCAGCCTATTGGCCTTCACATCTTTCATGCATTTGCTCTGGATCTCTTTTTCTATTCCTTTGTCAGTTCTGGAGGCTGGAAGTCTGAGATCAAGGTGTTGGCAGGTTGATTTCTCCTGAGGCCTCTCTCTTTGGCTTGCAGACAGGTGCCTTCTTGCTGTGTCTTCACATGGTCTTCCCTCTGTGTGCACATCTCTTGTGTCACCTCTGTATGTCCAAATTTCATCTTATAAGAACACAGAATGGATTAGGGCCTACCCTAAGGACCTCATTTTAACTTAATCACCTCTTTAAAGACCTAATCTCCCAAAATGGTCACCTTCTGAGGTACTGGGGGTTAGGGCTTCAACATATGAATTTGGGGGGAACATAGTTCAGCCCATAATCGTAGGGGTCAAGAAATAGCGAATGAATGAATGAGGTGAGTCGGAGGCAGATCTAGATGTCCATTTTTGTGTGTTGAGGGAGTGAGTGAAGGGGTGTGGGCGTCCCTGTTGTATACAGGAGGGGAGAGGCAGAGGGGCTGCCTGAGATAATTCTCCACATGACACTCAATGCTTGTTGGGGCTCTTCCCTGCCGTCTCCTTCTGTTGTATGTGACATCCTACTGGGAACACACAAAACAACAGCTGATGCTGTCAGTGGGACAGCCGCCTCTCTGCCATGCTCGCGGTGGTACCTGCCAACACTGATGACATGCCAGCCTTGGCGGTGACATTGATGCTTGTCCTGAGAGAGCAGGGACAGGAGCATAGGAGCATGGCGTGGCTTCCCGTTCATGAGACATGACAGGGCTGCGGCATTTCACACCGGACTAATTTTAGTTTAATTTTTAAGAGCTGGAGAGGAAAAGCAAGATTCTGTAAGCAACTTGTGGGGGGCCACAAAGTCATTTAGCAGGTCCCACGTTAGCAGTTATTTACTTTCTTTTTCTATTACTTTTCTTAAAAAAATGGGAAAGGGTTTATTTTCCTCCATGAAAATGATGCATCCACTGATATAAGAAATTGAAAAAATGGACTGACCGCTGTGGGGTCAGCCAGAGTAGGCGCTTTATGTTGGTTCAATAACTCCAGCCAAAATTACTCTCTTCCATTTTGTGCTAGGAAATGGGTCTCGGTTTTTGTTGCTTTAAACCCTTTATATGACATAAGAAGTACCAAGTGAGGCCTGGGGAATGAGGCGTTTTCCAACAAACCTGGTGACTGTGTGGGTGGAGGGCTGCTGGGAGAGGGAACCCACTTGATCCTTTCTCAGGTGTTCCCCAAGGAAGAAAAGCCCTGAAGGCAAAGAAGGCCTGGGTGGGAAAGCAAATGTACTTGAACTTCTGTACCTTAGGCTCGAATGTAAATACGTTGGTTGCTTCTTTTCCTTCATACAATACAAGCTGTGGAAGAATTTCAGATGGTGATGGTGGTGGTGGTGGGATCAGGGTGGGGGGGTGGGCTTCCTAGGGGGCCAGACAATTTGAACTGATGGGTTTAGCAGGAGGAAATGCCAGAAATCAAGTCAGGATCAGCTGAGGGTCAGCAGAGACCCAAGAAAGGCCAAGCAGGAAATTACTTGTTGGGTGAATAGGCCCTGGGGAGGCAGGCCAGACTCTGGAGGTGTTGGCTGGAGGAAGGCATGGGCAGGCTGCCCCATATGGTCCTATGACTTGTGCACTGAATGAAGGCAACTGGCAGGAGGGTGGGTGGGGCTGAATTCTAGTATATATTTTGCTGCCAGAGTCATGCACCATGCCTGCTTCTATGCAGAAAAAGGGTGTCATTTCTTTGCACAAAGTGTCCTTCTCTCACCAGGCTATGTGTAGATAGTGCCGGTCTACTGAGAAGCAATGCCCTTTCCTAATTCACGCAAGGATATTGTATAGATTTGCAGGGTCTTGACAAGTGGACCAAAGTACTTGTTGGGAGATGACGATGGAGATGGTTTACATGCCGGGACCCAGATGAGGCACTGCTCCCCTGAGGCAGCATCATCACTCTCTCGAAAAATGACCATCCAACTGGTTTTTAGGGCTCTGGCCTTCTGGTATTATTGCACTGTTGTACAGGGATGAAATACTGGTAATTAAAAAATAAAAATTTAAATTGAGGTCCAAAACACATAACATAAAATTTACCATCTTAACAATTTGTACACAGTTCAGTAGTGTTATATAAATTCTGTTGTGCAACGAATCTTCAGAACTTTTTCATATTGCAAAACTAAACCTCAAACCCATCAAACAACAACACCCCATTTCTTCCCTCCCCCAGCTCCTGGTGTCTACTCTACTACTTTCTGATTCTACAAACTTGACTATCTAATGAGATGCCTCATACAAGTGGAATCATATGGTATTTGTCTTTTTGTGACTGGCTTGTTTCACTTAGCACAATGTCCTCATGGTTTATCCATGTCATAGCATGTGCCAGGATTTCCCTCAGACCACATTTTGTTTATCCACTCATCGTTTGATGGATGCTTGGGTTGCTTTCACTTTCTGGCTCTTGTGCATAATGCTGCTATGAACATGGGTGTGAAAGCATCTCTTTGAGATCTTGCTTCCATTCATTGGGTGTATACCCAGAAGGGGAATTGCTGGATCATATATATGGAAATTCTATTTTTAATTTTTTGAGGAAACACTCTAGTATCTTCCATAGCGGATGGACCATTTACCATTTCCACTGGCAAGGCACAAAGGTTTTAATTTTCTTTCTTTCTTTTTTTTTTTTGATAGTAGCCATTCTAATGGGTATGAGGTAAAATATTGGTAATTGTTAGCAAAATACCAATATTTCATGGTTTTTAAAATATGAAAATTTAAATCATTTACATCTTGAGATAAAAATTAGTGACTCAGCTATTTAATTTATGCAGAGAGATCAATCGAGAGCAAACTATCAGCCAGCCTAGCTGGGCTGGATCCTATGCAAGTTACAAGAACCCACCACCTTGTGATGGAGCTTTGGCAAAGTGTTGGCAGCAAGAATAGATTTTTCTCTAGGAAAGACTTTAGAAACAAGTGGCCCAGTGGCTCATCCTTATTTTGGAGAAAGCTTTCAAGGCTTCTGTGAGGAGTCATAAGAGGTTGAAGGACACCCAGAAGGTAGGAAATGAAGCAGAGAGAGGGGTCCTCCAGCTAGCAGGATGGAGGGCTGGAGCTTGGCCTGAGGTGGGTGTTGGGAAGTGAAGGCTGGGCTCATCTGTCTTCTTGAGCACCTGTGGGCCATCCCTCACTGGACTGGAGGCCTGTCCTGAGTGCAGCCATCCCTGCCAGGTGAGCAGGCTCTGCGGTGGCCTGTGCTTCCTGACCCATGACAAGAGCCAGACACAGACCCACCAAATTTCTATTCTTGGCCTCATAAATGATTAGCTGAAATGCTCTCTCCACTGATCAATTGGAACAAAACAAAATGCTTGTTAAGCAAACTTTGGTAAGCTTCTCTCCTCCCAGGCCCCTGATCTCTGGCAGCAGGCAGCCTCAGGGTCAAGCATTGTCTGATCTACTCTCCGATCATCCCACCCTTCCATCCCACCTCCCAACACTTGTTCTTTACAGCCTTGCTTACTCCTTCCTGTAAAAGAAAAACTCATTTTGCCCTCCTTGAGATGCTGGCAGACCTTACGGTCAGAGAGTTCTCTCTTTTGCAACAGTTCCTTCCCTCCTGTTATCATAGCCCTCCCCTGCAGCAATCCTTTGGAACTAAGTCCCTTCCTAGAAAGTCTGGGTTTATTTTTACATGACCACTCTAAGGAGGCTGTAGGCTCCTGCCAGGAGCAAGGTGGGCTTTTTGTCCTTCTGCTGACTCCAGCGTAGCAGGTACACACGTGCTAGTTGTCAGGCAGGCCTTGAGCACTGTCCCTGAACTCGGCCCTGGACACACCCCATCCTGACCTGACCCACCCTCAGGGATAAAGCGGGCGGGACTTGGTTCATAGCTGGATGGGGACTTACTGTCTAGTGTGAGAACAAGTTAGTGACACCAGTAACCATCTAACGAGGGCAGAAGCAGAGGTTCACGCCACCCAGGCTCTGTGCAGGACCTAGTCCCTTATATGGTGATAAAAAGAAATGCCGATGTAGGTGTCTTGAAAACCAGTAAGCTTCCCACTTATAATCTGTGGTCATGCTTTTTGAACTTCCCCCCAACCCGCCCCCCGATTCCATTTCCCACAGCAGTTCCAGAACCTGCCAGACCCAAGCTCCCTTCTCCTCAGTCCCGGTGCGTGTGTCCCGCTCCCCCACCTTCCTTCTCACAGTTTGTCATCATGTAGATCAATTCCGCTTCTTCCCCTTGACATCAGAGGAATCCTAGAACCAGATGACAACGAGAGATTTTTAGCAGGACGAGGGAAAGGCAGTGAGATGGGGAAGGTGGAGGAAAGCTCACCTGTGACTAGATCTTGGCCCTGTCACTGCGATGTGGGGCACCGTGTGAAAAGGGCCTTACCAGAGGACCAAGCACAGGGTGCGGGCGGCGCTGAGGCGAGGGGGTCACCGGGCTTTCTTAAGGGTGCTTTCTCTCTGCTCACCCACCTGCCCTGCTGCAGGCTGAGCGCAGACACTCTGAGCTGCCCGCTGCGCTCTGGGTCAGCCTCCAGATGCTCTGTCAGATGACTCTGATCCGTGAACAAATCTGTTACAAGCCGGTTCAACCTCTAGCGATTGCTGGGTGAATTAGAGCTTAGAGAGTCGTGAACCTAATGGAGAAGTGAAGGAACAAGGGAGCCTTCTTGCCCTGGCGAAGTGCACCCCTGAGGCCCCTTAGCCGCTGCTATGTGTGGGGTTAATGAGGGCCCTCCAGCTGCCAAAGGCTGGCTGGGATGGGGCAAGCTTATTAAAAACTCCTCACATTGGCTGACTGGATGCATAACCAGCTGTGGCTCTTTCCCAGGACCCAGGCCACGGTGGCAGCTGGCAGTCATCTTGCTTAATTATCAGGCAGCTTCGGGTGTAGGAGCGCGTGAGCACACACACACACACACACACACACACGCACACACACGCACACATACGTTTGTTGATTCAAAAAACCATTTAGTGAGTACCTATTCTGTACAGGGTGCAGGGGGTATAGGGGTGAATGATGCCTGGTCCCTGCACTTGAAAACCTCACACTCTCGAGGATCTCCATACACACACAGTGACTATTCTGCGCTGCTCACCCATGTTGCTGTGGGGGGCATTCTCTGGTGCATGAATACATCTCACTTCCTGTGGGTAGACACTGGCTGTTTCCCCTGTTTGCTTATGGGGATACGGTTGGTATATAGCTCTTTTGTGGACACCTGGTCATTTACGTTGGGTCTATACCTAGGAGTAGAAGGGCTGGGTCATGGGGAAGGAGTGTTTTTAGTTGTAATAGATACTGTCTGACAGTTTTGCAAAGTGGCGGAACCAGTTTCCCTCCCATCAGCGGCGCGTGAGATGAAATACACATTTCCTCATGTTTCCTGTGTGCTGGGGACCGGGCTGGGCTCTCTGATCATGGCAGGGTTCATTCTGCTCATTTTACGTATCTGGGGACAGAGGTTGATTTGGGAGAAGGGACCTGCCTGATGTCCCACAGCAAGCAAATGGCAGGGATGAAATCAGAACCTTAACCCAAGGGCATGTGCTCTGTGGACCCTCCTATACTATTGAATCATTTGTACAAGGGGCCTATCAGATCCGTAGAGGATAAGCCTGTACAGGGGAGCTCCCTGGCCCAGGGCCCACCACTTGCAGTCTTAGGAGCCCAAGGATAGGACTGATGCTAACACCCCACAAAGCAGCCTGCAGTGCTGCCCAGTCCTCCTCAGCTCCCTATCCTGACTGACATGTCCCAGCTGCCCTCTGGATGGTGACCTGTGGCATGGTCTCTGCTATGGTTGCTCATTTCAAACCTGAGGCTCACACTGCCTTTCTAATTTTTTTAATTAAAATGTTTTCAAGAAATTGAGATATAATTGACATATCGCTTTGTATTAGTTTCAGGTGTACAGCAGAATGATTTCATATATGTATATTCACTATGACTTTTTAAGTTTTGAGCTGGACACCTCTTGTTGAGCACTGTGGCAGAAGTTGGTGGCACCTGTTATAGGCTGACGTGTGTCCCCTTAAGATTCGGGTATTGAAGCCCTAGCCCGCAGGACCTCAGAATGTGACTATTTGGAAATAGGGCCTTTAAAGACATAAGTAAAAGGAGGTCCTTAGGGGGAAATTCTAACCCAAATATGACTGGTGTTCTTATGAGGAGAGGAGATTAAGACACAGACAAGCACAGAAGGAAGACTGACTGTGTGATGACAGCTGTCTGCGGGCAAGGAGAGCAGTTTCTGGAGAAACCAGCCCCGCCGACCCCTTGATCTCCAACTTCCAGCCTCCAGAGCTGAGGAAATCAGTTCCTGCTGTTTAAGATACCCGGCCTGTGGCTTTTGTTATGGCAGCATGAGCAGACTAACACAGTGCACCACCCATATCTCCCGGGCACGTCGCTTTCCCCACACCTACTGGACCTCAGAAGCCAGCATTGTCTTTTTGCCTGAAGGCTTTCTCTGGTCAGGCCCAGCAGGCCCTCAGTGCTGGAGAACAGCCGCCCACCCCTCTGGCAGGAAGATGTGGCTCAGCTTCGTCACCCCTCAGATAGTCCTACAGGACTACTGTCTCCCAGAGGTCCTACCGGATTCCATTCTGTCACCCACCCTGCCAACCAGCTCAATTACTCCCCGCTGCCATTTGCCTTCCCTTCCCTGTCTTGTTCACTCTCCTACCAGAGTTTCCTAAGGTCACCTCCTAAATAAGCCACTTGCATTTCAGTCCTAGTCTCGGGCTCTGCCTCTGGGGGACCCAAATGAAGACACTGCTGTGCATAATTTTCTTCTCACTCCAAGTCCCCAAGACTAACCCCCTTTTTAGCTGCTCTCAGACCCCGGGGTCTTCTCCCTTCCTGTGACCTGTGAGCCCGAGCTCCTGCCAGCTCTTGGCAGCCAGGGCCATGGACTCTGTCCAGACATTCTGGACCCCACCCATGGGGCTGGTATCCAAACCCTGCTTGAGTTAGCAAATGTCTTCTCACTCATGGCAGGGGGCGCTGAAACCTGTCAGACAGTGCTGGTCGGAGCTGAAGGAAACTGCCGATCTGCTCAGGCAAACGTGTCCTTTGGTTAATCCCTGAACTAGACCAAATACCGCATTTTAATCCTTTAAGATGTTGACCAACTTCCTGTGGCTCTTTCCTTGCAGTATTTTTCTTTCCTTTTGGTTTATTTCTTTATGCTTCATATGCAGTCTCTCTCATTTATTTTCCTGCTGTGCCACCTCTTATTTTCATACACAAGGGGAATTGAAAAAAAAGATGGAGACCTTTCCCCCTGAATCACAGCTGCAGCTGGGAGGCAGGTGGTGGCCCTCTTCCATGGATTTTTATTTCTAGCACCGTAAACTTCTTTGCCATGGTGATGGAGAGGCTATCAAAAGTCTGTTAGGCTGCAGAGCTGAAAGCCTATGAGCTATCCTTATTTATAGGATCCCGAGACTGTCTATGATATTAGGTAAGAAATAAAATTGTGGCAAACCTGCTAATACCTGAGTGTCAAGAAATCTGTGCCTTTTAGGTTAGCCTGACAGACTGAATTCAAAAGCCAGCTCTGCCACTCTCAGCTTGTGTGATCTGGGACAAGTGACCTTTCTGAACCTCAGTTTCTTCCTCTCTAAAATGAGAAGGAACCCCCTACCTCCAGTCAAAGGGCTTCTGTGAGGGTTACAGGTGGTGATGTACTTGAGACACACACCTAGTCCTCATGAGAGTGGGGGTTTCTCTCTGCTTCTCCATGGGACCTAATTCAAGGGCCCTGAGTTCTTAATCTGGAAGAGACTGCAGAAAAAAATTACCAGATGCCACAATTTTGTTTGTCCCTGCTTTGTCATATAACTGCTGAACAACCAACATCTAATCTCAGATGCCACAGTAGATCCAGCCAATGTCCAGAAGGGATGTCAGTTAAGATGTACATTCAGATTTGCAAGGAAGCATAGTGAGATCTTTTTGGCTAAAGCTTTCCTTCATGTTCAGTCTTAGTCTCTGATTCTAACAATGTGATTCAGAGGTGGGTCCAGTTCTCTATCAGAGGGCAAGTGGCTTGACTCCCAGCTGCCCACTTCACAGGAAAGGTTAGGTCAGGCATGGAAAGACAGTATCAGTCAAAATGTGTTAGATTGGGTTATGTTCCATGGCAACCAAATGTAACAACCCCAACATCTCAGTGGCTTAACCCCCAGAGATTTATTTCTTGCTCACATTAAGATGACTGAGGATTTGTGCAACCCTTCAAGTCAACTCTTCTCCATGTGATGATTCAGTGATTCAATTTCCTTTGATCTCATGGCTCTATCTCAATGTGAGTCTCCTTTATGATCCAGTGATGGGAGTGGGGGCAGGGAGACAACTATAAGGCCATATACTGGCTTTTCTATATCTTGACCTGAAAGCAGCACCCATCACTTCTTTCTAAACTCATTGGTTAAATTGGTCCCTAGAACGTGGCCTTGTTTAACTTCAAGGGGACTGAGAAGTGAGGTTACCCATGTTCCTGGGAGGGAGCACTGGATAAACTGGTGAACACTAACAATATCTGCACAGAATTCTCATCTTGAGGACATCTTGCCTCCAGCTCACACATCTCCCTCCCTCCCCGGCATCCATGACTTGTGCATTCGACCTTCTTTCTGCTCTGCTTTGTCTGCAGAGACCAGTTCCTGCTCCACTAGTACAGCAGAGGCTGGGGATCTGGACTCTTATTTTCCTGAGACCTTGACTTTGAATACATGAAGAATTCACCAGTACTTTGCAGGCATCCTTGGATGTGGGCAGGAAGATGGTCCCAAGCCAGAGAAGGTGGGGGATTGAGAATGAGTTTGGCTGGGTCCGTGGCCTAGCCCTGGGTGGCCTGGCTTAAACCAGAGCACTGCTGCAGGGTCTGGCTGACCAGGAGACAAGGCAAGCCCTGCCAGAGACGTCCCTGCAAATCATCAGCCATCCTACCCTCTGTCAGAAGGTGGACAAGGTCACTGGCACTCTTTTTTATTTCCAGACTTCTGTGCTAGCCTGAGACCATCCAAAGGCAGAGGGGCCGTGGCTGCAAAGAGAGGCCTGCTGTTCTATGCATCCCCCCACCCCATGTCCATCCTCACACAAAGCTCTAAGCACAGGTTTTATGAAAATATGACCGTAGTGTGATGAGGACATCCTGTGTGCAAGCCTTCTGCTGACTCCAGCAATAAAGAACTTGGGCCTTATTTATAGGGCTGCCTCCAGGATCTGACAGGGGGAATTGAGCATGCTGCCAGGGTGCGAAATGAGATTTCCCAGAAAGACATTCAGTGGGCTAAAGGGGCCTCTGGGGAGGAAGGGAGGAGACAGCCAAGGTGAATCAGACAGAATGATCTGGGAGGCAGCCCGAGGTGGCCGTGGCTGACCCTCCCTTCACCAAGAGGGAAGGCAGAGAGCCTTCTTGAGGCCCTGGCCTTAGCATCTTTCAATAGAGCCAGAACAAAGCTAAAAATGCTGATTTCTCCCAAATCAAACTAACGAAGCCTTTTCGCAATTATCCAGGTGTTTTTTTCAGAGGACATCTTAGCCCTGGCTGGCATTCCTCTTTGGTCCTCTCCGCTTCCTTCCCCTTCCTTCCCCTTCCCTCCTTCCTACACTTGAACCGCCCTCCTCTCCTCTCCCTCCCCTCCTCTGCTCTCTTCTTTATTTTCCTCCCTGGGTAGCCTGTTAGGCTGAATAAGCCTGCCTTTCCCCCCCCATTTGAAGTGAGGTTTGGCTATATGACTTGTTCTGGCCAGTGAAGCGTGAGTGACAGTGTGTGTGTTGCTTTAGGGCAGAAGCTGCAAGAGTCAGTGCTGTGCTGCCTGTTTCTCTTTCCCTACCACAGTGACCAGCAGTGACTGAGATGTTGGGGCCCCATCAGCCTGGGTCCTGGAATGAGTATGACACAGAGCCAAGCCCCAAGCTGACCTATGCTGGGCACATTGCAGGAAAGAGAATAAATGTTTGCTGTTTTATGTCACTGAGACTTGGGGCTATTTGTTATAGCAGCATCCCCTATCCTGCTCTCACTCATCCTCTCTCCATGCCAGAACCTTGGGAGTGGCTCTCTCTTCTGCAGAAGAGATTAAAGGGTCTATATTCCTCTTTCAATACAGGGCCAACCCAGCTCTTTTCTATAGTCACAAAGTGTGGTTCTGGGGCCCCCCAAAGAAGTGGGCCAACACGGAGTGAGGGAGGTGGAGGGGAGTTATTTGAACTGCCAACCTTGATGAGAAAGCTGCTGGGTGCGCCTGTGCTAGGAACCTGGCCACCTGGAGTTCCCGTCATCATGATGTTCCCAGGAGTTGATTTCCCAAAGCGGATGCACTTTCCTCATTCTCTGACAACGGGTATGTCTCCCCCTTCACACTGGCCAGCATGCCTGGGATTTTTGCGGCACTCACTACAGCTGTGGGCTCTCTCTCTTGCCCTCTGTATCTTTGCTGATGGGGGGTTCGAAGAAACATATCTTTTTCTGGTGCTCAGTTTAATTTTCCTAGCCAAAAGTTTAATTATTTCCTTCTGAGTCTGGCTGCCTTGACTGTCTGGTGGTTCAGGATTTTAAGCTTGATTAACCCCTCCCTGAAACCTTACAATTTCTTCCCGGAGGTGGTGTTTTGGGGTTTCTGGCTGGAACCTCTGAAGAAGAGGGATGTGGGAAGAGGGATGGATGAAGTCCCTTGAACCAGTACCTCTGCGGTCCCTCTTTCCTCACTGCAGGTGCTCAGCCAAAGGATGGGGGGTGGGAACTGGAATACCTTGGGCCCTCATGGAAGCCATGTCTGCCCCTAGGGGGTGGCTTTTTCTAATTTTCACAAAAGCACCCTATGGGCTAGTTGTGGTCCTGCCTCTGTCACAGTCATGGTTGCTGCTGCCCTTCGAGCACACACTTAGAATTGTCTGGTCAGGCATGAGGGCTGTGATTGATCATAGTGGGAACATGTGGCCTCTGAGCAAGCAGGAGAGGACCTGAGCTCAAGCAGGAGATGCTGAGTTGACTGAGGACCAAGAGCAAGGCTGAGGAAACATGCAGTGAGTGTGTGTGTGCACGAGTGTGCGTGTATATGCCTGTGCTTGCATGTGTATGTGTGTGCATGTGTGTGTGCATACATGTTTTTAAATGAAGCACTCTCTCTACTACAATGGGAGCAGGGAGTAGATGATAAATGGTGCAGGGCTGGGAGATGGGGGCTGGGATTTGATGGTGTAACTTGTATTTTGTTTCTGCTGCTAACAGCTGGTATGAGGGGCTCTGACTGATTCCCGTACAAGGGAGGAAAGGGGCCCCACCAAGCTTCATCACAGCAGGGCTGCGGGTGTCTGGGAGGTTGAGGCTGGCTGTTTGGCCCCTCCCCGCACCCTGCCATCCACCTCCCAGCAGTGGGGAGTGTGGCAGGAGTCAGGCGGCCGGTGCTGGAGTGGTGTGTGGAGTCCGGTACTCCATCCAGGGCAGCACCCTGATGTTCCCCATGCAGCCTGTGAACCCTTAGCATTGGCCTCACCAGAGGCTTGTCAGAAATGCAGAGCCTCGGGCCCTTTTCCCCCTCGACCTGCTTAATCAGTGTCTGCATTTTAACAAGAGCCTGGTGACTCCCATGCACTGAGCGAGAGGAGCACGGCCATGTGGGGCACGGAAATGATCCCCAACGTATGTGTGTGACCGGCAGGTGTGTGGCAGGGAGGTGGGGCTGACATTTGTCCCGGTCTTGGCTTTGTAGTCCACAGGGAAGGGACATTTTGAAAGCCAGGATCCCTGCCACTCACCCACCATTCATTCCGCATCCACACATGTCCCTTCCTTGGAAGCTCAGAAGGGAAAGTGAGCTGTGTCAGAGATAATGATCTTTGACCAAGGACCGCGCTTCAATCAGAAGTGGCCGGAACACCTAGAAGCAACAAGATTAAGTTTTCAGCTGCGAAATAGAAATGACTCAAAATGGAAACTGAGTCCTGATAGGAAGATGCACACATCTGAGCTGGGACCATACGATCTGTCTGTTGCATAAGAGCAGCTGACGAAGGCGGGCATGGTAGGGGCGAGAGGAGCGTGTCCTAGTCCCAGGCCTGTGGATGTTACTTTACAGAGCAAAAGGGACTTCACAGGCGTGCGTAAGCCACGGATGCTGAGGGGAGGAGGTTTCTCTTGGATTATCCAGATGGGCCAATTCAGTCACAAGGGTCCACGTAAGAGGGGCAGGAGGGTCAGAGTCAGAGGTGAGGGGACAGTGGGAAGCAGAGCGACAGAGGCGATGTGACCGCAGAACAGAGGTTGGAATGATGTGGTCACTGGCTTGGAAGATGGTTGAGAGCCATGAACTAAGGAATGTGGGCGCCGCTGGAAGCTGGCAAAGGCCAGGAAGTGGGTTCTCCCCTGGAGCCTCCATAATGAATGTGACCCAGTTTCGATTCTGGCCTCCAGGAATGTAAGAGAATAAATCTGTGTTGTTTTACGGTAGGACGTTTGTGGCGATTTGTTACAGCAGCCACCGGATTTGTCTCCTCCACCCGTTTCGGAGAAATGCCTGGAGCAGGTAAGGTGGGGCTGGAGAGGCCAGGATCCAGAGGGCACATGAAATCCCACTGCGCTTGGGGCAGGAGGTCTGCTGGGGACAGTGAGGACTAGGGCCTGGCTGGAGCTGTTTAAGTGGAGTGGAAAATGAGGTAAGTGGGCTATAAAGGCCTGAGGCCTGGCTAAGGGGGCTGGGCTTAACCTGAGGTGTCACCCAATTGCTTCATGGAGAAGGGTTATGATGAAGATGTATTTCTGGAAAGCAAAGCCAGCAAGCTGGAGGAGGGGTGCAGAGCAGTGAGGTCATTGCAAGACAAGTGGAAAGAAGGTGGAAAGCCTTGTAATGGAGCAGAATACTCAGAACCCCGGCCTCAGACAGCTGAGTTCAAATCTGGGTCCCTCCACTTTCTTCTGTGTGACCTTGAGCAAGTTTCTTAATGTCTCTGAGCTTCAGTGTCCTCAGCTATAAAAATGGAGGTGATATCAATTATTCGGCAGGGTAATCTTGGGGACAAAATGAAACACAAGAACGAGGCATTTGGCAGTTCGAGCCCTTCCACACTACATACTGTAACCGAGCTTGCCTTCTGAGACGGCCTGTGTCCTCTGCGGGGGGCAGGCGGCGGGTGCTGTTTGTAGGACAGCCACCCGGGAGCAGTGCCTTCATGCTGCTATTGCTCCGTGCATCTGTTTGCACGTCTCATGGATCAGATCATGGCCCCTCAAACTTCTGAAGTGGATCTGATAGATCAACAGCCCCAAAGGTTTCCTCGGATATGGTGAGTAATAGCTCTGTTCCTGGAAAACGATTTTAAAAGGAAGCTACTGTAGCTGCCGCTGCATATTAGAATGCAAGGTTTCTTCCATCATAAAAATAGTTATGACTTGTTCAGAACCTACCAAGTGACAGGCACTGTGTCAAGTGTTTTCCTATTATCCTCTCGAATCCTTACAATAATTTGCAAGGGAGGCATCTTGCAAACTGGCTTTATTTTATAGATGGAGAGTGAGGCTTGGTGATATGAGGTCCAAGGACACAGAGTAGTGAGTGGCTGACACCACTAAATATCCTTTTCTCGTCTGTGTCTTCCATCCTCACCTTTCAATTTTTTTTGCACTAAAAAACACATTGTTTATATGGTCCAGTGCCTATTCTTTAACCAGAACACCTTCAA
Organism: Miniopterus natalensis; assembly: GCF_054644295.1. Classification (NCBI taxonomy): domain Eukaryota; kingdom Metazoa; phylum Chordata; class Mammalia; order Chiroptera; family Miniopteridae; genus Miniopterus; species Miniopterus natalensis. The sequence continues at coordinate 77,142,251 of NC_142083.1, forward strand.
AAAGATCACTTAAACAATAACTATTGGCTAGCACTTTTGTTTGGAAGGAAGGGAACATTTCCTGCGACATTGTCTTTATAGGAAAAACGATTCTTAAGATTTTTAACTAGTGCCAAATATCACAGATTCTTGCCATTGTTTTCCAGGTCTCCTGTGAGAGGCCAGGGCAGTTCACAAAAGGCAAGGAGGCCAATCCACCTTTCCTGCTGAGTATCTGATAGGCCAGAAATGAGGGGTTTTGCAATAATTTTCATGGAACTCTAGGATCTCCCTTCATGTCTTTGATTTGGGAAAAGCTGAATTAACTTAAGAATGGCAATTTGTTCTCATAATTCTTGAACTCCGTTTTGAAACCAGTTGCTCTATACTTCTTAACTCCTTTTTGAGACCATGAAGAGCTAGGTTGTAATGGCAGCTTGGAGATTTGGGCCACTCATAATTTAAAAAAATGCTACGATATTTAATGTTTTTCTTAGCCTCCCAGCATCTCTATCTAAGTTCTCAAAGCTCATTTGGCCTATGTTTGTTTTATTGTATCATGCCATGTATTACCAGTTATTTTTTCCCAATTTTTAAGTTGTGGTACAAACACACAAACATAAAATTTACCATCGTAACCATTTTAAGTGTACAATTCAGTGGTATTGAGTACATTCATAATGTGCTACCATCAACGTCATCCATCTCCAGAACTCCCAAGCTCACCTCTTGGCCACACCTTCTCCATTCTCCATGCTCACCTCTTGGCCACACCTTCTCCATTCTCCATGCTCTCCTCTTGGCCACACCTTCCCCATTATCCAAGCTCACCTCTTGGCCACACCTTCTCCATTATGATTTAATGTTCAGCTTAAGACCCCTCTTTCTGGGGAACTCTTGGATGACCACCTCCACCCACAGGAGTTTCTTTGCCACAGTCTCATGGTTGGAACCAATTCATCCTTACTCTTGGTGCCTATCCTTTTTCTTATATTGCACACTCCCTGGGTAGGCTCCTGTGTTCCGATGCTCCCACTTGCAGCATCAAAATGCTAATGCCTCCCAGATCAATATCTGCAGACAGTTGCTGCTCAGAATTCCATCCCCCTTCATCTCCCATTTCCTAGGCTTTTACTTCTCCCTCTCCCCTCTCCCCAGATCCCACTGGAACTAATACAGTCAGAACTGAGTTCACTTCCTTCCTCTCCCAACAAGATCCTTCTCTTGCAATTCCAATGTGTCCCCCTTCTCATTCCCAACATCTGATGGGGGACGGCCCACAGTACCTGAGGTCCAGACTTCCTCTCTAGTCCCCTGGCACAGCCCATCTGTTTTGTGCATTTCTTGGTGCGACACAAGTTTTGGCCAGATGATAACTCCTCCAGGGCAGATGAGGCTCACCGTTCCTGCAAACTCCCCTGTACCCAGGGCCAGCTGTGGCTCTGGCCATAGCTCCAGCTTCTTCATGGCATCATCATTCAACCTGTCTCATGCTGCAGGAGGAGATGCTGAGATGGAATTTGGGGTGCAAGATGTTTATTAGGGGGAAGAAGCAACTTTGGGTACAAGAAGTTGAATGGCGATGCCTCCAGCGGGGGACTTTGGAGAAAACATTGCCCTTCAGAGTTGTCTCTTGTTGGGCCAGCATGGCCAGGCCTTTATATCTCTGCCTCACTCAGTCACCGGGTCTGGCTGCCTGGGAAGGGCGTGACCTTGGGTGAGGCAGTTCTTTACTGACCCTGAAGGAGCGAATAGCTGGAGGCTGCCAGCTGGCCAAGGTCTCTCAGCTGGGCAGTAAGGGTTCCCTGGAAGGAGGACCTGGGTGGCCCATCTCACCTTCCTTCCCACCCACCTGCTGTAAGCCACTTCCCTGAAAGGAAGGCGATTTTTTCTGAATACAGGCATGTTAATGGCTGTGAAGTGGTTTGCTCAGTAGGATACGAAAGAACCTCACTTTGTATTAATGCTCTTAACCTCTGCTGAAGATCTCCTCTTGGACTGCAGATCATGAGTGGAGTTTCATTGCCCGGGCACAAGGGAAATGATTTCTCTCCATTTAAATGCTGTGGGAATGCTTTAGGAGGGTGCCCTTCACTTGCTCAGATATTAACATGATGATAAATCAGAGTTCAACACTGTGGATAAGCCACGGCTTCGCCAACACTTAGAGAGCCCCTTGTAGATTTTCTGCTGAATTGCCCTTGATCCTTCCTACTTAGACTCCCGGAGAGGATTCAGAATGTGACAGAGAGAGGCTAGGAGATGTGGAAGGGAAGAAGGAAGTTTGGGATCCCATCGGAATTAATATAGTGGGATTATTATAGTTCAGGTGGAACCTATAGCAGGTGGGGCAGACGGGTGGGGCTGGCTGGCTGAATGACTGTGGTGGGTTAGGGTGGGGTGGGAGTGAAGGGAGACTTGAGAGGGACTTGTCCCTCTCCCAGCATTCCTTTTCTCAGACCAGATATTTAGAGAGGCTGAGCATGTCGCACACCATCAAGAATGAAAATGCCAGCAGGGAATTCAATGCTTCCATTCTGGGACCTAGAGAAGGAGAGGGAAAAGAGGCCCTTTGTGAGCAGTCATTTTCATTTATGACTTGGAATAGAAAAGCCACCCAAAGGCAACATGGCCAGAGTATTAGTTTGCTAGAGATGCCATAATAAAGTAGCACAGACTAGGGGACTTAAATAGCAGGAATTTATTGCCTCATGGTTCTGGAGGCTGGAAGTCTGAGATCGAGGTGTCAGCAGGGTTGGCTCCTTCTGAGGCCTCTCTCCTTGGCTTGAAGATGACCGTCTTCTCCCTGTGTCTTCACATAGTCTTCCCTCTGTGTGTCTGTGTCCTAATTTCCTCTTCATGTAAGGATACCAGTAATTGGATTAGAGTCCACCCTAAGGACCTCATTTTAACTTAATTACCTCTTTAAAATCTTTATCTCTGAATATAGTCACATTCTGAGGTACTGGGGGTTAGGACTCCAACATGTGCATTTGTGTGTGTGTGTGTGTGTGTGTATGTTTGTGTGTGTGACACAATTCAGCCCATAACAGCCAGGTTGGGAAAGAGAACACAAGAAGAAGTCAGAGAGATCCTGACAATTTAATGAACGCTTCATTTCTTGTCCCGGCAGGGTGTGGAGCAAGGTCTGACATCACAGTTGGCGGCTATGGGACACTCAGTCATTGTACAACCTGGGGAAGGCAGAGGCCTCTTTGGGGACTCACGGATTCTTCTTAATTGACCCCATTTTAACCGATCCCTTTTGCTTGGCCCGGTGGAGCAGGTGGTGTGGCACCTGGGCCTGAACAGGCTCACTGGAGGTCCTGAAGCCAGGCCCTGTGCCAGAAGCAGAGGGGGATGTCCCAGCCTTCCTGGGGCCTGTCAGCTGGCCGGGGGAAGAAACACACCATCAAAGTGGGAGACCAAGTCAAGGCTCCCCTGTGATGCTGACAGTGATGCTATCAGCACCAGGCCCCAGAGGAAGGAGAGGGCAGTGGGACAGAAGATGCTGGGAGGGGCAGGACTTGGCTTTGGAATCAGAGGGAAGCAGATGAGTAGAAGGTGAGAAGAGGGGCATTCCAGGGGCTATGTGAACAAAGGCGTGGACAGAGTGGAAACGGACTTGTCCATACCTGTGGGCATTGTTTTCTATCAGCCTTTTACTTGTAACCTGAGTTTCGACAGGCCACATGACCCGCTTGCTGGTACATGACCTCCTGACCTAGGACCTCTAGTTCCCTGCAAAGTGCTCCTCCTCATGTGTTTCTGGAGCCCTCAGGGGCTTAGCACATGGTTTATGATACACGTGCCTGGTTCTGCAAGGCCTGGCTACTGGTCCACTGTATTTCACTGGGCACTGCCACTGTGCCAGGGTGTGTCCCCAATAGGGCCCTTGAGGCTCCCCTGTGCTCTGTGGCTTTGTCATCAATTGCCCCCTCCAGGCCTTCCCTTGCTCTGCTTCTGCCTTCATGGCCCAGAGCAGCAGATGTCCACTGTGACATGCTATGTGACTCAGTGGTGGAGAAGGCCCCTATTTCTGCATGACCCTCAGCTAGAGTGTCCTCCCCAAAGTGTGGCTTGTGCTCCAAGGTCATAGCAGAATTTTACAGAAATAACTCATTTGGGTTCTATTGAGAGCTTCTTTGTCTTCAAAGGACTTGGATGCGAGTTTGAGGGACCAGCTGGGTGTGGTTCTGGTGACACTGTGGCTGTGCCACACTCCAAGTGACTCCTTCTGAGGACTCAGGATCATTTGTCTGGAGATCGTTCCTCTTCCAGGATGAATTCTCCCCCAAGTCATTGTGCAAACAGACTCTAGGTGCACCTTCCCATGTTTATGACACCCCTAGACACACATGATTTATTTTATTTCAAGGAATTGATTTGCATGGCTCAGGGAGCATAACCAAGTTCAGAGGAGGAGAAGACAGGGGAATTCATCCTTGGTTTTGCCACTTCCTTGCTGGGTGACCTTGGCAGGATATTTGGCCTCTCTGGTCTTGAGTTTCTTCACCTGTAGAATGAGCATGCTGGGCTAGGCCCATAAGTTCTCTTCAGGCTGTGGCGTGTAGCAAGTGCCAGTCTATGTGCAAATGGACTAAGTTATCATGGGTTAGAGAGAACATTCCTCATGGCCCAGACTTCCCTCTAAGGTGGCTCTCCATCTGCGCCCTCTACTGGGCCCTTTGATCTCCTCCAGCTGTCACCCTGTCTCTTCTTCCCTTAAACCTTCTGGAAAGCTCTGTTTATACTTCCTCACTTTATCTCAGCTCCCACCCACAAATCAACCTACCACAATCTGGCTTTTTTGACTTTGTTCCACCAATGCCAGCTTCACTGAGTTCTCCAATGGCCTTGCTGTTAAATCTCAAGTATAATTTTCCATCCTTACTTTATATGGTCTCTAGGGGCCATTTGATAGCACTGGCCACTCTGTTATGAAAACTCTGTCCTGTGCCCTGAATTAGAGTTAAGGCAAGTTGTAAATAGAGCATTTGGTGACCACCCTGAGGGGCAAGGAGAGCAAGTTTTCCTCATCATGAGGACTCCAGATGGTGGGAGGGTGGGTAATAAAGAAGGGCCCCGGGTGGGTGGGGGTAATGGGAGAGGTTTGCATTTGGGCAGGGGTCAGGGATGACAAAGAAGAATGGTGGGATCAGTGGGCCACAAACTTTGGGAAAGCTCTCCTGTGCTGCTTTGTTCTTGCAGCCCAATGGGAGGCACCAGGCAGTCCTTTCGGTGGCTGATGAACTCTGTCTGGATTCTGCACATAAACTTGGTGAAAAGTGGTTATGGGGTGAGGAGAGTTAGGTCTGATAGTTCTCAATGAGTGATGGAAATAGCAGGGGATTGCAAGGAGCGGGGACAGCCCAGGAAGTGTGAGATTTGAGAAATGAGAAGTGTTAGCATTTTCGTTTGAGAAATGAGAAATGGTGATGGTGGACTGGTTGTCTAGAATCAGTTTTGCAGGATTCCCTAACCCATGTCCTTCCTGATCCATTAAGCAGCCTCTCAGGGACTGTGTTTAACAGTGGCACTATTTGGTGGTTACATCAACCCTCCCATTGTACGGCAGCTATGTGATTATACAGTTCTACCTCCCACTACTGTGTGGGCCCCTCTAGGATGGGACCTGGATTCCTGGTGGTGTGTGTAGACTGACACAGTGGCTGGCATGGGGGAGGTGCCGGGTAAATGTTTGTGGAAGAACAGAAGGAAGGAAAGAAGAAATGGCTAAAATAAGCTGTGCTGTGCTAGCTAGAAACTGGAGATGCTTGGCAATGATCGGAGGTGGGGGGGGGCAACAATGCTTCCTGGGGCGTTCCCACTCCAAGTCATTTCTTCCTGCACTTTCCACAGCCGCCTTTGAAGCCCAGCCAACGCTCTCTTACTGCAATGCAGCCGGCCCGTCTGGAAGGTTTATTGCTTGCAGAGCTGTGTGCAGATCTGAGCGGGAGCTGATTCAGTGCAAATGGCTCTGCTGCCGGACACCCAAAGCCAGCTGCCCAAGGACGCCGGCAGATGTTTCTGTTTTCCGTGCCAGTGGGAGCTTTTGTGTGCTTTACTTTGGTGCAAGTCTGAGGCAATGAGCAAAATAATGAAAGCCAGGAACCAAATGGCCAGGAGGAAGCTGTGTGATCCAAATCCACAGCTTCAGTCAGAGCTCTCAGGAGGGAGAGGGAGCAGATTATTGGGGATTTAGGCCAAGAAAGCCAGCTTGAGTGCTTTTAACAGAAGCCTATGGCCAAGACGGCTTGGAACGGCCCCTTGGTGAGCCCACACAGTGATTCATTGTTGAGGCAGAGACTTTCAGAGCTATCAGGGGCCTAGGGGTCATCTCAATTGAGCATTGTCAGGTTGCATGCAGGTGCGGAAAACTGAGACCCGAGAAAGGAAATGGTTGAAGTGAGATTGTTTTGTCATCTGTGAGAACTAGAGAAAGGCTTTGCCTCCAGGCAGACGCAGTCCCGTGCCTGGGGCAAGTGTTGGCCAGGAGGGCAAGCTGGATCTCAGCCCCTGCTTGCCCACTGGGTCGGGTAACTTGTGCAGTAAACAGCCTGCACACTGCAGAAGTCTAGGTCACAGTCACCTGACGATGGAGGTAAGATCAGAGGCCACTGCTTTGTTGTAGATGGTTGAGATGGAAAAATAACTTCTACACACACCTTCCATGTGTGTTTGTGGTTCTGAGTTCAGCTAAGCAGGAGCAGCCTCTGCAGCTATCAAAGCTGACTGGGTTCTGGAGCCAGATTTCCAATCCTGTTGCTGCTTCTGACCTGTGTGAACTTGGCAAGCTGCTTAGCTTCTCTGTGCTTCCATCTTCTCATATGCAAAATTGAATTAAGAAGTCTCTACCTCGTGGTTTGCTGGAGAGAATTCAGGGAGTTAACATGTGTAGAGGGCACAGAGAAGGGCCTGGCACACAGTGAGTCCTGCCTAGATGTCATGATTATGATTCTGCTCCCGGGGGTAATAATGGCATATTTGCACAGTCCTCTAACGCTTGCATCTAAGTCTCTGCCTTCTATTCACCCAAAGCTGGATGATTCAGGCCTAAGGTACTGTCCAGGGTGGCGACACCCTCAGAAGAAGAGCCAGCCAGGAAAGAGCAGAGTGGGTTTGGGGGCACCACACCCCTCCCAAACATGTGGATTTCAACCCAAACAGACTTTGAATAGGACGAAGAGAGGCCATGGAGATGGATGGAGGGTGGGATATTCTGGCGGAAGGGCTTTCTGAGCAGGGCTTGGCTGACATGAAGGACTCTGCCGTCTGTGTCCAAGAGGAGCAGTGCCTTCTCTGGACCAGCAGCATGGGCACCTCCTGGGGACTTGTGAGATATAGAAATCCTGCTGCATCCGACACTCTGGGGTGGGGCCTGGGGCTGTGTGTTTGAACAAGCCCCCCTGCCCTCTTCCCAGGTGATGCTGATGTGTGCTCCAGCTCAGGAACCAGCTTAGAAGTTTGCACAGATCAGCGAGTAGGGTGGAAGCATTTTGAGAATGGAGACAGATGTGCTTGTTAGGCAGCATGGCTAAGAAACATGGGAAAAGAAGATGTGATTGTTCTAGAATACCAAAAGATAAATAACAGCACGGAGACCTCCCTTTCTGCCCCTGCCCTGCCTCCTGCTCACCATTGCTGCTCATCTCTAGATGCTGAGATTCAGCAGACCAGCTGGCTCATCGGCTGGTGCGGCGCTTTCCTGCCATCCTGGGCCCGGGCGTCTGTATCCTCAGAGTGTCTCCCAGTGTTTGTGGTGTGGGGTGTTGGTTGGAACAACACTGTTCTGGATGCTGCATTAGAACCTCTTCTGGGCCAGGAATCTCAATATGCATCACTTCAGTTTGTTCTTCAACAACCCTTTGTGTAGATAGTGTCACCTCCAGTTGGCAACTGAGAAGACCAAGGCAGAGAGAAAGGCAGACTTGGTTAAGGTCACATAACTGGTAGAGAATAGATTAGGGGTTTAAATCCACATCTCTCAGACCCCCTTTTCACTGCACCATTTTGGCTTGGGCTCCTCCCATATTCCCCCCGATCCCTTTCCCTGTTGCCTGTCTGGCTGAAAGAAGTTTGTCCTGCTCTGCCAAACTCAGGCCCTCTGCTCGCTGGAAATAAGCAATTGATGGGAAGACAGCCGTCCTTGGAGGGTCATAACTCCACAGCAGGAAGCAAAGTGGCCCCTGAGGAATATGCTCTGTTCAGAGGAAACTTTTTCTCTTATGGATTCTGCTATTAACACTTAAAGGGAGTGTTACTCTGGGGGACAATTTATCATGGAACAGATCTTCCTTGGAATAGATCTTCCTGAGAGTCGTCACGTTGCTAGGAGAATGGCTGCCACTCCTGGGACGTTTATCTTCCCGGACTTGGCTTTCCCCATCTGTCTGGGGCCCCACCCCTCTTTCCAGGGAATCACTGCTTTGCAGATTGAACAGAGGGTGGCTGTGGAGGGTGCAGGAAAGTGAGGCAGGGGGACTTGTCCTCAAGTTGGGATGGCCAAGCAGGGCCTGGGGTTCTCCCTCTCCCATCAGTCCTGGCCCTGGCCATGTCTCCTCTTCGTGTTCATCTAGTCTTTCTGTTTCCTAGGCCTCAGCAAAGGTGGGACGGGGGAGGCTGGAGAGGAGAAGCAGGCTTTGAACACCTTCAATTAGGAGCTCTCTTCTCTTCCCCCCTCCGCTGTACTCATTCCCCAAGGTCCTTGTCTGCTTTCCATTCAGGTCACTTTGCTCCCACATCCAACTGTCCAAAACTAACTGGATGTCTTACAATTTGATTCAATTCTGATGCTAACTACGTGCATTTATGCAGATCCCACAAGTTAAAGGCTCAACCCACAAGACTGACCCCCCGCTCAGATGCCAGCTGCATCTAGGCTCTCCCCAAACCACCCACACTTCTGCCTGGACCACTACAAATTCATGGGTTCGCACAACCTCCCTTCAGGTTTGGTAATTTGCTAGAACAATTCTCAGGACTCAGGAAGGTGCTATACTTATAATTATAGTTTTATCAGAAAGGATACAGCTCTGGAATAGCCAAATGGAAGAGATACATAGGGCAAGTATGGGAGGGGCACAGGGCTTCCATGCCCTCTCCTGGCAGGCCACCTTCCCAACACACCCTTATGTTCACCAACCTGGACGCTCCCCCAACCTCATTGTTTCAGAGTTTTAAACTAAGTTTTCATGATATAGGCATGATTTACTGCATGATTAAACTCAATCTCATCTCTCTCTTCCCCAGAAGTCGAGGTGGGGTTGAAAGTTTCAACTCTCTAATCAGATTAGTTTTTCTGGAGCCAAAAATCCCCATCCTGAAGCTGTCTAGGGCCCCTCTGCCATGAGTCTAAAGGGACTTGTTATAAAAAAATAAAAGGCATTCCTATTCCTCAAGAAATTCCAAGAATTTTTGAAGATCTGTGCCAGGAACCAAGAGCAAAGATCAAATATATTTTTTATTATGCCACAGTCATGTAGCACATTCTTCCTTTTATCGTGGTGATTTGGGTTCAGGCTTTCTTGTCCCCATCAGGAGCCATACTGTCTCCACCTTCACATCACCGCCACGGTCACCGCAAGCACCGCTGGAGACCCACTATGTGCAGGTGCTTCTGTGTGATGCTTTCCAAACACTGAATCCCTGAAATAGCCTCATGAGATAGGAATTACACTCATTTTGGAGCCAGGGAAAGGAATTTTAGAGTAGGCAGCATGGCATTAATAAAGTAAGGAAATAACGGGAATCTGATATCATTAAGCATAATCATCTGGGGAGCACAAGCCTGCTTGTTTCACCCGGAACTTACAGCTTCACACGCCCCCCGGGGAACCACTCGCTGCCCCTCACAGGTCACTGGGGAAGGGATAGTGCAGTAAAGGGGGAGACAGACATGCACAGTAGGGGCCAAGGTGGTGAGCACAGAGGCTGTCAGTCTGTACTGGGGAAGGCATCCATCAGCTAGGGGTGGGCCCATCAGAAGGCCACAGAAGCCTGGGAAACTGGTTATTTTGAAAAAGCTCCTGGTTCTTTTCAAGCCCAAAATATAATCCCAGGGAACAAAGCCTTTCTCTCTTGCTCAGTGACCTGGGTTCACCTGTGCGTTTGCACTTTCTCCATAGAAACCATGTGGCCCTCAGATCGCAGCTGGGAACACAGCTGAGCTATCTGGATGGGGACTGAGACTGCTAATGCCGGATCAATGGCACAGGATCTCTGGACATCGGCCTATTTCTGGCCCTAATTTTCCATGGCGGGATGGACAGAGATGGGACATTGGGAACCCAGAGGGGCACTCTTTTGATTTTGCATTTGATGCTACAAGTAAAGCTTATCACCAGACATCTTTCTCCCTTGTGGGTCTCCTGGGATGCTTTCCTTGTGACACTGCAAGAGCCCCACTTCCACCAGCAACACTAAGACACAATTTAGTGACTTTTCCAAAGTTATACAGCTAGTGAGAGGTTTGAGTCTAGAGCCTTAGTTCTTCATTTCTGTATATCTTGCTTCCCATTTTTTCTTTCAAAGTCCTTTAAAGAGCCACTTAACATGAGTCTTCCTGGATTCATATTCTTAATCCCACAGAGCTGGCTGAGCCATGGATAAAGCAGGACTGGAGACATGGCCTAGAATATCTCTTCAAGCAGGACACAGCCTTGAGACTGTATACTCAAGGTCATAAATCATTTCCTCAGTTTTCACACCTGTCAAGTGGGATTACCAGTGTCTACAGGGTTGTCATAAGGATTAAGAATCAAAAGAGAGCAACCAGATGAAGCTGTGGAGCTGTGAGGCTTGCTGGGCCCATGGTATGCAGGATCAAATCAGTGTGTCAGGAAAATGACAGATTTTCTGGTATCGTGCATGAGTCCTTGGGACTACTGATGAATATCATTTCATTAAACCCTGGCAGCAGCCCCTTGGGTACTGTTCCTCTGTTCACTTTTCCAGACGAGAAAGCAGAAATGTCCAAAGTGACACAGTTAGTAAGGGGCAGAGCCAGGGCTCAAACCCAGACACGTCCAAAGCCCATCTCTATGGGTTTCTTCCTGCTGCCAGGAACTGTGGAAATGTCAGGGTCCAAGGCACAGCTCTTTCCCTGGGGGGTTTACCGTCTGCTGGTGGCCCCTGCAAAGCACAAACCTGGATACCTGTGCACCAGGTGAGAGAACACGTGCTCTCCTGACAGATGCCTTGGTCGCCTGGTGGGAGAAAGGCAGGGCCTTGGAGCAGAGGGCTAGTCTAGAGGCGGGAGCTGCTGGTGGGGTGCCAGATTAGTTTCTGGTGGCTGCTGTAACAAAGTGCTACAAACTCAGTGGCTTAAAACAACACAGATTTGTTCTCTTACAGTTCTGGAGGTCAGAAGTCTAAAAGCAAGGTGTTGGCAGGAGGCTCCAGGGGAAAATCCCTGAAATTTCTTGCCTTTTCTAACTTCTAGAGGTCACATCCCTGTCTCATGGTTTCATCTTCCATCTTCACAGCCATGAAGCATTTTCTCTCCTTTCTCATCTCTGCCCTGGCCTTACATCTTCTCTCTTTCCGCCTCTGATCTCCCCACTTCCCACTTATTAGGACCCTGTGATTACATTGGACCAACCTGCATATCCAGGCTAATCCCCCGTTACAAGATCTTTATCCCACCTGCAATGTCCTTGTGCTGTTTAAGGTAATACAGTCACAAGCTCTGGGGATTAGGACGTGAACATATTTGTAGGACCATTTTTCTGCCTCCCACACATGGGAATGGCTAGAGCTGAGTGTTCAAAGAGACTAGAGAGAGTTGGTTTCAAAGAACTGCTGTGCAGTTGGATGGCAAACAAATTTTGTCCATGGACCCACTCTAGTTGTTTGGAGCAGTTTCCTGGGTTAGTGGGTCTGCCAAGAACTCTAGAATAGGAAGGAGCAGCAGGCCTGCCAGGTACTTGCCATCCTGAATATAGTTTAAATCCTTCAATTTCCACAGGGAGATAAACAGGCCTGGAAAGGGAGAGTGCTCATCTGAGGTCCCACAGCTAGTGGCAAAGCTGGGCCTAGAAGTCAGGCCTCCTGATCTGTGGCTCAGATACAGCCAGTCTGACGCACTGGGTTATGGTGCCTGGGTTATAATGTAGCCTTCAGGGTAATGCAGGAGCTGAGTGGTACCCAGACTGCTGGGAAGAGGGTAGTGGGGCTCTGGATAAAGGGTGAGAAACTGAGCCTGGCCAGGAGGACAGGAAGGGGACTGTCACCAGGGGAGGGTGAACCTGGACTAAGACTAGCAACAAGTGATTGGGGTGAGTTGAAGGTTTGCAACCCAGGGGTCGTCTGCAGCTGTGGGATAAAGCCTGTGGAAGGTCAGAGCAGGTGAGATCTAAGCCAGGGACTGAAGCTCAACTACCAGGCACCAGGAGCCAGGGCAGGGGTGGAGTCTGGGCAGGGGTGGAGAGGGCTAAGGACTGTTGCTTTCACCCAGGGCTGGCAAGCATGTTTATTCTTGCTTGCTTTCTGTGATTGATTGCTAGTGGCTTACTGGAGCATGGGTCCGAATGTGATTCTGAGGCCACATCTTAGTTCAGAAGGAAAATCCCCACGATTGATTAGTGACGACTGCCATGGGTACAGAAATGGATAAGATGATATATTGCCAGCTATTAATCGTTCTTACACTTACTTTGTTTATGCAGATGAAGCCAGGTTACAAAGAGCTTTGAAGGCAGATTAGAAAAGAAATGGGGTCATAAAGAGTAAAATGCTAACCAAAGAGCAGCAAGAAGGTAGGACAACTGGTTCTACAGCAGCCAGGAGGGTGGGGCTCAGCCTTTAGTAACAACTTGGGGCTCAATGCTCACTCTCTGCTGGGGGGGCATCCCCTTTCCCACAAAGTGATGGCTCTGGAGACATTACCTGTCACATAATAAATGTTCGTTGAATGAAGGCACGAATAAATTTATTCTATATAAATTCAGGGCTGTATTTCATGGCTACAAATATATAATTTTGAAGCTGCACTTCTGGGGAAGTTGGGATAATATGTGGCTGGTCAACAGTCTTGCTAAGAACAAAGAGAAAAGTTAGAAAAACAAAAACCAAACACTGTTTAAAGGCAAGAGAACTGTGGAAACAGCAAGGACTGGAGACATTGAAACTCTGGAGGGTGGAGGTGGCAGAGAGGTGAGTTGAGGATCTGCAGGCTTTTTCCCTGGGAGCATTTGCCAGTTCTGGGTTCATGCACGGAGCTGGTAATCCAGGCTTTGCTGCTGGGGGGGCAGAGAAACCAAGAGCCCAACCACCTCTGTTTACAAAGCCCGTTTCCTCTCAAGTTCAAGGGGAAGAGTGGGCTTGAGATTTTCCCAGTGATTAGTCCACAGTGGGCCTTCACCCAGTGTTTTGTGAAACATGGAGCTCTGGAGTTTGGATCCCTGCCTCCTGGACCTGTTTGCAAGAGCCTTCCATTTCTTTTAGGCGTCACTAGGCTCCAAACTTTAAGGTTTTTTTTTTGGTTTGTTTTCTTTTTTTCTGGAAAAGCTGCTGGATGATCTGATTTTTTTAGAAGTTAAAGTGAATTAAAGATTCATGTTGTTTAGAGGGGTGTTTTGAGAATTTCACAACATCCCCAGGAGATAATTGGTGTCTCCCCAGGGAGTCACCAGGCGCAGGCTGGGAATGATGGTGTAAATCACTTGAGTGCCAACAGCAGTTTTAATTAAGTTTTTCCAGAATCAGATGATTATTTCACTGAAAAGTGCTGGGCTTTGTTGACAAGTGACACATAACATTTCATTCTCCAGGGATTTTTTTTTTTATCATCAGAGAGCATCCTTGTGGAGATCTGGCCTCCACATTAATTAATCAACCAGTCTATCAGGGCCTGGCTCTCTTCGGTGGGGGATGCAGAGAGGGCAAGGGTTGGCCTTGGCCTCCAAGAGAGGCAGGAAGCAAGAGGCTTCCCCTGGGGTCAGGACCTAAGTCCCTGCACAGGTCATCTCCTCACTCCTCACCTCTGCCCTGGAAGGAGGCTGCCAGGATCCCCATTTTGCGGAGGAGGAGACTGAGGCTCCAGAATCCTCAGTAACTAGGACGCTCTCACACAGCTGGTACACAGCCAGGCAGGCACCAACCCTGCTTCTTCTTCCTTCCTGGGGGCACATTTCCCCATAATCTCTCTGTCGCCCTGGGTTTCTCAAAGGGATTCTAATCCAGCTGGAGATGTAAGACCCCAACATGGCAGAAACAAGCAGTCATGGTTCCAGATATTTTTTACTGGCTCTGATTCCCCAATTCAGGGAGCCCCCTAGATTTCCTGGGGTCCCACAGGGAAGGGGCAGGGAAGCAGGTTAATGGAGAGGAAAATGAGGTCGGGGCAGTGGGTCAGAAGATGCCACTTTGTCGCCATCTCCCTTTTGTGGAATGGTGGTTGGAAAGGCAGGGGAGTGAGTGTAGAGATGTGGGTTCTAGTTCATCCCAGCCATGACCTTGGCATGACTTTGGCCAGGTCCTTCCCCATCTCGGAACCTCTGAAATGGATTCCCCACCGAGCACCCTCTTCCTGGGGGGAGGCTGGAAGAGTCAGTGATTCTGGGATTTCACTTTAACCTCTTACTGCTACGGGTTCCACTGGAAACCACACAGCACCACTCCTGCTTGGGCAGTGTGGCCCCGACCCTGTGCAGTTCGAACAGGGCTATTCTGGAGACCCCAGTGCCTTAGCCCAGAGCCTGTGTTGCTGGCTGTTCACTGACATTGCCTGGGGAGCTGTTTAACGTAATAGATGCACAGGCCTACGGGGGCCTGGCTGTATTTCGTGGCCCATTGTGCTCCATTTTCTCTCTCACAGGCTGTTTTCTCTAAATGGTCAAGAGACAGAGCGTGCTGAGATTGCCTCTTCCTTAGCTCAGCTCCTCTCCAAGCCTCCATGACCCTCACCGGGCATGCTGCCCGAGAAAGTGCTCAGGACCCCAGGAGAGGAGCGAGGTCCTGATTCTGGCTCCATCACTGATTTCTTTGGGCCCTTTGGACAAACCGCTTGCTAGAGGGCCCAGCACCCCTGTTTCCCCTGGAAGAACTGCAATTCTCCCTTCCTCCGTGGGGTTGGTGGGATGGTAAATGCATCATGGCCACCACTACCACCCGCTCAAATGATAGGTGAACGCGTGGCCCAAGCTAGCTAATTGTAATAACCACCTCCTCTCAACCGCGCCTGATCCAGGAGGCGGGGAAGTAACCGAGCAGAGCCAGGCGGAGCCCTGCCTCAGGCTGAGAGAAACGGCTCTGCCATCCGCATGCATGTTTTGTTTTTCTTTCGTTTGGGAACCGTCTTCCTTGCTGAATGGAAAACGTCAGTCTATATAGTAGGAGAGAAAGAAGGCAGCCCAGAGGCATATGGACCTGAAAGATAGGATGGACAGACAGACAGAGAGATGGGCAGATACACAGATAGGGATGGGGAGATGGGCAGAGCTTGCGCTCACAGGCCCTCGGTCTCTGCAGCCAGAGGCAGCCTTTCATGCTCCCGCCACCTGCCCTGTGAAGTGACACTGCCTTTGGCTTCTGTTACCTGCCACAGGAAGGGCCCCATTCTTTCCACCCCACCCCGTCCACTCACACTTCCTGCCCTGGGCCTTGGCTTCCCAATTCTAAGGGGCATCTAGGTGTTTTCTGCTGGCCCTTCCAGCAAAGGTGGTCCCTGATTTTAAACTTAGGCTTGGGCTGTCTTGCCACACAGCTGAAGAACTAGCTCAAGCCACCAATGTCCTTAATGAAAGTGTTGATAACATAAAGGCTTTTCAAGTAAATCCAGAGCCTCTGTTTCCAAGGGAGAAGGAGGGAGGGGGCTTCGCGTGCTGTTGGTGGCAAGGGGTGCAAATTACTTTTGTTCTCTGCAGAGCCTGCCCCCGGTTTGCGTGCCTCCCTGGTGCTCTGCTGACTAGAGAATCTTCCAGCAGCATCGGCTTCCAGGCGGGTGACCGTCAGATTCCAGTCCCCCCTGCTCCCCAGCTCAGCACTGAGGCCCAGGTGCCTGCTGGAGTCAGGGCACAGCCGCTCCTTCCTCCAACAAATCTCTGCTTAGCACAGCCAGGACCTGTATTGTTGTCATTAGGAGGTATAAAATCCTAATTTATATTGCTGAGAGGGTAATTTATACACTAATGTAAATTTCTTTTACTGCTGATTTTTGAGCAACTGATGTGCAATTATTTCCAGCTCCCCTTCCAATGCGATTCTAAAACGAGGGTGGCTAATGCCTTAATATTCTTTATGATTGCGGAGATGGTATTTTTCCTGGATCAAATGCATCCAGTGGGGTTTGACATAATTGGGTTAAAGATTTCTCTTTCTGAAGCTCTAAGACTTGTAAGGCTTGTCTGGCGGGGGGAGATGATGGCAAAGGCCTTTTGTTCGTGTTCCGCTGTCCCCCAGCCTGGTCTTTCTGTACTGAACCACAGGTCGCGCCCGTGTGCCTGCTGGGTGCTCACTCAGAAGGGAGCTCACTACATGGAAAGTGGTGTGAGGAATAAAAACATGAGGTGAAGGGCCCACTGCACGATACCCCTCTCAGGGAGAAGGGATTTTGCTTTAGGAACACAGTAGGGCACGAGTGGCTGGCCTCAATATAAAGAGCCTCCGTGCATGAAATGTGAATGGTGGTGTTTCAGGCATTACTGTCAGCTGGTCAACACGACAGTACCTCTTGAGGGGCCTGTCTGGCTGCGCCAAGGGATTGGTTCCACCTCTAGAGCAAGAGACGACAGTGTCTCCAGAATATGTCTCTCTCCCTGGCCCTGCTGTGGGCAGCTGAGAGCTGGCCAGATGAGGAACAGGGACCACAGGAGTTGTTTTTCTGTTTTTTTAAAAATATATATGTATTTTATTGATTTCAGAGAGAGGAAGGGAGAGGGAGAGAGAGAAACAGCAGTGATGAGAGTCATTGATTGGCTGCCTCCTGCATGCCCCCTACTGGAGATCAAGCTTGCAGCCTGGGCATGTGCCCTGACTGGGAATCGAACAGTGATCTCCTGGCTCATGGGTCGATGCTCAACCACTGAGCCATGCCGGCCAGGTCAGGAGTTTTGATGTCTGTTTCCAACTTGTGCTCTGGCCTCTGCAGCATGGTGTAGCCAAAAGGAAGAGGAAACCCAAGTGTTCTCTGATAGAAGAATTAACAAAATGTGGCCTATCCATATAATGGACTATTATTCAGCCTTAAAAAAGGGGGAAATTCTGCAATATCTACAACATGGATGAACCTTGATGACATTATGCTAAATGAAATCAGCCAGTCACAAAAGGATAGGTACTGTAAGCATGAGTCAACATATATAAAGAACCTAGCACAGTCAAATTCATAGAAATAGAAACTAGAAACTAGAATGGTGGTTGCCAGGTACTGAGGGAGGAGAGAGACTGTGGAGTTGTTATTTAAAGGGTATGGGGTTTTAGTTTTGCAAGATGAAAAGAGTTATGGAGAGATCAGTGCCCAACAATGTAAATGCACTTAACACTACTGAACTCTATACTTGGAAATGTGTAAGATGGTAAATTTGTATGTTATGTATATTTTGCTACAATTAAAAATTAAAAACCCCCACATACTCTAAAACCCAAATATAGTCCTAGGAGGGTGAGCTGGCTGGGAGTTCTCTGCCAGGCTCTAGATGAATAATCCTGGGCAAGTCCCATTCGGGCTCTGTCCCTCTGTCACTTTCTGGTTCCTTGGGAACGGCTCTTCTAGTCCCCTCACTGTCCAGGATTTTGGAGCATTAGTTCCAGGCAAAAACAATCTGTGCCAGGACATGGCCCACTCAACAACCATTCCTACCCCTGCCTTCCGCGGTAACAGGTCCCAGTTTTGTTCCACTTTGGGGCAGGCAGCAATGGGCTCAGAGGAAGTAAACCTGCTCTTGACCCATGGGATGAACCTTGAGTCCCCTAGATCAGTCGTGGTGATTCGCTCTCTCTTTGTCAGCGATTGGTCCGGGCCTTTGTTATGATGAGCCCAGGTTCATGGTCTCCTGAAGGGTTCTGGACCTGTGTTCCCGGCAGGCAGTTACTCAGAAAACCCTGGACCCCTTCCTGGATCACTCTCCTGCTTTCATCTGGAGAGCAAATATCTTCCAAGGATCGTTTATGTTGTCAACATTGGCCCCAGTCCCCACTGGGCAGTTATAGTGTGTGAGTCAATGTGAAGGGGGAAACTAGCCCCTTTTATGGGGCAGACAAATGTGCTTTGCTTAGAAAGAATCCAGAGACATCCTGGTGTGGAGGAAAGTGCAAGGGCTATAGAGAGGGACCTACATCTGTTTCATGGTCTGCTTTGCTGTGTGAATTTGGGCAAATTTCTTAAGTTCTCTGAACCTCGCTTACAAAATAAAAATTATTCTTACCACATAGAATTAACTAAGCTGACATCTACAAATAACCTAACACAGCTATGATTTATGGTGTGTGTACCGTGAGCATTGGTTCCCTTTCTTTTGCGTGGGAGACATTTGAGTGCTGGAGGCAGAGGGAGCCTGAGTCAGGACACACAAATAGGTTACATTTTCCAGTCTCCCTTGCAGGTAGGTGAGGCCGTGTGGCTGAGCTCCAGCCAATGACATGGGCAGAATTAAAGTGTTCCCTTTCCATACGTGGCTGATAAGGTCCTTTCCTAATCCTCCACTTCTGCTTACATTCCATCTGAGAGAATTTTATCCTATGGCCATAAGCAATTATAAGCAGGCTGGCATGTGTAGTGTCCCCAAAGAAGGGACAACAGATCTTGGTGGGTAGTTAGCAGTCTTCATTTTATAATCGTCAAAGAAATGGGCATGCACTTGCCTTGCCCTTTCCTCCTCCCCTGGCTAAGAGGCAGATGTAATGGCAGGAGCCGAAGTAGCCACTTTGGACCCAGAGAGGGAAGCTGCATGTTGAGGATGGCAGAGCTGCCGTCTTAGCCCTGGGATGACTTCTCTGGATTAAGTGAGAAATGTGATTCCAACTTGGTGAGGCCATTGTGTTTTGGGTCTCTGTTATAGCAGCTCAGACTGTCCCTTAACAGATGTGCTCCTGCTACCAATGAACTAATTTCTTGGCATAAGGTCCAGGAGTCTTTAGCTCTCTTATAAATTAGTTTGTTCTCTTTACTCAGGACATGCTTCAGAAATAGAAGGAGACTCTCCATCCTCAACATGAAGGAAGTCTCAGCCTCTTACTGGTCCTCTTCATGATTTCCCCTGGAGAGCCCAGCAGCTCCTCACCCAGTGGCATTCCTGCTATCAGCCCTGGTGCCACGGAGATAAAGCATCAACCTCAATACCCAATAAAGATCCCTAACACTGATCAGGATAACAAGGGCGCTCGAGATAACAGAGCAACAGCCCGAAGGAAACTACAGAACAAGTCCTGTGTGCTTAAAATGGCCAAAGAAATAAAAGGAAGGCAGAGAAACCACAAGGAGAGAATAGTACATCAGATTCTTTTCAAAAAATTTTTTTCATTACATGACCCACACCTGGTATTGATCCAATAAAATTCAAACACCAAACAACCCATGCAAAAAACCCCATGATGATCCCCTGAAAATGCCAGACATGTGTATGTAGTTAGACTTTGTGATTCTCTGAAGAAAGAAAACCAGCTTAAATATTTTAATTGGACTCGCATGTCTCCTGCAGCCCTGAACATGTGCTTTCAGGATGCTGCTTGATTTAATGCTCACATCAGGGATGTGGTTCATTTTCCAGAATAAATGGTTCTTTTTAGCCAAGAAACATATCCATTGGTTCTCATAGGGTTTTTCCTGCCCCTTGTGATTGCACTTAAGCAAAAGTACTTAAGAATCAGAGCTGAGTGCAGAAACTTAGACTCACAGAGGTGGATGGACCTTAAGAATTATATGGTACCGCTCTGTTACTTTACGGATGCGTGAATTGGCCCAGAGAGGTGGAGAGACCTGCCGTGGAAGCAGCTGGTCAGGGCAAGCGGTGGGATTAGCACGAGTGCTTTGGTTTCCTCAGCCTGTTGGAGGAGAATCTGACTTCTACGTTTATGAGCTTGTGTTTATTTTTCACTGTGCTCTTGCCTTAAAGACCTCTGAGAGCAAAGGCGGACCGTAACTAAATGGTTGCGAGGCGCATATTACTTCCATCTGGTAGGGTGGGTCTTTCAAAATTGGGCTTCAGAGTTTATTTTTTGTTTTTATTTCGATTTTGATGAAAATCTGCCCCACTTTCAGCCCCATAGAATTCTACCCTGCCCGTGGCCTACCTGGGCCTGCTGTGGGGAGTAGGGCAGGTGACATGAGGGCAATGGCAGGACCCAGGGCTGAGCTTACGGCATCTTGGCTGAATGAGAGGTAGCAGTCATTTACCTTTGAGTTAGAATTTTGATTCTCATGACCCATGCCTAGGGGAGTTTACATTTTAGGCTGGGTTTCTCCTGGTGGGGTAAAGAGTTCAATTCTTGGTATCAAGGTTCAGGGATCAGAAAGTTGATATTGGGTGGGCATCTGGGAACTCTCCAGGGCTCTCCTCATCTTATGTCAATATTCTCTGTGTTAGCCTATGTGTAAGGCCAAGGGAATGCCTTTCTCACACAACGCTGGAAGATCAGGGAAGAAGGTGGCAGATGAACAGAAGGTCATGGGCCACCCTGAGTTGTAATTTCATCTACTTTCTCGCATCTTGAATTTTGGGATAAGAACAGTTACCCCCTTTCTGTTGCAGACCAGCAACTCTGCCCAGTCCCAGCTGGACTACTTGCATATCTGTGCCTCTGGTTGGAAATGGAAGCTGAGTGAAGGCATGTTGATGGTTCTGTCCACCCAACCATTAGAAAAGCTTCTTGTTGCGGGACTACACTCAATGGCAACACCCTGCTTCCGTTTACGCCTTTGGATGTATCTGTCTGACGTAGATGCAGCTTTTCTGTCAATCACTGTGGGACAAAATCTAACTGAGGGCTTTCTCTCTTAGCTAACTTGTATGACCCTGCCCACCTGGTTGAAAGAGAAATTCTCTGGAACGGTTGAGACAAGATGGTCTTGATTTTGGATTAAGCTGGACAACCCCCCCCCCCCCCCCCCCCCCCCCCCGCATTGGATCAAGCCCCTTCCGCTGGTAGAGCCAGCTGAGCCAGCTCTGTCCTCGCTCAGTTGATCCTGCATTTCTCGAGGCTGCAGGGGGCCGTGGCCACGGGCTGCTCCTCTGAGAGTGCTTCTGGGGACTCCGGAGAGGGTCTGAGGCCCCTTGAGTCTCAGCCAGTACGAACCGACTGCACTGTTCTCAGCTTCGTTTTTTCTTAATTGGCTCTAATTACTCTGTCATCCTAAATGTACTGACATCAAAAGCCTTCAAGTTCCTTAAGCAGCTGGCAGTAATCGGCCTCATTAATTTTGTCGATTCCTGTCTTTTGAAAATGGCTGGTTTGCTTTAGACACGATGCTCCATTCAGTGCTGTTTCCCGCACCTCCCCATGTCCCAGGTCTGCAGTGAAAATGTGGCCAAGAGCCTGGGAGCTCGTCAACACCCCTGGTGCCCCTCACCTCCTCTGAGGTCTGGGGTGGGGGAGGTGCCTCTCCCTGGGAGAGGCTGGGAGATCTTTCTCTGAGGTCACAGAGCATGAACACAGGGCATAGGGTGTCACTCAGGTCAGCCTGGCTCGTCTTGGCTCCCCAGGCCTTGGGAGAGAGTCAGGGTCCATGCAATTATAATCACTTAAATATTTAATCTTGGGCATCCTCTCTACACTGCTCTGTCTCCTCCAACCCCCCCCCCATACATTTTGCAGCTGGGATTTCAAGCTGTCTAGTATCTCCCTGTCACCTGAACTCTAATAACTTGACCAAACTTTGTCAAACTTACTCTCCTCTTTATATAGCCTTTGGTAACAGGGCCAGTGGGGACGCCCATGAAGTTCAGGGGCTAAGGTAACTGGCTGTGATGCCTCTTTGAAGTTTGCTGCCTCTGGCTCAGACCCCTGCTCCCTGTCTGAGTCCCTGTGTGGCCGTTAGCATTTGCCACCTTGAAAGTGATATAGTACTGGAAGAGAGGCTTTCAAAGTCAGAGGGCTCTGCTTAAGTTCCAGACTCTGCAACTCTTTGACCTGTGTGGGCTTGGGAAAGTGACTATATCACTGTGCCTCAGTTTTCTTATAATAAAATGGGGGCAATTATGCCAACCTCCTAGGGGTGTTGCGATAATTAAATGAGGTAATGCATATGATGGGCCCAACCCATCCTGGGCATGGGGCAGGCCTCTCTGTCTAACCCAGGTGGACTGTGAGACCTTCAAAGCAGGGAGCTCAGGAAGTGCTTGCTATTTAGGCATCCTTGAGCCAGCGTCTCCTAGCTCCTTGCTGGGACAGGAGAGGGATGCTTTTCCAGGTGAGCAGACAGGGTCTTTTTAGGTAAATAGATGCCACTTTGTCCCTCTCCAGCCTTCCTGCTTTGTAAGGAGATGCCCACAAGTCAGGAGACCCAGGTTTTATCTACTCTGGGAAGAAAAACTCCGGGCTGGTGGTGGGTTGGGGTGGGGGGTGTCCCTTCCAGGGTCCACCCCTTGGAACTCCCTCTCCCTGAGCCTCCTGCCCCCCTCCTGCCTGCAGCAGCTCAGGCCTGCAGCTGACAGAACTGATTACTGCCTGGGAGTGATAATATAATTCAGTTCCCCTCAAGGAGAGATGCTATCAGAGAGGCTTTCTTAAGAGGAAAAATATATAATATACTGGTTGAAAAGGGCTATCTTTCCTCCTGGAAGAACAGTTATTAATCTCTTCCTAGTACATTTTCATATCATTTTGGACATTTATTTCCAGGCTGTGATATTATAAAACCAGGCGTTTGTGTCAGTTTTGATGCGGTGTAACACGCTAGAACATGAAAAGGCGTAATTACCGCTGTGGCCATTGGAATTGCTAACGAGATCTTGACATTTTCAAATCGGACCCATTTCTCAGTGATCCAGGAGTGAGCCCCGCCGCTGTGTGGGCTGCATGTCAATGAGGCAGCTCCCGGCCCGGGAGGAAGGGGGAAGCGGTGCGGATGCTTAGATTGTTTCAGCCCAACCCCAGGGCCTGGGGCTGAGGGGTTACAACGGGTGGAGGAACCGGCCCTCTGCCTCAGAGCTGCCTTCTCCCACCCAAAAGAGAGGTTTGTCTTGGGCTCTAGGGCCTTTGTTTCCTGATTTAGGGTTGTCCACTCAAGAAATCTTCATTGAAGCCTTACTATGGGTCTGGCCCTGGGGAGAGAGCCATGAACCAAGTGGAATTCATTCTCCCTGAAATCCTTGGGAGAGCTCCCCCCCCAGGCCTCCAGGCTTTCCCTCCCTCCTTCTCAGGTGCTGGGAGCAGTAGCTGGAATTCCTTAGACATGCAAATTCTCAGGCTCCACCCCAGACCTCCTGAGTCAGGAACTCTTGGGTGGAGGCACCTAGTGACCCCTGTCACACAGCCCTCCTGGTGATTCGGAGGCACCTTACAGTGAGAGGACCACCTCCTGACACCTGCCTCTGCCTGTCCTGGAGACCTCAAAGCCCACGTCTTGTGTGCTGAGATTTAAGTGGAGGAACCTGGGGTGGTGTTGCAGCTGAGCTGCCTGGGTCGGATACCTCTGCCCCATAAGTCCTGGCCCCTTCTCCTCCCTCCAGCTGTCCCCACCTCCTGAAAACTGGGGCACTTGAAGCCTCATTGGTCTCTGTGAAGCTCTGGAAAAGGAGCAGGAGCATGTGAAACCATTGGCAGCCAGACCCTCACAGAGCGCGGGCTGTCAGCTAGGTGACCCTGGAGTGGTGGCTGGGAGTGGGGGCGGCGGGGCAGGGATTGGTGGTTGGGGAAATAGGGAGCAGGCCCGAGGGAGGAGTCGGAGAAAAGGCAGAAGCTTGCAGCAAGGTCAAATTAATGCTCTTCCTGCCTCCCCCAGAGCCTGATAATCCTCCTGTATGCTCCTAATAATGGAGAAAACAAACCTGGCAGTCATGCTGGGCTCCTCTCTCTCATGAGCCCCATCTCCATCAGCACTCAGTGGTTTCTGATAGAACTTTCCTTACCCCCCCAACCAGGGCCTTTAGATGAGGTATTAGGTAGGGGAATCAATGAAGCTGCCAGACAGGCTTGTGGAGTGGTGGGTTGATGTCCTATCTGCGGTTGAACGTGCATGAAGCTGATCGGCCTGCATTCGGCATTTCTTCCCCCCAGATGCTGCAGCCCTGCAGTGTGTGGAGAATGGAGAATGGTGGGTTATTAGGTTCTATCTCAGGGAGGCCAGGGACGGGGCGACTGTGGGAGCTGTTTCACAAAATGCTGAAGTGAGTGATGTGGGGAGGGCCAGGCTGTAGAAGACCCAAGCGTCAGGAGAGGTGTGGGTGCGCTGGGTTCTAGGAGAAGGTTCGGCCAGAGGTGAGGGACAGAAGACAGACTAAGAGGGCAGTTTCAGAGCTCAGTATTCCAGAGGTGACCAAGTGCCAGGCCCCAAATGTGTTCTTGGCTCTGGGTGGCAGAAGTGGAGGGGAAGACAGTAACTGAGCTGGAGAAGGTACCGGTGTCAACCTTGTGCAGGAGGAGAGCAGGACAGGGTGGCCAGGAAGTCTGTGGGCCTTTGAAGTGTGTGGTGTCATTGGTTGGTATGACTGGTACAAGTTAAGGCACAGGGACAGTGGCCCAAATGCAGAAGTGGTTGGCCAGTGACAGGCTGACTTCTCCCTTCTGGTCCCCAAATATCTGTAGCAGGGACAGGAGATTTGGCAGCCTCGGCTTGGGAGGTTTTTGGGACAAGTGGGATATTGGGGTTTCAGTGAAGCTGAGCAGGTGGGGGAAGAATTCCAGAAAGTGTTTATGGAAAGGAGGAAGTGTCTTGATATAGGTCAGTGGTTGTTGGAGAGCCTTGCTGTGGGGAAGGGTCAGGGAGGGTCGGAGCTTGGATGAACAGGTTGAAAGTTGAGGAAGGGATCTCGGCTGGAGGGTGGCGGGGTAGCAGGGAATGGAGGCTTCTTCTAAATGTCACTTTCTGAGAGGGATAGTGGGCCTCCGCAGCTTTCCTCCCAGTTTAGTGGACAGTAACCAGCCAGGCCAGGTGACAGTGTGCAGTCTAGATGGAATCTTGGATTTCAAATGCTCTGAGACAAATCCAACTGCCACTTAGCTATTTGTTTTTTGGGAGGCAAAACTACTCAATGTTGGCTGACCCTGAGGACATGTGGTTGGTCATGGCCCTTCTTTGGCCAACAGTGGGTGGGGTTTGGGCAGACCTTGAGACAAGCAGATTGTAGACCCCTCTTTTTGTTGAC
Organism: Miniopterus natalensis; assembly: GCF_054644295.1. Taxonomy (NCBI): domain Eukaryota; kingdom Metazoa; phylum Chordata; class Mammalia; order Chiroptera; family Miniopteridae; genus Miniopterus; species Miniopterus natalensis. The sequence continues at coordinate 77,167,471 of NC_142083.1, forward strand.
AGAGGTGACCAGAGGAAGTGGCAGGTGGACAGGAGAGCCGGGGTAAATCGGGTGAGAGAAGAACCATATGTCCTTGTTGCTGGCGGTAGCTGTGCTTCCCAGGATGCCAAGAGCTGCAGGACACTCTGGGGGACAGCCAATTGGAAGTGCCCAGAACCCATAGCAAGAGACCTTCAGGAGACCTCAGTGATGTGGAAGTCAAGCCTTTCAGTGGTCAGCTGTGCCCAGGGAGGGCATGGGGCTTGTTCAAGGCCACAGAGCCAGGCCTGGAGCCCACATCTGCTAGTTCCTGGTCAGCATCATCTCTCCTGACCTACTTGGACTGGTGTTGGTAGCAGTTAGGATTCCTCTTTAGCAAAATCCAGATGTGTCCCAGCAATGGCCGCAGCTGTGCCCTCCCACTTTTGTTCTATAGCATCTTAGCTTTGGGGATCCAGTTGGTTAGGCAGGATTCTAAAACTCCCCAGAGGTGCTTAGAAAAGAGTCCTGGTTAAGTCAGTGACAGCAGAACCAGGGGACACGTTATACAGACTCATGAAAAGTTTTTGACTAGTTTATAATGACCTGGGAGAATCCCTTGATGTAATGTTGGGGAAAATAATAAAAACGTGCACTTGTATTTCAGGATGAACTTGACTATGTACAAGCGTAGATGAAACGCAGGCAGTATCCCAAAGCAGTGGTCCTCAAACGTGAGTGCCTCAGAATCACACGAAGGACTGAGTGTCACCCCAGGGTCCCTGCATTGCTAGGACAGAGGCAGGGTCCAAGAATCTGCATTTCTAACAAGCTGCCAGGCCATACTGAGGCTGTTGTTCAGGAGAACACTGTGCTGAAGGTTAGTGGCTTCCTTTTGTATTAGGCTTGGGCCTAATTGATGACTTCTTTGTTACACTCTCTGAATTTTCAAAATGTTCTATAGTGAATGTATATCAGATGTATAATCGGAAACAAAAACAATAAGGCAAAATAAGATGAGAATTCTTCTGAAGATGGGAGCAGGGAATGTTCCTCTCGAGTCAGGCGCATTAACTGCTCTGGCCTGGCTGAGGTGCGGTGTTTGGGTGAGGTCTCTCTTTCCATCTTGTCCGGGGTGTGTGGCACAAGCTCTACTCCAGAGCCTGTGATGAGACGCCTAGGCCTTGGCAGTTGTTTGTTTTTGTTTTGGGCCAGTGCTGAGAGTCATCTGGCTCCTGGGAGGGGACACTTCAGGGTTCAACATTCCCATCTGGCTTGGTTGGCCCCTAGGTGGCTGAGCAGACCCACAGCTGCAGGACAGACTGCTCCTGAGCCCTTAGGGCCACGAGAAGCCATGCAGGCCATCTCACTCCAGGGATCACACCAGTTGTGAGGAGTCAGTCTCAGAAGCTGAAGCAGCCCCAAATTCCAACATTGGCAACACAATTCCAGCCCCTGCTCAGGAGCTGACATGAGTCTCCCGTCTCCTCCAGCCCCACTCCTTACCCCTAAGCCCCCTCATCTCCCTGCCCAGCCCCTTCTCCATTTTTTCCCTTGTCACTTTTCCCTAGCTAACATTCTCTGGCCTTATTTCTGTTTCTGCTACACACTAACTTTGTCTCCCCCTCCCTTTGCACATGCTGTTTCCTAACCCAGGGAATCTCTGCCCTCAGATCTTTGCCCAGTTTCCCCCTTCTCGCCACTCAGGCTTCAGCAGATTTCCTCAACTCCTATCATTTGCTAGCCTGCTATTCTGTTTGTTCTTCATAGCCCTTGCTGTGATTTGAAATTATATTTTTATTTATTTATGTTTGTTTCCCTCCATTTAGATAAAACATTTCCAATGGCAGAGAGTTCTTCTGTCCTGTTTACCAGGAATCTCAGCATCTAGGCTGACCCCTGGTGCAGAGAAAGCTCTACATAAATGGCTGTTGAATAAATTAATCCCCTGCTTCCTTTCACTCCTCATGACAGTACCACTGCCATCCCTGCTGTCCCTTGCCTCTCACGTGCAGGCTTGATCTGCCTGAAATGGACCAGTTGTAGCCCTAAGCAGGTAGGGAGAAAGCTGGAAAGGGTTGCAGGTCTTCTGGGATGTTTGTGTCTGTGGTGCTATCCCCAGTGGCATATCCGGGTTCAGCTCTTGTTGCAAAGAAGAAGAGTCTTTGTATGCCTGAGGCAATAGAGGGACTGTTAGGAGAGTTTCTGCAGGAAGTGAGCAAGGAAAGGCTACTGAGATAAAATTTCTCGAGGGCCAACCTGCTGAAGCCCTCAGAGGTGAGAAAATCAGGGAGATGTGACTGTCAGGATGAGCCCAGGACTGGCTATGGGCCAAAACAGCCCAGGTAGCAACTGGCTAATGTAACTGGAGGGGTCTACATGCAGGTGCCATTAGTAGGTCCCTATGGAGGTCTGGGTGGTGTCTTTCTGAGATTAACACCTTAAGGCAGGTGGCCAGAGAAAGAATGTAGCTTTGAGAAGTAGAACTAAGATTGACAAGTTCTTGGAACCCAGGGCAATGGGGCTCATTAGCACATATAACGTGGGATCCCCAAACCACGTGCAAAAGTGTAAAAGGAATGCTGGGCTCCCTGATGAGGGATAACTTGCCATTCAGCAGTGTGAAGCAGAGCACAGCAGTGAAAATGCAGAGACAGAAATAGCTGTGTCCCTGAGGGGCAGCCACAGCAGATCACATGGAAACCCTTACACACTGGACCATGGGCCCAAGGGAATGAGGGATTCTGGGGAGCCCACCTACCTTCTGGAAATACGATCACCTGAACAAAGGGCTGGTCCTGGTGGTCCAGGGAACCCTAGGGAAAGATACTGCAAAGAAGCTGTGGGGACCAGGATCCACGCAGAGACTTTGGCTGGAAGGCTGGGCTGCTCCTGATGGAGAAGTGCTTGGTACTTAACGGCCCCTGTGTGTCTTGTGGATTACCTGTGGCTCCCTATCAGCCCAGGTGGCTTCTTCAGGAACTTGAATCCCAGGCTGTGCTGTGTCCCTCCCTTCTTTTCATTCCCTAGCTCCCTTTCTCAGAACTGACCAGAGAGAGAAATGATCTGTGTGTGACTGTACCCCTAGACTGTGGACTCCTTTAGGGTGCCATTGGCACACAGTAGGTGCTCAATGGATGTTTGTTGAAAGGAATTCCCATCATTCACACTTGATATTCTCTTGGTTCTTCTCAATGAACTCTTTACCCCTCTTCCTTAAAGATTCAGATTAAAGAGGGAGTACCTAAATCCTGATGGACACAAACTGCCCCCCCATCCCTGGATACAATTTTGATGGAGTGTCCTCCGCCCCCTCCCCGCAGACGCCAATTACAGACACCAGCGCAGCTGGCACAGCCATCCACACACATCACACGCACAACTGCTCGGGCCCCACATCCTGCCTTTGGAGTTGTGCTAAATGCTTACAGGAAGCGGAGGGAGGGTGAGTATATAATGATCTGCGGGAATCTGGACATGAGACCCCAAATTCACTTGGAGGAATCTATAGCCCATGGGCTTTGCAGATTTGGTCATTTTGCTGCAAAGAAATCAAAACCAGCTCTTCCTTTCCTTTGCTGGAGAAAACAGTGAATCAGCCAACAGCCAATCCATCAGGAAGGGTTTGCTACGTCCCAGATGTGGTTGTGGTCACAGGGGCCACGCGCTTTGGCAATACAGCCCGTAACACTCAGGGCTGCCACGACTCTGCTCCGCTGGGCTCTCACGCTGGGTGCTTTCCTAAAAAGGTCTTCCATTCATCGTGCCGTTTTGTATGTGCCCAGCTCTGTACTAAACGCTTACTCTCATTTCAACCTTCCAACGACACTGGGCATAATGAGCCCCATTTATAGGTGAGGGAGTCACATGACTCCCCTAAAATCAGCCTGCTGGTGAATAAGAGAGTCAGGGTGGGATCCCACGGATCTATCCCCAGGGCAGGGCTGCCACTCTGACCTGTGCTGGGAGTGAGCACCTTCCCATAAGCCATGCTCTGGGATGCTGGTAGTGAGTGGGAGGGAGGACCTCAGAGGGGCCTGGCCTCGGTGGACGTGGTCAAGTTGGCATCATCTGTCTGTGGAATAAGTGAGGAAGAGTAGGTATATTTGGAAAGCAAACTCTGGCAATTTCCAAAGACAAGGTGAACACACAAGGAAAACTCTTTTGGGCATGGGCCTTGGCCAAAGCAATCCCTAGGTATAGTGAGCAGTAGTGAGGGGTCCTGGGCCCTGACACTGGTGGCTCAGGGTGGTGACCTGTGGGGATAGGTCAAGGCAGTCCCACGTAACACCCTTGGCCTGGGAGACAAGATAAAAAGAACTACAGTGGAGGTCACCTAGGAATTGCTACAACTCCTGGTGTGTCAAAGACAAAAAGGTGAGTGCCCTGACTTGTTCCTACATCTCTTCCTTTCTCTGTCCCTCTTTTCCTTCCTTCCATTTATCTCTGTTTACCTCTGTCTTACTCTCACTTCCCTCTTTCCCTTTCTGCTTGTCCATCCATCCATCCATCCATCCATCCATCCATCCATCCCTCCCTCCTTTCCACCCAGTCATTGTTGGCTGTTACAGAAGATATTTAGGGTGGGCACAAATCTCACCAAGGTCTGAGTTTTTCCAAGGCTGGCTTTGGCGAGGGTCATTGTCAAGGCCTCAGAGCCGACCTGCTGAGCCAGGGCCTCATTGTCTTCATCTTCGAGATGGCTGAGGTGGACTAGAGGCCCCCTGTGGCCTGTTTGAGCTTGAATGTCCTACTTGTCTATGAGTCTTTGACCTGGAGCCAGGAAACGTCCAGGATGATGGGTCCCCCAGGAGATTCTAGGGTTCCTTTCCAGCTTGTGAACCTGTTTGGCAGCCATAGCTGGGCCTCCGGGGCAGAAGGAAAGCCAGGAGCCAAGAAGCTGCCTTGTGTGAGTGAGCAGATTTGCTCAAAGGATGATTTGTGAGGGCAGAGCCGAGGGCAGCAGGGTCGGGTTTCCCGGGGCTGCTGGCGAACTCTGACATCTGCTATTTTTCATTCCAGTGAGACTGATTTGCTCCAGATAGGCCCCTGCAGACTGTTTTCAGCTGCTCGGGGAAGTGTGGCGGCTGGCGTTTCATCTCAGAGACCTCTAAGGGAGGGCAGAACACATGTTAACTGCTTGAGCTGAGAGACCAGTCTATTCTACAAGAGGCCCCCAAATTCCACATGATCCCTTCTGAGCAGACAGATTTTATTCCCTGAGGTGTTACCCTCACTTCAAAGAAACGTCTGCCCTAGATCTGAAGGAGGCTGCCTGGCTTGGCCCGCCCCTTGGGGACCAAACCCTATTATTTTCTGAGTCTTTATTTCATAGAATAGCTTGTCAGAGGAGGAAGATCCCTGGCCTGGAGTTAGGACACTTGAATTGGAAACATGAATCTATTGCTTCCTGGCTGAGTGATCGTGGACAGGTGATTTGACTCTCCAGGGCCTCGGTGTCCTCACTGTAACTTAAGGGCCTGGTGTGTTTTTAAGGTCTGGTGCTCACTGTGTTTATCACTTACAGTTTTCTCAGAAATGAGTGTTGTTGAAAGCAGTGGGTGCCAGACTGGACTTCTTTAGCAAAAGGTATCAGCATAAAGAAATACAGCAGTGGTAGATACCAGCAAGCCCCAGGCCAGAGGCAATGTCTCAGTTTTGCAGGACCCAGAGAAAACTCTTTTCTGCATGGGCCTAGATATAGCGAGTGGTAAAGATTGTACTGGCCCTGACCCTGGAAGGCCCAGGGAGGCAGCCCACAGCGCGAGTCCAATGTCTGCCCCTGTGACACCTTTGGCTTGGGTGCGAAGGTGAAGGCTTGGCTTCCACTGCAGGTTTTCCTCCACTATCTTTACCAGGTAGCTCCCCATCCCCAATGGTACTAGCACAAAGTTGAATACTCATAGGTTCAAATAAAATATTCAGATTTACATAGGAGCAAATTATCACGACTAAAGATGCCTTTATATCTGTAGGGAAAAAAAGACGACAAGAAAAGGAGAGAAGTAAGAAAGAGAGGGGAAGTGTGTTGGGCCTGCGCCACCTCAGCTTAGCTTAGCTGGAACTATGTTTCCCAAATCCCCTTCCCTGCTTACTTCTGGGTTAGCCTGGGCCACAAGGGACACCATACACTATATTTGGAAGGTGGACATGGAACAGCAGCCACATTCTTTATTCATTTGGCAGTTTAGATGGAGCTTGTGGGGCTTGCACGTCCCCTACTTCATAAGGGGATAGAGGTGACTTCTGATACGATGAGTGTCGCAGGGGAGTCACCCCATGAGACTTCCTCATGGGCTGTTTTGGACCTTGACAAATGACCCCTTTCTGTTTTTCTCCATGTGGTGGCCAGAAAAACCCGAGACTGCTCTGTCAGGCTTTCTAGAGGTAAGGACGGCGCTGTGGAATGTTGGGAAGGGGAGCCTGTTCCTTGCTTGCCCTGCGTACAGTGTCCCGGGGTCAGTGCTGGGCAGCAGCTAGGTGGGTGGAGGGTTACCTGCCTCCAGCCTCTGCTAGTAAGTTACTGCCCTTAGGGACCCGTGTTGTCCCAGCTTGTATTGTTCCACAGGGCAGTCCCATGTAGATAAGGCTGGAGCTTTGGGCAACCCCACCAAACCGGACGTTTCCACAAAAAGAAAGGCTCCAACCTGTTCTCAGAGATTGAGGGTGAGTTCAGCACCCTTCACACCCCACAGCATCGATGTGTTAATGGCATAGACTGGGGCCCAGAAACCCACAATGAGGAAGGATGAACAAACACAACTTTGCTGGGTGTCTTCCTTGGAAAATTCCCGGGATCCATTGAATCTCCATTTTATAGACAAAACTGAGGCACAGAGTGGTCAAGGAGCTCACTCAAGGTTCCACAGCTAGTGGGTGGCATGGTTGGGTCTAAGTCAAGTTATCGGGCTCCAAGGTCCACTTGCCAGCTCTGTCCTCTTACCCCCTCCTCCCTTCCCCTCCCCTCTCTTCCACTTCTCTGCCCTGTCCCTCCCTTCCCCCCTTCTTTCTTGTTTTACATTATAAAAGTAGTATAAACCCAGTATGGAAAATTAGGAAAATAAACGAAAAAAAGCCCACATTCACAATCCCAGTCCCTACTACAGTCTCAGAATTTTTATGTCCTTTCCCCTCTGTGCACATTTTTAAATTGTTGCGGTTCTAACATAGATACCATCTTTCCCGAAGGAAGCAAGGCAGCGAGGCCCCATCCTCACGGAGCTCCCCGGCTGGAGAGGAATTGCATAGACTTGCAGTACAGTGTCCTCATGGGCACCTGCGCTTCGCAGGCTTGCCCGCGGCCCTGCTTCGTCCTGCGGCTTGCATTCTGCACCACTTAATGCTTTGGGTCACATTCTCCTTTCACTGGCTTTCCGTCCTATTTGCCAGACCTTGAGTCAGCTCTGTCACTCTTTCTGAACTCTCTAGTGTGAACAAATCTCGAAGGAAAAGACATAACTGAATCATTTTCTGCTTGTCTGTTTTTTTCTTTATATCATCAAAGGCCTTAACAAAAATGTGTCCTGTGTTACTTCAACTCCTGTGTCTTTTGGCTTCGTTTGTGCACTATGAACCCATCTCTTTTTATAACTCTGCTACATAACAATTGTTTTGGAATGATTGTTATGTAAGGATATGAAGAAAAGTGCAGAATAGTTGTACCACGACATACCTAATCCCCTACTGCTGGGCACTTAGATTGTGCCCCTGTTCTCCATGATGTATAATATGGTGATGGACATCTCCCAAGCACACTCTTATCCTTTCTGTTTACTGTAATCTCGACTTCACCACCAAAAACATGTCGCCTGGTGACTTCTCTGTAGCTAAATCCAATGAATCCTGGCCCATCTTGGTCTTGCCTGAGCTGCACTGGGCCCCTTCTCTTTCTCAAGGTGCTTTTTCTCCTTGGCTTGAGCTGCTCTCTCGCTATTCTTTCCCACAGATCCCTCCTGAGCTGGTCTTTTGCATCGGTGCTCCCCACATTCGCATCCAGTTCTGTCTCCTGATTGTGCAGGTTCGCCTTGGGCAGTCCCATCCGTTCCTATGGCGCATCCTGCCAACTGCATGCTGATTCCTGACTCTGTATGTTTGGTCATGACCTGCAGGCTTATAAAATAATGATATTGTTATGTCATACTTATTTTAGGACTTAATGTTTAATGAGTTTGACTAAGTCTGACACTGTTCTACGCATTTTGCATGTATCATTTGATTTGATCTACAGAGTCTCTTTGCACCAGGTATTATTACTGTCATTGTTAGTTGAGGAAATTGGAGCCTATTAATTGTCCCCACCTGAATGTTCCGCAGTCATCAAGTTTCATCAGTTCTGCCCCCTTGATATCTCCTCACCCTGCTCTGGCTAGGCCTTCAGCATCTCTCTCTTTGACACTTGTCGCATCTTCCTAACACCCTACAGACTCAGGGTCTACTTTCTGCAAGTCTTCTCAATACACAGAGGGATCTTCTTAAAATGAAACTGTGTTTGTTTGGATTGGACTCAAGTTTGAGATGAAGGCACTTTACCTTGTCTTTGGCCTCTCCTCCTGAACACAGCCATGTGGTCCCCACTAGCCCACTGCCTGCTTCCACTTAATTGTGTCATTGTCACCAGCCACCCTTAAAAAGAGGTGGGTGCTCCTGTCCAGAGAATATGTGACCCCTCCTCTTCCAGCTCCTTCCCCTGCTGGCCAAGCCCATGGGGCAGAGTCTGAGCATGCTGGGATCAGAACCTTAGTCTTTGGGTCCGGACTCAACTTTTCTGCAGTGATTTGGACTTGCTTGGGATTAAAATTATCCTACATCTTTCCTCCCCTGTCCCTGCTGAGCAGCAAGTCTGGTTTCGAGGAGGATGCTTCATGTTTATTGCAGAAAGGACTGCGGGGGGGGGGGGGGGGGGCTGGTGTGCACACAGCCAGCTGAAGTTTGTCCAGTCCTTGGATGGGGGGTGGTGGGCCAAGGAGGTCCACGGTCTGGCCCAAGGCAGGCTCGCTGTTCAAGCTCCTTGGACACCAGTCAATTAGCATGCCTCACAGTCCCTGCACAGGGCTCTGGGGCCTGGCTCTGGAGGTGGCCAGGGACTTGGCTGACCGGCCGTTACATTTCAGGAAAGAGGCCCTGGGCCTGACAGGAAAGTTCTGGGGAGCAGGACTCCTGAAAAGCATTCTCGAGTGTTATTAAAGCAGCATGTTCCTTTGGAAGCAGAAGAGACCAGCCACTGTTCCCCTGTGTTTGCTCAGAGGCCAAATAACCCTGGAGGTTTTATTTCATTTGGTCGACCGACAGCCTGCGATGACAGCGTTTGTGGCAATGGAGCCGACTGAGGCCGGTTGTAAATCACAGGGTAGGGCCATCCTGGAGGGAGGAAAGCAGTTCAAATTTCCCCCAAGAAAGAGTCAGTAAATGTCTTCCAGAAACTTCAGGCTCCAAAAAGCGCGGCCACGTGTTTTCCTCCACAGTCGACTGGGGAAGGGTAAAAAGCAAAAGAACCAGACAAAACCTTTCTTTTATATTTTGAGAGGAACTTTGTCACAAGAACCAAAAAACCATCAACATGTTCAAATCTTTTAATCCCTGGCCTGTTCCAATAATTTGGCTTAAGGAAATAATTAGAAAAGAATACCTAAGATTTAGGCACAAACACGCTTGACATAAGATTTTCATAATAGCAAAACCAAAACCAAAATACAAAACAAAACACAGACGCACATACACGCATGAAAAAGCTGAAATGCCCAATTAAAGGGGTTAACTTAATTTAGGCTCATCCGTGTTGGACTCTGTTCAGCCCATTTAAGAAGCATATTTTTCAGGTTAGTGTGAGAGAGCTAGAAAAATGCTCACGCAACAATATTAATCAGATAAAGCAAATATGTATGAACAGAAGAAACATTGAAAAGGAATGTCCCCCAATATTAATAATCTCTCTGAGAAATGGGGTTATGGATGATTTTTGTATAATTCTTTATACTTTTGTGTATTTTCAGCACCACATGTTGATGTTGTAATCCTTGAAAAAGGCAACTAAAAGGATATCGAAAACCTTAACAGTGTCCGTTTGTTCTTGGCTTGGGGTTTCGCCTCCCCATAGTCTGATGTGCACTCTAATCCTACTGGAAATGAAACAAGAGGGTCATGGGAGCAAAGAGGCTCAAGCAAATACCCCCAGCAACGAGCTAAGGACATTATGACTGTCTTTGACCGTGTGAACTGGAATCAGGGTGTGGGATATCCCGAGAACCAAAGGGGACTTTTGCCTGCCCCTCAGGCCTGCTCCTGCTGGCATTGGTAGTTGGTGGAATGGCACCTCCCCAGCCAGAAATCTGGGGTCCTCCTTGACTGATTTCTCTGCTCCACCTAACTGATCTCCAACTGGGTCTTGTAAACTCTCCGAAGAAATGCCTTCCACATCTCTACTGCCCTGTGTCGGTACCTTCTCAGCTCCTGACCGTCTATTGAAAGGATTCCTCGTTTGCCCTTCCAGTTGGATCCTATCCTACAGCCGGAGTGTCCTTTCAGAGATGCAGATCTGCTTGCGCTGCGCCCTTGCTTACAACCCCTCTGTCGTTCTCTGCTGTGCTCGGGGTAAAATCCAAACTCTCACTTTGCAAAGTTCTTTGAGATCTGACTCTCACTTAGTTTCCCAGCCTCACCTCTCTGTTCTTTGCTTCCTGCTCTTTGCTCCCCACCACTTCTGCCTCCTAACTGACCCTTGAAGGTGCCATATCCTTTCATGGACCCCCAGTCCCTCTACCCCATTACCCTCCTCCTCTTCTCCATCTGGGGAATCCTTTCCATCCCTCTGGAGTCAGTTCACTGTCACCCCCACCAGGCAGAACACATTTCTCTTTGCCCGAGTTTCCTAACAACTGTGTACTGCTCCTCTGGTGTGACGCATTGCCTCGTTGAGGAGGGCTCCGATCTCCTCCATTAGAGCATAAAAATCCTTGAGACAGTGAGTGGCTGGTTCACGCTTGTCTTACACAGTCTCCAGCATAGCGCCAGGTGTGTGGTGTGTGCTTAGAAGTGTTTGTTGAATGGATGAATGAACTTAAGGAGGGCAAGGTTGTGCCTCATCGTAAAGAAGAATCTTCTAACCAGCACTAGGATTATATTTAATTTCCAGCGCCGACTCAGATCAGTGGTGAGTGGCTCCCTTACATGCTTTGTTTTGAAGGAGTTTAAGGTTACTTCGCAGATAAAAGATAAGATGTTTCAGTTATTTCAGGGTGTTTCAGTTATTTGTTGCAATTTGATAGATCACCTCCAAATTTAGAAGCTTGAAATAATGATAATTATTCATTTTGTTCATGGATTTGAAAATTGAACAGGACTTGCTGGAGATGGCTAGGCCTGCTTCATGTGGCATCAGCTGCGTGGATGGACTGGGTGGACCAGCTAGAGGATTCACTTCCAAGATGGTTCGCTCACCTGGCTGGTAAGCTGGTGCTGGCTGCCACCTAGAGCTCTGCCAGGGTCCTCAGTTTCTCTTCAGAGGGACATCTCCGTGGGGCTTCTTGGGCTTTCTCACAAGGTGACAGCTGGGTTCCAAGGGTGTTTTAAGAGACCTGGGTGGAAACCACTTGTGTTATGTTTTACAGGTCAAGCAAGTCACTAAGACCAGCCCAGATCCAAGGGGAGGGGAATCAGACTCCACCTCTCAGTGAGAGAAGCAGTAAAAAATTTGCCCTGGGCATAAAAAAATCTGGAGGTGGCACAAATAATGGCCTATTTTCTAATTTTGTTCTAACCAACGGAAGTAATTCCTCAGTGGGATAGCATTGCTATTCTTGGATTTGCAGAAATATTAAAGCCCTAGAGTCAAATTGCTGGATCTGGCAGTTAGATGAGCTTCTTGGGAATGTAGTCAGCTCCCTACCATGGGAGGAATTAAAACATGGACCGGCAACTGCTTTGCAGAGATGTTGTAGAGGGCAGTCAAGCTTCTAGTAAGAAATGGAATTAGATTGAAGTAAAGGAAATATATTTAGTTATATTTATGAGTTCACCGTGATCAGCTATTACCATACCATTAGCCTGGTGTTCCCAACTTCAGTCATCGGGCTCTGGGATTAAGTAGAGGTGATGATGATAATGGTGGTGGTGGTGATAAAGATGATGGGGATTGAGCAAAAAAGAAAAAAAGAGAAAGAACTCATGGACACAGGCAACAGTGTGGTGACTGCGGAGGGGAGAGGGGTGGGTGCAGGTGGAAAGAGGTTATATGGGGGATAAATGGTGATGGAAAAAATAATAAAATAAAATAAAAGAGAGGAAAGAGATGATGGTGATTATGATGGTGATATGGATGATGATAATGAAGATGATGGTGATGAGAATGGTGGTGGTGATAATAGCTATTTTCAGGCACTGTTCTATGTACTTTATGTACATATTAAATAATTAGTCCTCATAATGACCCTATAAAGTAGAGATTATTACTATGCCCATTTTACAGATGAAGAAACTGAGGCAGAGAGAGGTTACATCACTGACCCAAAGCTGATCAGCCAGTAGATGGTGGAGCTGCATGGCCGTCTGGTGGGTGTGCTAGGAAAACTTTCTGACCAGTAGAGGATGTTGACCCTGTGGTCCCTGGTTTTCATTCTTTCCCTCATGTTAGTGCTCCTAGCTCCCTCTGTGAGGACCCTGCTCAGCACCATCTGGCCTTCTGAGTGAAGGTGTGCTAGGGGCTATCCTGGCATTGGTGTGTGGCCAGTCGGAATATTTGAAAAGAAAATTCAAGCCTCTGATGAGGAGGTGACTGTTTAAAATCCTGGGTGAAAATCAGCAGTGTTATAGCTGGGACACGACTCTGAGCCCCTGGCACACCTCTGCACAAAAAAATGGCACCCTATGCTGGGTCTACAGCTTAAGTTTAAAGGATCCAAACCTACGATACACTTCCCAGTGCTCCCTGGGCCTGTCAGGGGTCCTTTTTTTTTTTTAGGGGTCCTTTTCACTCATGCAGATCTCCTTGCCCCATAGGTACTTCTCACGGCGTCCTCGACAAACCCTCCTGCTCTTTCAAGGCTGAGTTCAAGGGTTTCCTCCCCGTGGATACTTCTTTTATTGCCCCAGCCAGGGTGAGGTTTGCCTCTGTGTTTGCTCACTGTTGGCCCACATCTCCAAGTTAACGCTATGACATCTAATTACCCTCAGGCTTCTCTGTTCCTCTCCCACAAAACCGGCCTGGGACCACTCAGAATCGCTGCTTGAGACGTCAGGTACCAGAGCGCCAGGTGACACTCATGCCATCTTTGAGACTACCCATCATTTCTTTTGTTTTTAGAGTCCATACAATGCGTGTGCTGCAGTTTGATTCCATTGTTACACGGCTCAATTTCTGTTTTTAATAATAACCCTGGGAAACAGAAATGTATCTTGTTGTGGAAAATGTTACCTCCATCAAACAAATGCCAAAATGCCACAGCGTTTGAATCGCGCTCTGATCTTTCCATTTATTAAAAATAGCATTAAGTTATTGGCTGTATCAGTGGCAGCCTGGAAAAGAGGAGGGCTCTGATATTCAGGAAACCATCGAGCATGCAAACAGTGGGCTTTCCAAGTGCTTAGAATAAATGGGGGGATCCTTGGGGAAATGTACTTTATCCAAAATGTAGATGGTATGTGAAAAGTGAATAAATATTAAGGTGCTGTCAAAAAATTCCTTTTCATGAGCTGCAACATAGATAAATTGAAGATTTAAACGTGAAGGACCTCAGCCTCTTGGCAGCTAGAGAAGAAAGAAGATGAGAGGAGGGAAATGATTTTCAAATACCCTTGACCAGTGGCCTCGCTCTGCTTAGGTGCTGTTTGTAGATCACAGTCTGGCAATAGCTTTTCTTCTGCATCACACTGCTTCTCTCCCAGGCAAAGATGGGGTGGGGGGGGGGGGAGGTCAGAAGAAAGATGGTGAGATGCATACAGATGACTTTGCCTAAAAGGGATGGGCAGTTCAGGCAGGGTTTAGGTAATCCCAGGTATGGGGCCCACGAGCCACTCGGCACTGACTCCAAAATCCTTGACCTGGGGTGAACTCAGCCCCTAACCAAACCAGCTTCCCAGCTGTCTGATGAGAGCCTTAGGACACTGTCTTCCACAGTCTCATCCTTATAGATCTATGTGTCAAAATACTACAAACATGCAAAAAAGACTGGGACCATGGTTTCCATGAAAGAAGAGAATGGGCAGTCCCCGCAGCAGCACTCATAACGTGCACTTGATTTTCAGGTCCTCACACAGCTAGGTCCTGCGTCCCCGGATGAATGACGCTCGCTGGAGGTGTGAACACAGAGCTACTGATGGGCTTGGAGCCAGCCAGCCAGTCAGTCAAGGAAGTGGGGACCTGCATGATGGTCTTTGCCTCCGGAGCCTGTTTTTGGTCAAAACTCTTTTGCAGGAAAGGAGTGTGCTAGCTTGGTGAAGATGCACTGGGCAATTCCATGGATGTCTGGTCAAAGGAATGAAATACAGCTGGGGACGAACTGCCATTTTCAGTTGCACAAGCTGCACACTGCACAACTCCAGGGGCACTATTTACATGGACGTGATGTGCATGGCAATCCCTAGAGCCGTGTGACACGGTGGCCCTGAGTTTGAGGTGATCTCTCTCATTCGGCTCATTTTTACGTGTCTGCCCCATTCTCCTTTCTCATCCATCTTCTGTGTGCTTCTCTGGCATGTGGCCCAACATGGCATCCCGTCATGTTCTCTCTCTATTTGACCACCTTCCTATTTCAGCACCTGCCATCGACGATCGAAAGCCTCTATTTCTTATTTCAAATTCTTGGGAGGGAGGATTTGATCAGTCCCTGGCTTGGGCCTTGTAGCTGTTGTTCTGAAAACCTTGGAGTTGTTCTTAATTACTCTCTTGCTCTCACACCATGCCAGTTCTCTCTGCAATTTCAATACTTAGCTCAACTGTCACGATATAGCCCAATCCAGCTACTTCTCATGGCCCCCACGGCTACCACCCTGGTCTAATCCACATTCTTCCTTTCGCAGATTATTGCAATAGCCCTTTAACTACTCCACCTATTTCTACTATTGTCCCTCTTCCTTCTATCCTCAATAAAGCAGCCAGAGTGTGCTCAGAGGTTCACATATAAGCCAGACCATGTCCTCAAACCCTGCGAGGGCCCCCTTTTCATCAGAGGAAAAGCTAAAATCTGCACATGGCCTTCAGTTTTTTCTCTTTCTGCATCTCTGTCTACTCTCCTCTTTACTTGCTCTTCTTGCCATATTGGCTACTCAGTGTCCTCAAACATGGCAGGCACACTCTCATCTCAAGGCCTTAGCATTGGCTGTTCCCTCTGCTTGGAATTCCCTTCCTCTAGAAACCAGTGGCTTATTTCCTCACCATCTTTACGTCTTTACTTAAGGCCTTCCGTGGACCCGCATTTGTAATGACTTCACCACCAGCACTCCTTATCACCTTTTGGAGCTATAGTTTTTTTAAATTTTTAAAAATTGTTTAGAAGCCTCTAATACACTATGTGTTTACTTACATATTGTACTTATCGCTGGTTTCCTCTACTAGAAAGCAAGCTCCACGAAGCCAAGAACATTGTGTTTGTATTCTTAGCACCTAGATCAGCGCCTGGTACTATAAAATGTGTTGAATGGACACATGAATGAATCTGGAAAATGAATATATGAACCTAGAAACTCATATCTCTCATATTTTAACACAATAATAAAATCCAAATAGTGAGAAAACACCAGACACAAATATGTATTATATATACACAGGTAAATATCTGTTAATTTCTTTTTTTTTCCTGGGTAAGAAGATTCAATGCAAACTGTTGAGTTCCAACGTAGACACCTTGGCCATGCTCCCTTTTGCCCCTCCAATTATTACTCTCTGCCACTGAACCCCTGTCTCAGGAGAGAGGGTCCAGCTCATGCTGCTCTTACACCTCAGGGTTAAGTTTCCTGCTGGCACTCTTTTCCCTTTGAGGATCCAGGCTTCCTGGTGACTTGATCTCTGTGTCCGGAATTCTTCCAGGACATTGCTGCATGAGGGTAGTGAAGTCCCACACGAAGTGGAGTGTCCTTCAGAAAGAGCCCCAGGAGTCGTTTAAAAGCCATCCTCCAGCCACAGAGGGAAGCTTGTAGAGAGTGGAATCCAGACTTCTACCAGAGGATGGCACTGTGGTCGTTTCCAAGAGTCAGCCCAGCGATTGGAAAAAGCAATTTCCCCGTGGAGGTAGCAGCTGCACTTGAAACCCTGCAGGGGACACCAGAAAATGTTAACCCCCAAATGGCAGGGAAACAGGACCTGGAGGCCGACTTGGGGGTCTTTGCCGAGGCCAGGCCTGGAGGAAGGCAGGGGCCAGGAGGGGGCCAAAAAGGAATGACCACCAAGCTGCTGGGGCTGGTGTTCTTCCTGGGGGGCTGAGGCTCTGCTTACCCAGGGCTTCCCAGGGCTTTCTCAGCAGCCCCAGGCAGTGGGTGTGAGTTTTTCAGAGCCAGAGTCAACTGTGGAAGCTGGCAGGGGGTGACGGGGAGCAGGGGTGGTGGGGGCTCTCCTGCTTTCCTCGTTCTGTGCCCATTTTGTGTCAGTTACTTAGCCTGCATCTCAGCCTCCCCGGAGGGCTCGGGCCAGGCCTTGTTCACCGTTCAGGTTTCCGTAATACCTGGCATTCAACAGACACTCCACACAGAGTTGTCAGATAAATGACAGGCTGATTGAATGAGTGAATCTTGAACATGGAGGAAGAGCACAGTAAGGCTCTTCAAGAGAAAATAGCAAAAAAAAAAAAAAAAGTGTTTTCAAGTGTCTTCTTCTCTCTCCAGGATTTCTGCCCTCATTACTGCTACCACCAAAATATGTTCCCTTGATGGTTTGCCAAGGGCTTTCACTCATGTTATCCTTGTCTGCCCACGTGTCCGTGCACCAGTCCATCCCTCGCTCCCTTCTGCTTCCCGTAGCTCCTCACACACCCCTCCTCCCTAGCACTCGTCTCTCTCACCCCAAAACTCCCGGATGAGAACCATCTCCCAGCTGGACGGAGTATTTTTTTTAAAAAAATATATCTTTATTGATTTCAGAGAGAGGAAAGGAGAGGGAGAGAGAGAGATAGAAACATCAATGATGAGAGAGTCATTGATCGAGCCCACAGCCCAGGCATGTGCCCTGACCGGGAATCACACCCCGATCGCCTGGATCCTAGGTCGACGCTCAATCTCTGAGCCACGCCCGGCCAGGCTGGACGGGGTATTGGAGGGCAGCCCCTGGTGTCGAAGGCAAAGCAGGTGCACGGTGAGTGTTGGTGGAACGCGTGGACACACGTGCAGCGCCTCTCCCACGTGCTTTTACAGCCATCGTGACATTTCATCCTGGCATCACCTCTTTAAGGAAGATGTCGTGGCTCTGATTGTTTTTTCCGAAGATGGTTACACTAATGCGTATCCCATCCTCACGTTCTTCTTGTGATGTGACGTCAACAGTCCTCCCTCGAGAGGGAGGACCTATGTTCCCTCCCCTTGAAGCTGGACAGGCTTTGTATCTGCCCAGTCAACAGAGTGGCAAAAGCGGTGCAGTGTGACTTCTGAGGCTGGGTCATCTGAGGCAGGAAAGCTTCCCCTGGCATGATCTCTCTCTTTCTCTCTCTCTGTTTCTGTGTGTGTGTCTTGAGAACCCCGAGCTGACATGTAAGAAATCCAGTTATCCTGGAGCTTCCATGCAGAAGAGATCACAAGAAGAGATCACACAGAGACAGAGAGACAGAGCGAGCTGCTGGAGCAGCCCCAGCTGCTGGGATCTTCCAGGTGGGGCCTGGGCACCCTGGGGCAGAGACAGGCATTGTGCTGTGTGCTCTGTCCTAATTCCTGAGCCACAGGATCTGTGAGCATAACAAATGGTTGTTCACAACACCGAGTTTTAGGGTGATTCGTTAGACAAACCTAGCAATGCAACACTTTATTATCTCCCTCCATTTTTAGGTGAGAAGACAGAGGCTTAACAAGCAGTTAAGCTGATGCTTGGAGCCTAATCTCTGGAGTCATCCCAGGGTGTCTTCCAGAGCCTTTCCTGATGTTGGCTTCACAACCAGGATGGAGCTGAAGACATGCATGGATTTGGTCAGGGTCCCTGGAGGCTGGGGCAGCCTTTGGTTTTGTTCATACATCAGCAAAGCAGGAATGCAGGCTTTGAGATCCGTCTGGGGTCTCATGGATGAAAGTGGAGTTTGCACCTTAGGGTTTCTGGTCCAGGGCAAATTACACTTACTGGTCTGAGACCAGTGGCCTCAGGAGCATCTGTCAGCTCTGGCACCCTCTGAAAACTGCCCACCCAGCCCTACCACCCTGCCAGCCGCTGGCTCACAAAGAGTTTATTATCATCACAGTGGGCCATATTTGAGGGTATAGCCAAGAGGCCACAGGAGCAGGGAAAATGCAACAACCTACAACGTCGCTATGAAGACATCATTACTGTCCATTTGTCTTGACCATTAACACCACTTTCAGGAAACTCCTTTAGACCAATTAATAATTTTTTGGCATGGCCACTTCAAGATGGTCTTGCCAGTGGATATTTTCATCAGGGCTGGATTTGGGGATGACCAGCCTCTTCTGGGGTGAAGGCCACAGCCTCTCAGGGGCTCCCCTTCTCTGACAGTAACAACAAAGTCTCAGTTTGGGCTCAGGGGTTGTTGACAAGGAGACTTTCCATGGCAACACAGGCAACTGTGAATGTGAATTTCAACCTTGTTGGGAATCAGACACCACACATAGGCTTGGCCAAGCCACAGCGTTTGAGAGCTTTGTGGCAGTAAGTCCCGGAGGGTCTCTGCCTCTTATAGTATGTAGGTTCCTGGAAAAGCCTCCTTTCCCAAGGCCAGTTTGGAACCCAGTTGCGGGGGAGAAGACAAGAAGATATTATAATGTGGAGAGCGATAAAGTAACTTCTGGCGACTGTGATGGTGTATAGTATGTAGCGATGGCCTTATTTGTGTAGTAATGGCACCTTGTTGCTATGGAGGCTGTGATGCCCAGGACTCACATCGATTGTAATTTTGAGCTGTTTGGAAGCCACTGTGTTGTTGGGATGTGCAGCCATGGCAACGTTGGGTCCATGGAGGCTGCAATGCTGTCGTGTCCTAATGCTGGGAGTCCCTGTGCTTTTTACTCTGTGTTGGCAGTGTGAGGGCAGTCACCCCAATCCTGCCCTGGATAGTTCAACCCAGTGCTTCTCAGACTTTCAGGGACATTCCAATTACCCAGGGATCTTGTGAAGTTGCAGGTCCCCATCCATCAGACCTGGGGGAGGGTGGGAGAGCCTCGCCTGCATTTCTTATAAGCTCCCAGTGAGGCCAGTGCTTCTGGTCTATAGACCACACTGAGAAGCAAGGCTTGTTTAGATCAGCACTATCTGGAAGAACCTTCTACAACTGTGGAAATATTCTCTATCTTTACTGTCCAATATGGTAGCCACTAGCCACATGTGGCTATTGAGCACTTGACACCTGTTTAGTGTGACTGAGGAACTGACTTTCAAGTTTTATGTAGTTTTCACCAATTGAAATAGCTACACATAGTTAGTGGTTATCATAGTGGACAGTATAGCTCTAGACTGTACTGGGTGTGGATTGGGGTTCAGGGTTTGCACCTTCAATGGGTTCCCAGAGGATGCTGATGCTGCAGGTCCAGGGACAGCACTCTGAGAGCCATGCTATCTGGTAATCCCGACCATCCCCGAACACCCTCCAAAGCCGGATGCAGCAGGAGAGAAAGGTATATCCACACCAGTGTTATGATTTGATTCAAACTTAACCCTAATGAATGAGATGGGAGCTGGAGGCCACTAGGGAGATCTGGTGGGAAGTTTAGGTAGAAACATTATTTTGAAACAAATAGAAGAATCCCTAATTAAGGCTGGTCTCTATAAACTCAAAGGCTCCTAGCTGGGAAGGGCCTTAGGGATCATCTGATTTGCACTCCCAGTTTATAGATGGGGAAACTGAGGACCGGCTAAGCACAGTTGACTGTGAAAGGGACCATATGACACCCAGAACTAGAACTCGGTTTCTAGATCCCCAGCCCAGCGTGGGTGCCTCTATTCCACACTATCTCTGAGTTTAAGTCAGGAGGAAAGGGGCTGAGACGCAGACTTCACAGGTGTCACTTGTAGAGAGCAAGGACTGTTTTCAGGGAAGAGGCAGGCCCCTCATGCTCACTTCTCTACCCCCAAAGAGGAGGCAGTTCTGGAGGCCACCCCCAGGCCTAGTCATCACCACCCAGAGGCTGTGGCACTGTGATTTTTCTTTTCTCTTGCTACCCCTTTGGGCAATTTGGTTGGTTTTTAGCAGCTCTTATTAAAAAAAAAAAAGAGACATAGGAAATCGAAACGATTGGCAGCAATGCTATTTTGAGGACCTTACGTACATATTTCAGTAACCTATGTTGTTCCTCTCCCCAGTGCCAAACATGCAAGGACAGCTATGCCACGGTGACACAGAATTGCTGCCATTTATCAAACTCCCACTGTGAGCCAGACACAAGATCAAGTCCTTTGTATTCCTGATGTCGTTAAAATATCACAAAAAGCCTACAAGGTAGATGTTATTGTTACCATTTTTTAGATGGGAAAATGAAAGCTTAGAGTGATTAGATAACCATCCCAGGTCACAGGGCTGATAAATGGATGGTTGGAGACTTGAATACAGTCTGCCTGAGGCCAAATGCTGGGTCTTCCTTCATTGTGCTGAGGGGGTGTAACCTGGCTGGTGCCCCGCTTTTGTGGGGCTGGTGCTTCTGGTAGTGCTATCCTCCATACACCCGCTCTGCTTGCCACAATCCTGCTTAGCGTCCAGGAATGAAGACAAGACACCTGGAGAATGAGACTCAGCCTGGCCCTGAGCCAATGAGCCAGGTGTGTAAGTCAGAATGATTTCAGTTTTAAGTAACAGAAACCCAAATTAAAAGAAAAAAGACAGTTACTGTCACGTCCCAGGGAAGTTCAAGGGAAGCAAATATGGTCTTCAGGCATGGTTGGATCCAGGGTTTTAACAATTAATCATCAGGGGTATCTCTCTCTTTTTCATTTTCTGGTTCTTTTCCTCTGGGGAGTTTCATTTCCAGGCAGGCTCTCCCCATGTGCTGGTAAGGATGGCCTCCAACAGCTGTAGATCTATATATAATCCTTAAAGCTGGGAATCCCAGTAAAACAAAGCAATCCCCACCCCCACTCCCAAACCACAGCTCTAAAGTCCCGGGGATGACTCCCATTGGTTCAGCTCAGGTCACATGACCCCTTACCAACCAATCACTATAGTGTGGGGGAGGGAGTATTCTAATTACATAGACCCTAGTCTCAGGACTGCTGCTGAACAAGGGGATGGGATTTGTCCCATCTGGATGTTTCTTTGAAAGTAGGATGGATTCTGTTGCCAGAAGGAGCATTAAAAACAAAACCAAACAAAACCCAAATCCGACTGCTACTACTATCTACTAAACTGATCTACGCAGTAAATTGAAGGTACCTTCTCTGCTAATGGTGTGGCTTGGATTTAGGTTGCTCTATGCTCTGTGTCAATTCTAGATTTTTTTTTTTTTTTTAAACATCAGCTCCCTGTTTAACCTCCTAACTGCAGTGTGCAGCCTCTGGATGCTGACACCTGCCTCACTCCATGGGGTCTGAGGGCACCCCATCCCATAGAGCTGGGCTGCTGGCTTCTGGTGAGGCAGATGTGTATGTCTTAACCTCCTGGATTCCTAGGTTCTCCTAAGGTGCCCTTAGTGGCTCTCCCTCTCTCCCTGCAGCCTCCCAAACCTCACAGTCCTGTGTGAGACCACCTCCAGCATGCGTTATGTGGGAAAGGCCTCTGAAGGAACTTGGCCTTCACATTTCAATGTACCTGGGTACTAGAGGGTTGGCTGAACATATCTCAGTGTTGTTCAGATGCAGAAAGCGGCTACTCTGATCTGAAGGATCCTAAATTTGGCAATCTCTTTTTTTGTTCATTCATTCATTTATTTATTTTCCCAAAGCAGGGATCATCTGTGGGCTCTACCAGCGTGCCAGACGGGGACATGCCAGACTTCATGATAATCTTTTGGATCCTAGCTCCTGGGCTGCTCCACCACTGGGATCAGCCTCTATGATGGCGTTCCTGAACCGGGAGGGTCTGACCTAATTCCCCCCCACACCCTTACATTGCTCTTTCTCTCCTCTGATTAATATGGCTTCAGTCCCATGCACCCTGCTGCCAAACTGGTCTGGTTTAGGGCAGAAATTACTAGCACTCACGGGGGATACAAAACTCAGAAGAAAGGAAGGTGGTGTCAGAGAGATGTCAGAAGAGTCTGGACAGGTTGATTGGGGGAAAGAATTGCTTATGAATCTTAAAAATATGTGTAGTATATGCATTTAAGCATCTTTACGAAAAGGAAGAGCTAAGAAATGCATGCACAGCTTAACTCTTTGCCTCTCTCCACACAGGTGGGTGGAAGCACTTGGGTGTCTTCACCCAGGTGTGGTAGACCCCCTCCTCTGTGCCAGGCATGAAGCAGCATGTGCCATCCTATTGGTCTTAGTCCTACTCACTTGTCCAAAAGGAGTGAGCCATTCTTAAGTGGCAGAGGCAGGATTTGAACTCGAGTGGCCTTGACTGCCAAGCCAAAGGCACCTTTTCCATAAACACAATGTGGAAGAAGCCCTTGAAGGATGGGGGACAAGAGGACATGGCAGGCGAAGGAGGCAGCTTAGGCAAAGGGACAGAGACCAGGTGAGGTAGGAACCCTCACAAAGCTGCCACAGTGGGTGGGTAAATAGGGTGTGCAGGCTTGGGGTCAGAGAGTTTCCAGTTGATGCAATGGGCCATGGAGAGCCCGGGGAGATTCCTAAAAAGGGAGTGCTGGGTCACACACGGTCTTTGAAAAGGTTTGTGCAATTGGGTGCAGGCACTATTTCGAAGAAAGGAGGGGTTGGTTGGAGAGACATGTTAGGAGGAAATTCTGCAGGCTGCCTCCATTCTCAGGTGAATCCTGATCTCACTGCCCAGGGAACGTGGCTTTGTTCTCAGTCTCTTTCCTGTGTGTCTCTGGCAGAGGCCTGGAGGCTGGCTGGAAGGCCGTGAACTCCCCCCCTCCACCTTCCCAGACAAAGGGGCGCTGGGAGCTGGATAACCCCACGAGGGGCTTTTATTCCTCCCAGGGAACAGGGAATAGTCCTCTCTGGGCCTGGCTACCGCTTCTGCACAAGTATTTATGAGCTGTGAGAGTAAAGATCATAAGGCTCCCATATTTTGCTCCTTTAAAAAGCCAATAACTTGAGAAAATGTTTTCTCCATAAGAGAAACTTCAAAGATCCTAGAGAACACCACACTAAAAATTATTGGAAGTCGGGCCCGTGCACATCTTGAATATCCGCAGGAAAATGCGTCGCAGCCCCGCAGGCCTCTTCACAGCGCAGGGACCCCTTTGTGCTCCTTCCCGCCTGGCAATCAAACGCAGCGCCCAAGCTGTTCGGCATTTAGCCGCGGCCATCTGCGGGGCAGGCTCGGCAGCCAGGCTCTTTTTCATCCGGAGGACGCTTACAGAGGCAGGAACTATTGAAAACGCCTCTCCACTTTAAAAAAAAAAATAAAAAATTAAAACCCCCTTGGTGCCCTTGTGGGGCAAGGTGGCCCCATGAGCCTCCTCGTGGAGCACATGGGAGTTATTCAGGGCAATTAATCAGCGAGGCTGAGCCTGGGCCAGCATTTACCAGTTGGGGCGAGTTTGGCCAAGTTATTTAAATTGGCTGAGCCTCAGTTGGATCACCCATGAGTTGGGATAATAATATTTGCCCAGACTGTTTCCCAGAGCTGTTGAAGAGATAAAATGAGGTCATATGTAAGTTGTGTGTGTGTGTGTGTGCACGCATGCTACCACCCATGCTCACATTTCTACTTCAGAGAGAGAGGATCTGCTTTCCCGTGGTTTCACTCCTTCCCACCGGAGAGGAGAGGCTTGTCTGATGGGTCAGTGCTTGGCAGCCGTGGGCTGAGGTTTGCCAGCGAGTCCAGCAGTGCTTGGCAAGTGCTCTCTGCTCTAGCCCCACCTGCCTGATGGATCCAGTGGTCCCAGTGGCCTCATCTTGAGCCAGCTGTGGGCAGCCTTGGGTGTGGCATCTGCAGCCCACAGCACATCCATGGCCATCCTTATGGTGATGATCCCGGTCCCCAGGGAGGAGGTGGGAGGCTCCATTGTGCCCTGTATTTTGAGGTGACTGGACACTCTCCAGGCAGGAGTTCTGGTTATTTTGGCTCCCAATTGACTGGTGATCTCTGGGTGGGGAGGAAGGAGTGAGTCTAAGACCTGGAAAACTCTATGGGGACAGAATGTGTTATGCAGGGATTATGACTGGACCAACATTGGACACCAGCTCCTGGGAAAATTTTGAATGTTGCAAAGAGTGTCATTGGGCAATTGGTCTCCTCTTTCTGCAGTTGTGTGTTCTCCCTTCCTCTACTGCTTTCCAGAAAGACCCAGATGCCAGTCATCTACACTTTAAAGAGAAATAAGTTTCCTGTATCCTCTGTCCCCAGCAGATTTGTTTTTGACGTTCAGTGCTCATTACAGAAGCAAAGCTTCAATCATCTGCTAGAAAGATTTCATTGAGAAAGGTCAGGGGAAGTATTCTCTGTCATCTTTGATGTTTTGCCCCCTAGATTTCTCTTTCTGTTTCCTAAATGAAAGACTTGTCCAGTCCACTGCCCTAAGAACTCAGGAGCTTGATCTTGATTTGAAGGCCTTTTAAAGACCTGTCTGTGCTCTTAATTTTAAGGAAAAGGTAATCACTCACACTTCAAGTCTCCCTCTAACTGAGTCTTTAGAGACTCATTTATGTGACCCACTGGCCTTCGACTATGAATACGGTGGCAGCCCCAAAGCTCCTAAATGGTCGAAAAGTAAAAAAAAAGTTAAGGTATTATTAGTTTATCCATACAATAGACCCCCTTATCTGCTGAGGATATGTTCCAGGACCCCCACCCCCCGTGGTTAGTACCCAACTCTGTACAGGCTGTTTTTCCTCTACATACACACCTTCCTCCTTAACCAACTTCAACTCTGCGGGAAATGTGGCAGCAGCTCCTTCAACAGCGGGCACAGCCCCTGCAGTAGCTTTTACATTTCTCAGTCCAGACCTATTCCTGAATCTGTGTCACCCTCCCTTACTCGCAGTAAATGGCTTGGTGTCACTCCTTTCAGAGGATCCCTTGCTGAAGTCTTCGTATAGGCTCAGCGCTTTCTGGCCCAACATGCTGCCGTCAACCGGGACACATTTTCTTTTCCTGTCTTCCACCCACACACTTAATGCCTTTTCCATCTTAACTAAGCACTTATCACGCACTGTGGCCCTAACTTCTGCAGTCTGAGGTGCAACAGCAAAACTAGCACGAATTTCTTTTCCTTCCTCACAATTTCACAGATAAAAGATTCATTCTTACTGTAGATCTTAGCAGCCTCAGCATAGGGTTTTTATTTCTTTATTAAGTCAAGAACTTTCACCTTCTCCCTTAAAGGAAGCACTTTCCAGCTTCTCTTTGGCATATGTGAGTTGCCAGCATCACTACTCTTGTGCTTTGGGGCCGTTATTAAGGAAAATAAGGGTGACTTGAGCACACGCACTGAGATTCTGAGACAGTGGATCTGATAACGGAGCAGCTACTAAGTGACTCATGGGCAGGAGCGTCTACAGCCTGGAGACACTGGACAAAGTGATGATTTACATCCTGGGCAGGATGGCAAAGGGTGACACCAGATTTCATCACACCTCAGAGTGGCATGCAGCTGAAAACTTCTGAATTGTTTATTTCTAGAATATTCCATTTAATATTCTTGGACTGCGGTTGATCTTGGGTAACTGAATCTGTGAAAAGCGAACCCATGGATAAGGAGGGGTCTACTGTAACTGTTACTTCAAGGAAAATGGAGCATCAACCTTGTTGAAACAACCAGTTTAACAAAAAGAATCCACATTTACTGAGGACTTCCTCTGGGCCAGGCCCTGGGCTAAGTGCTTTGCATTGAAGTCTGGCATCCTCTCTTTGAAGTGTGTACTATTATCATGTTCAGTTTTCAGATGAAGGAACTAGGAGTTAAATAAGTAACTTGCCCAAGTCCACTCAGCTTGTAAGAAGCCAGAGATGGGATGTCGATGCAGGTCTGTCTGAGGCTAAAGACTGTGTTCTCGATCAGCCATCAATGGGTTTCTCTTCTAGCTTTGTTTATTTTTTTTTTACTCAGTTTGCCTGTGAGTAAGAGAAAGAACTGTAGTGGCTTAACCAAGCAAGAGTTTATTTTTATTTTCCCCATATAACCAGAAGTTCATAGGAGAGCAATCCAGGGCTGGTTCAGGTCCTTCTATTATTCTGATCCACCATCCTTAGCATGTCTCTTCCATTTTCATGGTCACAATGTGGCTGCTTCACTTCTCTGCTTTGCGCCTATAATCCTGGCGGAAAGAAAGAGGAAGAGACAAAGGGGTTTCTCCTTGCTGGGCTTTATTTTTTCAACCTGGAGGACCTCATTTCCCTAGAAAATCTGTTTCTATCTCTTGTCCAAAACTATGTCACAGTGTCACTCCTAGCTAGAAAGGAGAATAAAGATGGAATATTTTAGCCTTTGTAAAAAATCTCTGGAAAAGAGGATGGTATGAAACACAGGGCTGGGAATAGTTAGGGGAGCCAACCTACAGTTTCTGCTCAGTTTACATCTTTTTTTTTTTTTTTTAATATATCTTTATTGATTTCAGAGAGAGGAAAGGAGAGGGGGAGAGAGAGATAGAAACATCAATGATGAGAGAGTCACTGATCAGCTGCCTCCTGCACTCCCCCAACTGAGGATCGAGCCCACAACCTGGGCATGTGCCCTGACCGGGAATTGAACCCTGATTGTCTGGGTCCTAGGTCGATGCTCAACCGCTGAGCATCAGTGGGCTCAGTTTACATCTTGAATGCTTTGTTCCGAAGGTTACTGAGGGCATGGCTGGGGCAGAGCCAAGGTTTTCCCTAGAGGGAGAATTTCTTTACATAAACCCGTTGTTCCGAATCAGGCCTGCTTTTCTTGGTCCCTCCAAGGGTACCCTTGGCGGCAGGGTACGTGCCTCTCCTTGTAGACTCAGCCCTGCAGGTGCCCGAGTCAGCCTCAGAGGACCAGTCGGTGGGGGTCTGACATTGATCCTGTGGGAACCTAAGGTTTCACGTAGTTTCTCAAGTTTTGTCTTTCCTGACCTCTGCTCCATGTCAGCCCAGCTAGAACTGCTGACTTGAGTTCCAGTTTCCCTGCCCCAAGCCCCAGCTTGGTTGACTGTGGGGAGTAGAATATCCTCCCTGAGACTTGCTAGCTATTGTGCTCACCCCACAGAGGTGGGATGGACCCCCTCCTCAAATTTGGCTTGGATATTGAGCCTGCTGATGCACTAAGAGCATAAAAGGATTTATTACTCACATAATGAGGCTTTCTGGAGAGAGCAGGGGGATTCTGAGCTGCTCTGAGGATGGAAGGGAGAACAGGGAGAGGAGATTGCTTGGGATTTTATGAGGGTGTTCAGCTCAGGCAGCCATAACAGAATACCATAGACCGAGCGGCTTAAACAACAGAAATTTGTTCTCACAGTTCTGGAGGCTGGGAAGTCCAAGATTGAGGTGCTGGAAGATTCCGTGTCTGCTGAGGTCCTGCTTCCTGGACATCAAGGGTTGTCTTCTTGCCATAACCTCACATGGCGGAAGGGGCTAGGGGCCTTTCTGGAGCTTCTTCTATAAGGGCACTAATTCCATCCATGAGAGTTCTGCCCTCATCATCTAATCATCTTGCAGAGGTCTCACCTCCTAAAACCATCACATTGGAGGTTAGGGCTTTAACAAATGAATTTTTTGGGGACACAACTACATGGTCAGGGAGAGGGGAAGTGAGAGTCCCATGCACATGTGGTTTGATCTTCCCATCTACACTAAAGCAGGGAGCACCTGGGCTTTCTTACCATCTTGCTTAGATGTGGGGCAGAAGGGGAAGGAGGAGTGTTGGGGCTTAGAAGCTGTCAGCAGTTAAACATAAAAAATGGAGTCTGACCCTTTATTACACCAGCCCTTTCTCTTCCTTGGACTTCACTCATGTACCTGGGCGATGGGCTGTGGCCTGACTTTGACCATGGGTGTTACCTCCTGACTTTGAGCACCACTTGCTGCTTGGCCTCCCACAACAGGGTCCTGTTCTCTGGATGAGCTCCTTGGATCTCGGTGCACTTCTGAACCACAGTTCAGCTCACCACAACCTTGGATCTTCTCTTCCTCATTGAAGATTTCTTGGGCATCTCTTGGTGGGCCTAAAATCCATAGCATAGCACCTGCACACTCAAAGATGTAGATGTGGCCTCCTCCCTCAAGAGACTTGTAGTCAGATTGGGAGGCAAGATTTTCATATTAAAAGAAAAATGGGAAGGGGGGTGGGATATAAGTGCCAAATAAATGTTCCAGGCAAGGCAATGATTTTGAGAGATCATTGAGAGTTATTGCAGTCAAGGAGGCTTCCTACTGGAGACAGGCACTTGAACCAAGCTGTGGGAGGGTAAGATACTCATAAGCATGGCATCCAATGCCCCTCTTCAACATGTGTGCTCCTGTTAGTGAGCATCGAGAGGGATTTGACAGTGTGGATCCATAATGTTCAGAATTCTCCAGAATGATTCTCATGGGGGAGCTTATTAGAACCGCTAGGAAGGTTGAGATTTGGGGTACCTAGAGGTCTCTGCAAACCAGGAGTGAGCGCCACGTGTGAGCTCTTTACTAATGCTCTTCAAGTCGCTTCCTTCAAAGGAGGAGAATGACCTTTTAGTTCCTTATTTCAAAATCCATTATGCATAAGTGTGTTATAACCTGAAGTACATGTTGGCTGCTCCTCTTATTTCTACATGAACTAGTTTTAGGCAAATCATTTCACTTTTTTGGGGCTCAGTTTCCACATTGGCTTTGCTCGTCACAACTCCGTGTGTGCTACTTTCTGTGTTTTATGGACAAAAGAGAAAACTGAGGTTCAGAGAAATTCAGCACTTATATATGTGAGTATATATAAGTAAAGTTTCAGAACCTGGACTCAGACCATTTGGGTAACCTTTATGGCCTTGTGGTCTCTCAAAAAACAAAGCAATCAAACAATGCAAGCCAAACCCGTCAAAGATCAAGAGCAAACCAGAATCCTTCATGCTGCCTGCTGGGATAACACACCTGAGGGTCCCTTGAGGACGTCCCAGTGTCTGTGAAGGGGGAGCACTGTTATTACAGCCATGTGCTCCACAATGATGTTTCAGTCGACGTCGGACCTCATATAGGACTGTGGTCTCATAAGATGCTGGAGCTGAAAAATTCCTACCGCTTAGTGACCTTGTAGCCATCGTAATATCATAGTACAAGGCATTACTCAAATGTCTGTGGAGATGCTGGTGTAAACAAACCTGCTTTGCCCATTGTATAAAAGTATAGCACCTATAATTATTTACAGTGCATAATACTTGATAACGGTAACAAATGACTATGTTACTGATTTATGTGTTCACCCTACTTTCTATCACTTTTATAGTATAGTCTTTCTACTTATAAGTTTGCTGTAAAGCAGTATGCCGTGTGACTCGGGCAACAACCTTGTACACCTCGTGTTTACCGCATCTCTTGATTACATCACTTTCTCTTGTAAGCTCATGATTTACTATGTTGTTTTATAAATTTAGTGCAGCCTGTGTGTGCAGCGTTTATAAAGGCTACAGTGATGCACAGCAATGTCCTAGACCTTCACATCCACTCACCACTCACTCACCCGGGCAGCTTCCAGTCCTGCAAGCTCCATTCTTGGTAAGTGCCCAATATAGGTACCATTTTTATCTTTTATGCTGTATTTTTACTGTACCTTTTCTATTTTTAGATATGTTTACATACACGAATACTTAAAATTGTGTTAAAATTGCCTGCAGTAACATGCTGGGCAGGCTTGTAGCCTAGGAGCCATAGGCTAGACCACACAGCCTAGCTGTGCAGTAGGCTGTATCATTCAGTTTGTGTAAGTGCGCTTTGTGATGTCACACAACAAAATTGTGGAACAACGCATTTCTCAGAACATATCCCCGTCATTAAGTGGCGCGTGTCTGTACCATTCTCTGTTTTGCACGAACCTGGCACAGAGAGAGGTGTTCTGCAGAAAAGGGCGTGCAACAGGCTCCAGGGAGTGTGTCATTTTCAAACTGACTACGTGGTGGACGCACAGCCTTCCTGGGAGGCGACATCTCCACCCACTGGAAGCAGGGTCTTCCGCCAGCGGGAAGGGACTTGGCACTGCCTTTGGATGTTGATATGTTTTTGGACACACACACACACACACACACACACACACACACACACACGCACACACGGCCCTGTCTCTTATTGTCGCCGTATTGGCCTTCAAGTCCTTCTCGGTTGCATTACATGGTGAGCTGGAACTCTTGATAAAGGTTTTCTGTACAGTGATGACAAGAATTGATTTCCAATTTCCTGCAGAATGACTCTATCATCGCTAGTGACTCAGGCAATTTAGCTCATATTCCAGGCCTGCCTGGGGGTTATAGATCACACTGACAGCTTCCAGTCACGCAGGAGGGGGATTGTGACAAGATGAGGAAGGAGACCTTTTCAGAGAGTGTTGCACTGGGGCTGGCCCTGAAAGGGAATGGCTGCCCCAGGGCTTTGGGTCATGCATGTGTCCTGTGTTGTGTAGACAAGTCTTGGCTGTGATGGGGAAGCTAGTTTGTGGTTGGGCTTCCAGTGGGCTGCCCAGGACAGCCTTTGCCTCTCTTTTTAAACTGTCCAGCTCTGCTCAGCACAAGAACATTCAAACAATTGATAGAGGGGATTAGTTGCCAATAGTTTCCTCCTTACCAATACTTTAGACAGCATCTGTCTATTGAAAGATTTAGCATATAGGCTGTTTTTCTCTTTCTCAATGGGATCCATTACAGTAGGTGCAATTCTTTGCATTTACTCACTAATTTCTTTTTATCTGCCAAACCCTCATCACCTGTGCATTGGGTGCTAGTTGAAATTGCTCTCCTGAGTGCACATTGTAAGGATAGCAGTGCTCTGCCTCCCAGAGCCATCAAACAAAACAACTTGGCCATGTTAGGACCAGGAGATGCCCCTGTGGGCTGCGACTCTACATTAAAACCTAATTCACTTGATCTTCACAACAACCCTACCAGGTGGGCTTTCACTCTTTCTAGTTTGCAGATGAGGAAACTAAGGCACAGAGGAAAAGTCACACAAAGAGAGTGGTAGAGCAGAGATCTGAACTCAAGCACTTTGGAAATAGTCTGTGCCCTTAAACATTGCACTATATTCCCCCATG
Source organism: Miniopterus natalensis (assembly GCF_054644295.1). NCBI lineage: Eukaryota > Metazoa > Chordata > Mammalia > Chiroptera > Miniopteridae > Miniopterus > Miniopterus natalensis. The sequence continues at coordinate 77,198,794 of NC_142083.1, forward strand.
AGTGGTGGTTGAAACTAGACCATGTGGAGCTCCCAGTCCTGGATTTTTATGTAGTAGACTGAATGGAAGCCTTAGAAATTGACCATCAGTTGCCCTGCTATTAGGGCTTTATCAAAGTTTTGGATAGCACAAGTAATTGCTGGAGGCCTAGGAATTGAGCACACACGTTTACATATAGGTGTAAGTGCACATGCACGCACACCCATGCACACACGTGCATGTATATACACACACTCACAGGATCATACACACGTAACAAAAGGACATAGCTCAAGAAGTCACAAAAGCAAGAGTCAATGACACAGCTGTACAGAACAGACACACTGATTTCTCCCTGGTCATTCAGTCAAAACATTTTTTAGAAATCATTGTCAGACTACTTGAGTTAAGTTTGGCTAGTGCAACAGGAAGCTGATGGATCGAATGTGTTCTGAGAGCTCTGTGCTGGGCTCTTTCACAGACATTAGAATAAGTAAGTGTCAATGACACTTTACTCTGAGAACTGTTACCATTTTACAGTTGGAGAGACTGAGGCTTAGGCAGATCTCTCTAGATCATAGAACTAGAGAGGGACAGGATGCAAACACATGCCTCCTGAGTCCCAGCCCACGTCTTTCCAGAAAAATGCAGACACTCTTTGCCACGTATGCCCTGTCAACAATTTTATTTTGACAAATTGGCTCTCTAGCATCAATCTGCTGGTTTTCCTGTAAGCGTTAAGACCTGACTGCCTGATTCCAGTTCTGAGAACCTGGCCTGTTGTTGGACGAGGTCCCAAAGCTCTGGCCTTAGCTCTCATTTCTCTTCCCAGTCAAGGGCTCCACATGGGTCCTGTGCACGCCTTCTCACAGCTTCTCTGTGGAGTCTGTTTGTTCTGATCTGCCCCTTTCCCCACCGCCTTTCAAAGTCACAGCTAAGGCTGCCAGTCATGTTGTCTCTCATTAATTGCTCCTGAGGATGGAACAAGATAATATAATTGCTCCCTGGGCACCTGTCAGGTAGATGCTGCATTAGACAGCATGTTTGAAGTTGTTTTTAAGTTCTGATCAAAGTGATTGAAACAGATGTAACTTGTGGGTCTTATTACACGGCAGGGAAAATTACTCATCAGACAGCTGACTAGCCCCATGAATTCTTTGTAGAAAGAAGATGCTGCCTTTCCCCCCTTAAATAAAAAAATGCTTAGGTTTCTGATCAATAGTTAAGATTGGGCTTGCTGGAGGAAAATCCATTTAATCCTGGATGTAATGGCGATGGCCTATTGTGATGCTCTCCCGATACAGAGTGTAGAAGTGATTGCTCCCTTTGATAGAGAGAAATATTATCTGTTTCTCATTCATTCACTTATTTATTCATTTATTCAATAAATATTGAATGAGCACCTATCGCATCATGTGGCAGGTCCAGTGTTACGTGCTACGATTGTTCTACTGACGAATCTGACATGGTCCCTGCTACCAAGAAGCCCACAGCCTGGGGTGGGGAACGAAAGAAATGTACAAGCAATTATAGAAGTAGGATAGATGGCAGACCACTCATTCAAGTAATGTTTATGAAGATGTGTGGGGGAGACAACTTCTACAATGGCTCCAATGCTTGCTGCTTCCTGACGTCCATGCCCAGGTGCAATCCTCACCTCTTAGGTGTGGCCTGGACCTGTTGATTCACTTCTGACAAATAGATTATGACAAAGTGATGGAATGCCACTTCTAAGATTAGGCTACTGCTATGGGTTAAATTGTGTCTTCCCTCCAAAAGATATGTTCAAATCTTAACTCCCGGTACTGCAGGTTGGGACTGTATTTGGAAGTAGGCTCTTTGCCCATGTAATCAAATAAAGATGAGGTCATTAGACTGGGCTCTAATCCAACATGAGTAGTGTCCTTATAAAACTGGGAAATATAGACACAGAGGGAAATATAAACACAAGGAGGATGCCAAAGTGAAGGCAGAGATAGGGGTGACACATCGAATTGAAGAAGGCCAGATTGCTAGCACACCACCAGAAGACAGGGGAGAGGGAGGGAACCAACTGTCTTTCACAGCCCTCAAAAGGAACCAACGCTGCTGACACCTTGATCTTGGCCTTCCAGCCCCCAGAGCTGTGAGATAACACATTTCTGCAGTGTAAGCTCCCCTGCCTGTGGTGTTTGTTATGGCAGCCCTAGCCGATTAATATCACTACAAAAAGACTTATTCCTGACTCTCTCTCTCACTCTCTCTGGTCCTTCTCACTTGCTCTGATGAAGCCAGATGCCACATTGTAAGCTGTGCCATGGTGAGGCCCATGTGGCAAAGAACTGCAGGTGGCCTCTGACTTAACAGCCAGGGAGAAACCAGGGGAGGTCCTTCACCCAACAGCTTTTGAGGAACTGAATCCTGCCAACAACCACAGAATGAGCTTGGAAGCAAATTCTCCCCCAGCCAACAGCTTGGCTATAGTCTTCTGAGAGACCCTGAGCCAGAGGAATCAGCCTGGATTCTTGACCCACAGAAAATGAAATGATAAATATTGTTTTAAGCTAATAAACTTTGGACTATTTGTTATGCGGCAATAAATAGCTGATACAATCTGACCTCTGGTGGTCTTGGGTTCAAATCCCAGCTTTGCATTCACTTGCTGTGCTGTCTACAAGTTACCTACCTTTGGTTTCTTCATCTATAATAAAAGGAATAGTAATGGGAGAGGGTCCTGGGAGGATTAATTTTTGTAAAGCCTTTAAGGAGTTTATTTCACTTTCAATAAATATTTACTGAGCATCTGTGGTTGGGCACTTGGGAGATGGTGGGGTGACAGAGGTGACTTGCCTGGAGAAGGTCCCTACTGTTGTGGAGTTTACCTTATAGTGAAGGAGCTGTAAAATGGAAGTCAACAAAAGCACATGTTATAGCTTTAGGGAGTACTATTTCCCAGTCATACTCTCTTTCTTCCTGCCTGAAACATAGATGAGATGGTTGGAGCTCCTGCAGCCATTTCTGACTATGGGGGTGACTTTGAAGATACAAACAACTCACTAAGGATGCTGGGATAAAAACATTGGAGAAGGCCTGGATTTTATGGAGTTTCAACAATGGTTATGAACTGCCTTCCTTCAGACTCATTTTATAAGAGAAAAAGGAAATCTCGATCTTGTTGTCAAACCACTGTTACTTCAGGTCTTTATTACTGGCATATCAGCCAGAAAAAAACTTTAAAAGGATGCAATTACCCAGTGCCTTCCCCCTTGTAAGCATTTACCAAATGGTACCTGTCATGATTGTTTTTATGATAGTGGTTATGACAAGATGGACATGGTCCACTTGTAACCAGCCAAAGCTTTGGTGTTGCTTTTCCCAGCTTAGAACCTGTGGTTTAACTTTAGGTACATACATTTAAATGATAACAATCGAGGTTTCCTTCACTTTCTCATTTTGGTTCATCCCACTCTGCCTTATCTTAACCCTGATGTATCCTTTACTCCCACAGTATCATCAGATGAGAAAACCAAAGCGCAGGTAAGTGAATTTACCACTCAGCCAACCTCCAGCTGACAGTAAATGACACATTGAACCCAGGACCAACTGTGCCCTTGAGGCCACAGTGACATGCAGAGCTGGAAAGGGAAGAACACTCAGTCTGGGCCTTGACAGATCAGCGTGTTCTTGGCACGGCAGTTTACCAGATGTGTGATGTTGGACAGTGACTTCATTTTTTTAAGCCTCAGTTTCTCATCTGTAAAATGGGGTCAATAAACACAGCATGGATGACTAGATAATATGAGTGAAGTGCCAAGGACAGGGGCTGACATGGAGTAGGCATTTAGCCAAAGGTCTGTGCCTTTTTGCCTTCTCATCAGGATTTAGGGGAACCACAGATTTTCCCACTTGGATACATTAACTGTGGGTGGGGTGACCTTCAATGCCATAGCCTGCCATTCCAAACTGATGAGGAAAGCTCAGGAAGGCTAAGAGGCCCTAGTCTCTATCCAGTGTGGCCAGAAATCTTAGAGCAGCTGCCTGAGTACATTTTTTCCTAATGCTGATTGTGAATCTCTCTTCCTTGGAAACTCTGCTTTAGTGTCCTGCCTTCCTGGGGGAGGGGGGGGGTGGATGGGGCAGTGATATTTGCAGGAATGGTTGGTTTGACAATAGACATGCTAAGAAGGGTGTCTCTAAATCCCGTGTATACAGCCTGAGTCCCTATGGCTCAGGTCCCCGGGAGCTCCCTGTCATTCCCTAACCCAGACGGATGGCACTGGAGAGAGAGCGAAATCTTTGAAGTAGAGGCACTTGGACTAATGACATAATTACTCTACAGAACCATTTGCGAGGTAATTATGGACTATTGTTAGGATGCTTCAGCTCTTTTTTTTAAGTAATGAGGCTTTGCTAGGAGTAAGTGATTATGGGGAGAAAAGGCACTAATATGTGTGTGCATTTCAAGAGGAGAGCGATACCTTTCATGCCCCCTCCTCTCAAAGCAATCTGCCCCCTTTTTACCTCCCTGGTGCAACATCAGGAACTCACTCCAAAGCCGCTGAGGGCCTCCGGTGTGCATTGCTGTGTTCTCTGCCCTGCTGGGAAGGCTTCTGATATTAAAATGCAATTTTGAGAAATACTGGCCATAGAGTGATTTGCTGAGAAATGCATTTCTCCTAAGAACGGAAAGACCTTGAGGCCACGTTGTTACCGTAATGAAGCCCAGGGGCTCCCACGTGGAGCAGTTCTCGAGAGCAGCTCCCAGCAGCACCTCGGCAGCCGGGCCTTCCCGCTTGCCCAGCCTGCTCCTACCCTCTCCGCCGGCCCATCCCTCAGCACCGAGCCTGGGCCTGCTTTCACCCCCCCGTGCCTCTGCTAATTGAGATACATATTACAATATTAACTTTTAAAATAGTGTATTAGCTCTCCATTAGGATGAATGAGGTACGTAGGAAAATTGTAACAGAACATTTGTCTCTGCCTGACTTGGCACATTGATTATGTCCAGATGAGAGCCTCAAAGCCGGCCCCAGAGACGAATGGGAGGGGAAGGCTGAGGCCGAGAGCGCTCTTTCTACGTGGAAATCTGGTCTGAAGGTACAGGCGATGAAGAGGGCAGCGTGGAGGAGCTGAGTCTTGATGGGAGGGACTGGATCCATCTAGGTCCCCCCTGAGGACCTGGATCCCAAAGGAAACTGAAGGAATGGTCCAGGCAGCCTGGCACAGAGCCGATAGCAATTGTGAATAATTATAACTTCCATTTGCCAAACTCCTAGAAAGAACACACCCTTGTGTATGTTCTTATTTAATTGGCATTTCAGGGACAGAGGAAAAGGGAGGCAAAGAGGGGGGACGGTTTGCCCAAGGTCTCCCAGGCTCTTAAAACAGAACTTCCCTTTGGGGAGGAACTTCAAGTCAGTTCCTTCACCATGGAATTCTGGTGCCTGAGGTCCTGCTGAGCCAGGGGCTGGGAGGTGTGGGGGCAGCCTGCGAATTCCCAGCCAGCGTGTCTTAGTCCCGCTGCTATAACAAAATACCACAGGTTGAGTGGCTAGTAAACGGCCGAAATCTATATCTCACGGTTCTGGAGCTGGAAGCCCAGGGTCAGGGTGCCAGCATGGTCTGGGGAGGGCTGTCTTCCAGGTCTCAGACTTCCCATTGCATCCTCACATGGCAGAAGGGACAGGGGAGCTCTGGGGAGGGGGTGCTCTTCCATAAGACCTTGATCCCACTCATGAAGGCTCCACCCTCATGACCTAAGCCCTTCCCAAGTGCCCCCCACCCATACCTTCACATTGGGCGTTAGAATTTCATCATATTCCTGTCTGAAGGACACACACATTCAGTCTACAGCACAGGTCTCTGTGGATACTATCTTTCGGCTTTACCTAGGGCCTTGTGGCCAGATGGCCCACCAGTTACAGGCACAGACCCGCATCAGAGCAAAGCAGTAGTTTCCTATGAACACAGAAGATGAGTGTGGACAAGACTGGGAGCCAATTCAGATCCTGCCACTAGCCATGAGCTTACCGTGAGTTACAGGTGATTCCACTAGAGGAGGCAGCTATGTAAGCATCTGACTTCTGGAGAGCTGAGATGACAGAGTTATAGCATGTGAATTAAGCATTTGTCTCTGGCCTATAGTGCCTGGGGTTTGAAACCACTTAGCCTTAAGATCCTGTACAAATTCATCTCTAAGACTCAATTTCTCATCTATAAAATGGGTATAGCAACTCTATCTCATAGGATTTTGGGGGATTAATGAGACAACCCACGTAGTGCTCTTGGCACAGTACCCATTTACATTATGCTTACAAAAATTAGCTGCTATTGTAAGTATTATAACAATTAATATTCAGAGCTGGGTCTCTGGAACAAGACCCACCTGAGTTCAACTCTTGGCTCTTGTATTTTCTGGTTGTGTGATCTTGGGCTAGTCATTACTTCCTCAAGGCTCAGTTTCCTCATCTATAAAATGGGCATAATAGGTGTACCTACTGCAGAGAGTTAAGAAGATTGTGTTCATTCAATGCACTCAGCGTAGAGCCTGGCACATAGTATGTTTAGTATTTACCTCTGTGTTCAGCTTCGAGTTTTCACAGGTAGAGGAGGTGCTTGCTTTTTGTGCTGAAACTGGAAGGAGTTCAGACCTGTTTAAGCCCAGCTGAACAGTGAGTAGTTTGAGGCTGGCAGGGGGAAGGGCACAGACATAACCTGGATTGGCTGGGCTCCAAAGCTGGGGTCCCTCTGCCCAGCGCTGCCCCCTCAGGCCAGGAAGAGAAGGACAGCCTGTTTTGGAGCATGGCTGCTATGTGTGGGGCTCGAACGTCAGCCCCTTTAGGACAGAGGGGTTGTTTGGTTCCTCTTTGGGTCACCTGTTTAGATCAGACCTTGAAACACTGTAACTGCTCTGGGTTGATCATAACACAAGACAAAGGCAAACATCTTTAGATGGTGCATAACTAGGTCTCGAGTTATATGGTGCAAATAATTTAAGCAGAAAGAGCCCAGAGCCCCCTTCTTTGGAGCAAAGTGCACATGTTAGAGGTTAGAGGACAATGGAGGGCCTCGAGAAAGGGGCAGGAGTTTGAACTCCATGCGGTGGACTAGAGAGAGATGCAGAAAGTTTCAGAGGTAGAACAGCCTCCTGGGAGTATCTTAGAAGGCTGACCTGGTGGCTGTGCAAGATGAATTGAGAATGTAAGCTGGGGAGTGAGGACTGGAGACGGTCGCATTCACTTGACACCAGGAGGCTGAGTGTGCGGCCTGGCCCTGGCCACAGCCGCCCCCAGCCTCTTGTCTGATTCAGGCTCCCGGGAGATTATGCAGTCTGCCTTGTGTTGCCAAGTGGTGCAGTCACTTAACCATGACCTACAGATTAAGTCACCCATTGTGTTGAGTAATAAGTCATTCTCAGAGGCTTTTGTGCAAGCGAATAGAATATTTATCCAGGTCCCAGGGAAGCGGGGGACACCTTGGAAATAGGAGATGGCTTTGAAGTGGAGTAAAATGAAATCCTTAAGCCCCTGTGTCTACAGATCTGTTCACAAGTCATAGCCTGTCGATTTCCAGGGCAGGGTATTTCCAGTGCAAAGAAACTTCCAGCGAGAAGCCTTGAATAGTAAGCCTATCTGGAGCACACAGAGCTTTTTCTCAGTCTGATTAGCTGGGGCATTGTGCTCAGGGCAAAGGCAAAAGAGAGGGAAAGTGCCCGGCAGGTAGGGGACCCGGTTCTGAGGACCTGCTCGCTGTCCCACTGTGTGACCGTGAGGAGCATGGGGAAGCTGGAATCCACAGATAATGAACCCCATGTAAGACTTTCTGTGACAGCTTATTTAACCTTAAACTTCCCTGGGAAACAACTCACTGATGAGGAAATCTAGGCTGTGAGGGGGAAATGTACTTGCCTGTGGTCACACTGTGGTGATCCCTTTCAGCGAAGACCTTATGGCCTTGCTGCTCAGGCGCTGTCAGCCGGTTCATGGACTGCCCTGCTGCGGAGAGCTTCTGAGGCCAAAGTCACGCCCTCCCCGAGACCCCCGCCCAGTGACTGATCAATATGGGAATATAAGGACCGAGCCATCTCTGTCCTGCTCAGGGCAGTTCTGAAAGGTTATTCCAGCTGCAGATGGTCAGCTGAGGCTGTCAGTGCCTGATAGCAGCTAAACCTCTCCCCGGACACTATTTGCTTCCTTCCTTGCCTTTCACAGGTGTGAAGAGAGCCCTCCTTAAAAATATCCTATATGCTAAACTCCATCTGAGAGTCTGCTTCCTGGAAAACCCAACCTGTGACACGTGGTGAGAAAATGTTAAAGCCTGGATCAGCCATTCCCTCTCTGGGCTCCAGCTGCCTCTTCCTCAAAGTGTGAATGTGCTAAATCAGAGGTTCTCAAGGTGTGGTCCATGGGACTCTGAGGGTACCCAAGGTGCTTCTAGGACATCCACGAGGACAAAACTGCTTACACAGTATTATTATTATTAATTATTTGTCCTTGGAACTGAGCTGCCATTCACACGGGTGGTGTAAAAGCAGTGGTGCCTTGGAACTGGGATCAAACCACTGGTCTCATCACATTTTTTTACCCATGCACTTGTGGTTAAAAAAAAAAAAAAAAAGCCAGTGTCATTTAAGGATGTGCTGATGAAGCAGTAAAAATGATTTTCTTAACACTCTACCATTGACTACACTTGAGTGAGCAAATGGACAGTAAACACACTGAAGTGCAGTGACTGCCCCGAGAAAACAGCACCTGTGCAAGTGCTCAAGTTGTTAGCTGAACCAGCCCCCCTTTTTTTCATGGGGTACCACATCTGTGTGAAAGAAAAATTGACAGAGAAGCCATGGCACACATTTCCTAAAAAATGAACAAAGTGAGGCTGTCACTTCAAGGAAAACAACTCACAGTATTTGTTACTACTGATGACATTCAAGCTTTCAATTGGCTATTAGAATTTTGAGAAACTTGTACCTGCCACCGTGAGCTTGCCCGCTTCCCAATACTGTTGGCTGAACTTTTCTGGAGGGAACATGAACTGATGTGATGTTTTGGATACTGTCTAATTTTATAAGGTGTGTCAACATTTGGAAAACGTGCCTAACCCACTGAGCTAGCATCTATTTTCCAAATGACCAAAGTTACAAACTCACGTTCCAATAAAAGATCCATTCAAGTGCAAGATAGATGAGTGGGTTTTAAAGTAGCAGTGTATGAAAACTTTATTCACTTGTTTAAGATCCCACATTGTATCTAACCTTTTAAAAATGACCTCTGGCTGAATTTGGGTGTAGTATCCAAGCATATCCACAATGATCTGCAAAGGCTATTGAAATGACCTCCCCTTTCCAACCCTGTGTATGTGTGAGGCGAGAGTCTGCTTAAACCAAACAACATATCTCCAGACTGAATGCAGAAGCAGGTAGGAGAATCCAGCTTTCTTCTACGAAACCAGATAATACAGGGATTTACAAGAATGTACAACAAAGCCACTCTTCCCACTTCATTTTTTTTGGAAAATAGATATATTTTTCATAAGAATATGTTTTTAAAATTTTAAATGTTTTATTGATTTTAGAGAGAGAGGAAGGGAGAGGGAGATAGAAACATTGATGAGGGAGCCATTGATCGGCTGCCTCCTGCACACCCCCTACTGGGGATGGACCCTGCAACCCAAGCATGTGCTCCGACTGGGAATCGAACCAGTGGCCTCTTGGTGCATGGGGTGATGCTCAACCACTGAGCCACATCTGCTGGGCAAAAATATGTTTTTAATGTTAATACATAATTGGTTTATTATTCTTATTTTCAATAAAATTTTAAAATATTCTGAGTATAATTTCTAATATGGTAAATATCAATAGATATATAAGACCTCCTTGAGGTCTGTATTAGTTTTCTACTGTGGTTATAACAGATTGCTTCTAGTGGAAAAAACAATACAAATTTATTATTTTAAAGTTCTGTAGATTAGAAATCTGACCTGGATCTCACTGGGCTAAAATCAAAGCATGGGAAGAGCTGAGCTCCTTTCTGGAAGCTCTACAGGAGAATCTTTCCCTCTTTCAGAGGCCACCCACATTCCTTGGTTCACGGCCCCCTCCCTCGGAAGCCAGCAATGCTGCCTCTCTGACTGTTATTCCACAGCAACATATCTCTCTGATGACAACTGAGAAAGGCTCTCTACTTTAAGGATTCATGTGATTAGATTAGGCCCACGCACATAATCCAGGGTAATCACCTCATTTTAAGATCCCTACCTTTAATAAATTGGCAAATTCTCTTTGCAGTAAATTTAGTAACATATTCATAGGATCAGATGGTAAGGGTGTGGACACCTTTGAGGAGCCATGATTCTGCCTACCACAGTCTATCTGCTGGCCCCCAAAGATTCACTACTATCCTACATGCAAAATACATTGACCTCATCCAAGGTTCCCCAAAGTCTCAACCCATTACAGCATCAATTCAAAATCTAAAGTCTTATCTAAATTTCATCAGCTCCAAAGTCCCAAATCTCACCATCTAAATCATTTAAATCAGGTATAGGTGAGACTCTGGGAATGATACATCCTTGGAGCACAATTCCTTTCAATTTGTGGACAATGAAACTAGAAAACGAGTTATCTGCTTCCAAAATATGATAGTGGGACAGGGAAAGGATAACAATTGTAGACATTCTGGTTCAAAAAGGGGGAAAATGGAAGGGAAAAAAATTACTAGCCCTAAACAATTTTGAAATCTAGCTGGGGCAAACTCCATTAGGTTTTAATCCTCTTGAACCCTGGGAATAATCCTCTGTGGTTTGTGGCTCTGCCCTCCAGGCTAATGCCTCTACTGTTATTCTGCCCACCACAAAGTCCTCAATAAATTTTAAAAATGCAGAGGAGTCCTGATGCCAAAGTTTGAGAACTGATCAGATGCACTACGTGCTGGCTGCCAGGAGGACTGTTGAGAAGGATCCTGAGGTTTGAATCAGCAGGAAGAGTGTGTCGATCAGTTAGTAATGTCTGCTGTGGCCCTGAAGGGGGCATAGTAGCATGCATGTCATCTGTAAAGGCCCCTCAAGCTTTTCTCTGTCTCTGTGGACATTCTCAGAAAGTTCTGAATGTTCTCAGAACATTCTGGAAGGGCTAGGTAATAACACAAGAAGTAGCAGCACAGGATCAACTAGAATCAGTGACCTTTACAGGCAGAGCTGGCCCTGAGAAAAATGATGAGTTCTATTTTTTGCTATTATTCCAATTTCTTTTCAGCAGTGTATCTCCCACCCACATATTCAGGGTCTTGGCATATTTTGTCACCTTCACTTAAATCTCACTTTATAAAAGATATGACAAACCCATTTTAACTGGAAAGTATATAACTGATCAGGCTAAATGTACTAGCTTTCCTGGGAGATTCAACTTTTATTGCAAGACAAAGTCCTCAGCCAGTAAATTTTAAACTTTTTGAAACCACGCTCTCTCTCTTTTTAGATACAGAAGTCTTATATCTTCCTTCAGATGTGGCCCTCTGGGAGCCCTGTGTGGTCTGTGTGTTCCTACTAGTCAAGAAGACTTCGTTAAGCTTTATTTCCTGAAGTCTGTGTTGTGAAAACATTTTTGTGTTTCCCAAATATGAATTATAACATGATTATGCTCTTTTAACCCTTCCCCCGACCCCTGCCTCAGCCCCTGCAACCCCAAAGTAGCCTAAAAAAGTACAGATTTCTCTCCCCACTCAACCCTCAGTTGAGAACCCCAGTCTCAAGCTGTAACAGATTAGTTCCCAAGATGGCATCAGTAAGATCTCCCACTGCACATGTTCTTTTAACAATGTAACATAACTCCTCTTATTGAGGGGTGAGTTCTATCTCCCTCCAATGGAATCTGGGTCACCTGTGACTATGGAAGAGGTGGCATATGTGACTTCAGATGCTAGGTCATAAAAAGCAATACTGTTCCCTCTGGGTCCTATTGGGATGTTGACTCTTGGAGCCCAGCCACCATGCAGCAAGGAAGTCCAGCCTACAAGGAGAGGCCACGTGGAGGGGCTCCAGCCAACACCCCCGGCTGAGGTTCCAGCCGATAGCATCAACCACCGAAAAGCGAGTGAGCGCAGCCTCAGAGCTCCCAGTGGCTGAGGTTTTCCAGCTGTGCCCCAGACATCATGAAGCAAAGATGAACTGTCCCCACAGAGTCCTGCCCAAATTGCAGGGCCACTTGCAAAATAGAGGATTGTTGTTTTAAGCCTCTGCATTTTCAGGTGGTTGTCATGTAGCAACAGTAACTGGAACAAAAATCAAAACGGGTAAGAAACTGTGTCATTGGAAGATTATGGGAGAGATGTGTTCTGGGATAAACCTTGGCCCCTTTGTCTATTTCACCCCTGACTACTTTGGTCCATGTTGCAGTTGGGACCCATGAGATTGGGCTTTGGTTAGTTTCCCCATTTCCCTTTCCCTGTGTCTGTTATTAATCATATCCATGTGAGTTCTTTTAAATTTATTTTTATTTTAAAAAATTGTTTATTGATTTTAGAGAGAGGGAGAGAGAGAGAAACATCAGTTTGTTGTTTCACTTACTGATGCACTTATTGGTTGATTCTTATATGTGCCCTGACCTGGGGTGGAACCCACAACCTTGGTGTATTGGGATAATGCTCTAACCAGCTGAGCTTCCCAGCAAGGACTGAGTTTCTTTTTTTTTAAGGACTTGAGGTGAGTCAAGTTACTTATTTGGGCTTCAGTCTCCTCAATTGTGAAGGGAGGAGTTGGACTAAACCTCTCAGCAACTTTCCAGCTCTGACATTCCAGTTTCCTCTCTTCATTTTATTTTCCTCATGTTTCTCCTGTTTTCAAATTTAATAATGAAAATTGTAAACTCAACAAACTCCCCATGTCTCTGCTAGTATCTAATCCACTTGGGGCAGATAAGCTGCAGAAATAGCTTTTTCTGGCTCTCTGAATTTGACAAGTATGTTTACACACCACCTGGTGTTTTGTCTGTATTTTCTCACTTTTTGATGCCAGGAGTCCCACCGATGACATAGCATTCCAAGGACATCAACCATTTGTCCTCTTAATGCTTTCACTTTTTTTCAGCTTTGGAACTGAAATATTTATAAATTTTTCTTAGAAAGTTCAACCTGAACAAGGTATAGTTTTAAGAGCTGTGTGCTAGGTTTGCACACTGGGAGACTGGCAGTTGACACACCAACATGGAACAATTCGGGTGAGTTCTATTAGCTCGAGATAAATTTGGAGAAAAAGAGATCATGCTGTGCCTCTCTACTCCCACTTAGTTGCTTGATTATTTTACCCCAAGGCATGAATAAGTAAAATCAAGAGATTAGAATATTTCTTCCAATTCCAGACTTCTGGAAGGAGAGCCCTACGGATGCTGGTAACCTGGACTGACATGATGCTGAAAATTCTGGAATGTGAGGTCAGCTACCTTCAAGCTGCTCACCTGGAGAAGGAGCTGGAGGGTTGGAGAAGAGCAAAAAGTTCAGCAGCCATAAAGACAAACAGACTAGAAAATTACAGGGTATTTAAAATAAATTTTATTTATGTACAATACATAGAAGCTGCCCCTGTTTTATTTTTGATGTCAGGATTTTGATGAAGCTTTTATTAATAAATATGGGCAATGTGTATTTTTTTCATCTGGTAGTGGTTACTTGTGAGTTCAAAGGATCTTTTTCTTTACAAAATACCTCTCATATATGTTTTATACACACATCTGTATCTTTGATAAATAAGAATAAAAATAAATAGATAATTACAAAATTAGCAGAAATTTAAAAATATATATTCTGGACTATAATATAATCAGGAAAGAAAAGGTGGTTCACCACCACCAAACCAATATTTAATTTTTTAAAATTCCCCCTATGATATTTTTCCCATTGATTTTTAGAGAGAGTGGAAGGGGGGAGGAAGGGGAGAGAGAGAGAGACAGAGACAAAGACAGAGACATAGAGACATAGATTCATAGATTGGTTGCCTACCTCAGGGCCCCAACCGGGGCCGCTGATCGAACCTGCAACCCAGGTACGTGCCCTTTCCTGGGAATCGAACCTGAGACCCTTCGGTGAGCGGGGCAACGCTCTAACCTCAGAGCCACACCAGCCAGGGCCACCAAACCAATGTCATATGAAGTGTTAAAAGGCCTTGGAGGAACAGGAGAAGAAAGGGAGACAAATATGAACAACAAAATGGCAATAAATGCATATCCATCAACAGTTGAATCTAAAAAAGGAAGTGAACCAGCAGAACAGAAAGAGACTCATAGGTACAGAGAGCATTTTGCTGGCTGCCAGATGGGAAGGGGACCTGGGGGGTGGGCGAAAAAGGCGAAGGGATTAAGAGGTGCACATGGGTAGTTACAGAATAGCCGAGGGGCGGCGAAGGACAGCCTGGGGACTAGTCAGTGACACTCTGATAACCATGCATGTGCCAGGCGGTGCGAGTTCTACCGGGCTGCCCACCAGTAGGCTATGCAGGGTCCCATCACTGGAGTGTACACCCGAAACTAACTTCATAATGCGTGTGAACTGTAATGAAAAAGTAACAAACAAACAAAACAACAACAGAAACGGGGGGAGATTGGAAGGTTGTCCGTGCACATTTTCTTCAGCGCTTGGGACCCTTTAGCGCGATGCCAATCAGACTGGATTTGTACTGTTTTCATTGGGAAGTTGAACCCATTTTTGCTTAGTATCATAACTGATAGGTTTGCTTTCCCCTTTATTGTATTACCTCACGCCTGGACTCATTCACATTCCATTACTTTGCGTTATGGACCATGTTTTCTTTGCTTTCATTTTCTCCTGTGATAGTTGGCAGTAGTCAGCCAATATTCAGTTTTATTTTATTTTATTTTATTTTATTTTATTTTATTTTATTTTATTTTATTTTATTTTATTTTATTTTATTTTTTTTTAAAAAATATATCTTTATTTATTACAGAGAGAGGAAAGGAGAGGGAGAGAGAGAAACATCAATGATGAGAGAGTCACTGATCAAACCCGCAACAGGGCATGTGCCTTGACCGGGAATCGAACCCCAATTGCCTGGATCCTAGGTCGACGCTCAACCGCTGAGCCATGCCCGGCCGGGCCCAATATTCAGTTTTAATAAGTGGTTAACTTTACACTTTTCAAAAGCATCTTTGCTTATGCATTTCCCATAACGAATAAATGCAAGAACGACACAAGAATGTATTGAGGTGAGGAGCTAGTGCTGTGCCCCGGCTCTCCTGGCTCAGCTTCCCGGCTGCGCTGGAACCCTCGGGGGCACACTGAGGACACGTGAGCTTATTCTTACTGATAGTTTTACAACATATAACCTGTGTTTCAGGAATCTCTGTAAGCTAGGACATTCATTTAATTACCGATTTAATGTCAATTATTTAGACACTCTCTTTCAGAACTTGAGTCCTTACTTTGGATTCATCTTCCAGGGTTGAGGGATTTTAACTTTAGTTAAGTTTCATCGTTAAGTGCATCGGCAACAGAATTTTCTGTGGCATTACCTATCTCAGACTACCTTCCTTTGTGTTGGCACACGAACAGCCTCTGGGCTAGCCAAAGAGCCCTTGGGTCACAGAACTCCCTCTTGGCACTCTGCAGACATTATTTTTTTTTCTATGTTTATGTTCCTAGAATCTGGGTTGGGGGGGGAGGTCAGCTGAATTTTAGTTCTTTTGTTAAGTGACCTGTCATTATATTTTATTTTTTTTTGCTTAGTTTTGTGGCATTTTCCCTCTAACTTCAATATTGAAAAATGTCACTAAAATATGCCTAGTCTGTCTCTTTTCATTACTTTACTTAAAAACGAGTCCTTTTGATTTGCAAGCTCAGATTTTTTTCAAGTGCAGGAAAATTGTCTCCCACTAAATCATTGATTTTTGCTTCTCCTAGGCCTCGTATTCTGGTTTCTCCTTTAAGAATATTGCTAATCTAGAGATTAGATATTGGATTTCTAGCCTACATGTGTATTATCTTCTCTCTTATTATATTTATCTCTTTGTGCTTCCTCTCACCCCCCAATCTTACTGCGCTTACCTGGTTAATCATCTCTACCACCAGTCTATTTTTCCCATTGGTTTTTTTTTCTTGTTAGTGCCTACAAGGTGGATTTTCTGTTACTGTTTTTGGCTTCCTTGCACTCTTCTTATCTCTGCCAGTTTCTTTTTTTTAAGTCTCCATTTCTAATTTTTCATTTGATCATTCAAAAACTTGCTTTATGAAATTCCTTTCTTAATTTTTAAAAAATTAAGAACACAAAACATATATATTCTAAACATTTCTTCTGTTTTCTGTAATCAGTTGATTTCCCAGGTAAGTTTTTCCTCTGCACACTTAGGGCAAAGTTTTCATTTGTGTATTACAGTCTTTTTATAGACCCAATTTTGAATTTCCTGTATATATATGTCCTTGAGCAGAGGGGTTTTTTTCCAGGTTAGCGCTTGCTAGCTGATAGGGTCTATATATTCTCTTTCATCTCCTTCATAGGGTGCCTGCATTTCACCAGGATTCCCTTTCTAGAGCTCAGGCTGGAGGTAAAATTGTGTGTACAGCCTTGAGCCACATTTCTGTTGTGTGGCAAGCATTTATCTAGGCAGCTCTTCATAACTAACAGAATTTTTTTTCCTTCCATCATCTGGTTCCTTAAGTGAGAGGTCAAACCTAGAAGGACCTATTTGTGTTCCCCAAATTCCAATTTCCTTAGCAGGTCTCTTCTTTCCATTTGGAAAGATGATTTCAGGACCTTTTTTTCGTATGTAAGGATCCACAAGTCTGATTGCAGCTCTTAGCTATAAATTATGTCTTTCTCATTGGCCCAATACATAGTTGAAACAATTTATAATCATCAGATTTACTATGCACATATAAGACTGCTATCTGTTAACTATGAGACTTACTGCAATAAATTGATCTGCTCCAGTGCCTTTTTAATAAGACAAACAGACAGTGCTACTCTAATGTGCTTTGTGTGACTTAAGTCAGGGATTTCAGCTGAATTGTAGTTGGCTGGTGTCTGTGTTCAGCTCATGGAAAAGCAAGCTTTCTTCTACTCTCAGCAAAGTCCTTAATGGTAAACTTGATCCTCTGAAAGAGCTCAGGGCAGCTTGCTTAGAGAAGCTAACCAGGAAACCCACAGACCAGGGATTTTCAGGGTTCTTTCCAGTTAAACACTCTCTGCCTCAGATCTCCCCAGGAGACTCAAAGGAGCTGAGTTATTCTGGTTAAAGGAGTCCCACCATTCAGCTTGCAACTCTGCCACCAATGTGGCCCTGGGCAGGGCTCCAAAGAAGCCCCCTGGATTCAGTCCTGCACAGTTTGAAAGCCACTGCTAATTGTAAGAGGCCTCAGGACGGCGCCTGGCTCAGATTGTACTCAGAAGATGCTCTGTCAAAGGGAGTTTCTTTTTTCCTTCTTCTGACATGGAACTCCTTCCTCAGAACCTCCACAACATTTTATGGTTTCTCTCTGGAACTCTTTTACTCCTTATGTCTTATAATAATTCAGATATATGACTTACCTCCTTATATCTGCTTACTAGTCTATAATATACTCGAAGGAAGGATTCATTAGTTCCTCACATATCCAGTCAGCATCTGCATTGCCAAGGTTATTTTTTAAATGTGTGTATTTGTGTGTGCCTACTTTAGTTTGTTTGAATCAGGGTCCAATCAGAGCCCACCCAAAACATTTGTATTTTAATCTGCAGTTTCTCCTACCTTTTTTTTTTTTTGTAATTTATTTGTTAAAGAAAATGGATCGTTCATACTATATAATTTCTCATACAGTTTTTTTTTCCTTGGCAGTTTGCAGTTTGCATGATTTAGGATAACACATTTAAACAGAATTTAAAAAGGATCTTCAACAGAGATGCACATTCATTTTCCTAGAACTCACCATCCAGACTCCGTGGTCTGTGGCATGGGGCCCCTTCAACAATGGGTTCTCCAGCTGGGCTCATGCTCCTATCTGCTTGAGGATCCTTTACTTTAGCTAGGCCAGCTTGCTTGTCACCCTTGAATAGCACTATCTCTTTCACAAAACCATGGACTGTTATGTCGCAAAGGACCTAGACCAGTTTCATAGCCATGACTCCCACCCAGCTGGAAGGTCCTTCCTTTCATCACCTCTCATCCACATTCATCACCTTCTTTAAGACCAGACTCAGTTCCATGTGGGGACTCAGTATAAGGGACTAGGGAGAAAGCATGGACTTTGGAGCCAGACATACTGGAGTTAGAGTGTTGGGTTGGCTGCTCCCCAAGATCTGATCTTGTGTGAGTGTTTTTATTTGTATAATGGGAATATTGGAAGGACTGAACAAGACAAAATGAAGCAGAACAAACATTCTTCCAGTTATTTCGGCCAAAACCATTAGAATTACCCTTGACTTTTCTCTCTCATATTCCACATTAGGAAAAAGGCCCCGAAGAGAAGCTTAGTGTTGCATGATTTGGTCAAATCTCTTCTTTGAGCCTTTTTTAAAAAAATAGGAAGTCTTTTGTTAAAAAGCACACAAAAACATAAGCCCCAAATGGTGTGACTCATGTTAAAACTCCATGATACCAAACCTAGATTTAATACCCGATCTAATTGCAGTTTCAACCTCTTCCAGAAACATAATCTTAATCAACCAGTATGGAATTTTCTGGTCAAGTACCGGTAAGGTAATCTGTCACATGGGCCCTTTCCATCCCCCACAGAAAGAAGAGGCAATCTATATAATGAAAATCCTTCCTCTCCTCTTCCCCCAAAGAAAAGATGTCCTGGCCCCCAAATACTCCTTTCTTTTCTTTCACTAATAGCTCCCTTACTCCACCCTTCTTTTTATAAAATCCTTCCCTTTTGTACAACTTCTCAGAGTACCCTTCTAGTTGGTAGATGGGGAACTGCAGATTCATGAATTGCTTAATAAATCCAATTAATCTTCAAATTTACTCAGCTGAATTTCATTTTTTAACATCTTAAATAATAGGAATATCTAACATCTGTTGATCATGTACTCTTGTATTAAGAGTCTTATATCTAATAACTCATTTAAGCCTTGAAATAATCCTATGAGCTAAATATTATCATTGCTCCCACTTTTACAGATGAGGAAACAGAGGCCCAGAAAAATTAAGTAACTTATCCAATAGCTAGTAAATGGTAGTTCCTGATGTAAAACAAAATAAATTTTAGACTGTGATAAAAAGTTTCTTTTTCTTTTTTTAGCAAAAGGAGTTGCAGCCCCAGAGACACAGATTCAGGTAGCAATCTAAATTGTGTTCCACCTAGACGAAGGGGAGGCCACTTTTTATCGCGAAAGTTTCTGCCTATGTTCTCAATTAGGTCCACTTTATTAAATGAGGTATCCAGGAGATTATGATGGTGGCAGACTGAGTGGAAGCTGCACTGACACTCTTTCCAGACCAAGTTGAAATTACAACTAAAATATAGAAAAACCATCCTGAATAATCAACTGCAACTGAAGACTAGCTGGAGAGCACCTTCATAACCAAGGAGGAAAAGTGGAGATGGCATAGAGACTGGTAGGAAGTGCGGAGGAATGGGAGGGCTGGCTGGGCTCCCACAGGCAGCAGCTGAAGGTCTGGAGGGATATCTCAGCTGTGGTGGATACCCGCTGAGGACTCTGGGGCCTAAACCCCAGGCTGGGCTTCCCAGCCAAGAGCACCAAAACTGAGAAAGGTGCCCACATAACATTTGGCTGTGAAAAGCAGCAGGGTTTTTTTTCTGCCAGGGAGAGACAACTGAAAACGCAGGCACCCTCTTAAAGGGCCAACACACAAAGTTTTGTGTGCAGCCATTCACTTTGGGCTCCAGCAGAGAGAGGGCAGAGTGGACTGGAGCTGTGTGAGGAGAATTTAGGGTTGTGGGCTCTGGATATAGAGCTCAGGGGGCACTCCTCTGGATTCCTGTGCCAACTCATTCCCCCATATGGCAGAGAACATCTTTCATAGGCAGCTTTTGCCTGAGGGGGAAGCAATTGCCCCACCCTGCTGGAAAACCTCACCTACCCCTTGGAGTTTCTACAGCCTGAGGCTCATTAAGAGAATCAGATTAATCAGCCTGCAGGCAGAGCAGACTGAGTGCTTTGAGTCTTTGCTTGATCTGCTTCTGGACCTCGGCCTTAGAAAGCAGACTTTGGTGTGCATCTTGGTCCTGTTCAAACGTACCCAGCCCCAGCAGAGGAGACGTCAAGCTGAGGGTTGTTGATAGCTGCAAACAGGGTACTCAGGGCCAGTCACAAACTGCATCTGCTATTAGCCTGCACCAGAGACTCTCCAAAAAGACTGAGAGTCTTAGCAGATCTACCTGATACATAGAAACAAACCCAAACAGGTAGTCAAAATGGGGAGACAAAAAAACCACAAGCCTGACTGAAAGAACAAGAGAAGTCTCCAGAAAAAGAGCTAAATGAAATGGGGATAAGCAATCTATCAGATATAGAGTTCAGGATACTGATTGTAAGGATGCTTACAGAATGAAAAAAGATATGGAAATTATGAAGGAAATTAAGAATGACATAGCAGAAATAAAAGATACATTGGAAGGAATAAACAGAAGATTAGAGGAAGTTGAGGATCTGATCAGTGAATTAAAAGACAGGGTAGAAAAAATCACTCAATCAGAGATCCAAAAAGAAAAAACAATTAAAAAAACAGGAAGACAGTCAAAGAGAGCTGTGTGTGGGACAACATGAAATGTAACAATATTCACATCATAAGAGTGCCAGAAGAGGTCAAAATTAAGCAAGGGTTAGAGAACCTATTTGAAGAAATAATGGCAGAAAACTTCCCTAACCTGGTGAAGGAAAAAGTCACACAAGTTCAGGAGGCACAGTCAAGCAAGAAGAATCTAAAGAGGCCCAAGCCCAGATACATCATAATTAAAATGCCAAGAATTCAAGACAAAGAGAGAATATTAAAGGTAGCAAGAGAAAAGCAATCTGTTACTTACAAAGGAGCTCCCATAAGGCTGTCAGCTGACTTCTCATTAGAAACTCTCTAGACCAGAAGGGAATGGCATAAAGTATTCAAGGTAATGCCAAACAAGAATCTGAAACCAAGACTATTCTGTCCAGCAAGGCTATCATTTAAAATAGATAGTGAAATAAAGAGCTTCCCAGACAAAATAAGGCTGCAAACCAGCATTGCAGGAAATGTTAAAAAGACTGCTGTAATTAGAAGTAGAAATAGAGAGAGAAACATAGGCATAAAGAATTAAAATGGCAGTAGATAAATATCTATCAATAAAAGCCTTATATGTAAATGGATTAAATGCTCCAATAAAAAGACATAGGGTGGATGAGGGGATAAGTAAACATGACCCAAATATATGCTGTCTACAAGAGACCCACCTCAGAACAAAAGACTCACACAGGATGAGAGTGAAGGGATGGAAAATTTTTTTCCATGAAAATGGAAATAAAAAAAGCTGGGGTAGTAATACTCATATCTGACAAAATAGACTTCAAAATGAAGACCATAACGAGAGACAAGAACGGTCACTACATAATACTAAAGAGATCAATCCAACAAGAGGACATAACCCTGATAAATATATACGCACCCAATACAGGAGCACCTAAATTTATAAAAAAACTTCTGGAGGACTTTAAGACAGAGATCAACAGCAGTACAGTCATAGTAGGGGAATTTAACACCCCCCTGACTTCACTGGATAGGTCTTCCAGACAAAAAATCAACAAGAAACAGTGATCCTAAATGACACATTAGATCAGATGGATTTAATTGACATTTACAGAACATCCCACCCCAAAGCTGCAGAATATACATTCTTCTCAATTGCACACAGGGCATTCTCAAAGACAGACCACATGTTAGGGCACAAAACAAGTCTCTACAAGTTCAAAAAGATTTAAATCATCTAAAGCATCTTCTTGGACCATAATGGCATGAAATTAGAAATCAACTACAATAAAAACACTAAAAAACATTCAAACACTTGGAGGCTAAATAGCGTATTATTAAACAATGAATGGGTTACCAAAGAGATAAAGAAAGAAATAAAAAACTTCCTGCAAAGAAATGAAAATGAACTCACAACAACCCTAAATCTATGGGACACAATGAAAGCAGTCCTGAAAGGGAAGTTCATAGTACTACAGGCCTACCTCAAAAAACAAGAAAAACTAATAGACTCTCTAACTCTACAACTTAAAGACTTAGAAAGAGAACAACAAGAAAAGCCCAGAGTAAGCAGAAGGAAGGGAATAATAAAGATCAGAGCAGAAATAAATAACATGGAGACTAAAAAACAATACAAAAGATCAATGAAACAGCTGGTTCTTTGAAAAGATAAACAGGACTGATGAACTTTTAGCCAGACTTATCAAGAAACAAAGATAGAGGACCCACATAAACAAAGTCATAAATGAAAGAGGTGAAGTAACAACTGACCCAACAGAAATACAAAGGATTGTAAGAAAATACTATGAACAACTATACACCACCAAGTTGGACAACCTGGATGCAATGGACAAATTCCTAGAAAAATACAACCTGCCAAAACTCAATCAGGAAGAGTCAGAAAACCTGAATAGGCTGATAACTGCTGATGAAATTGAAGCAGTAGTGAAAAAACTCCCAGCACACAAAAGCCCTGGTCCGGACTGCTTCACAGGGGAGTTTTACCAAACATTCAAAGAACTAACACCTATCCTCTTCAAACTTTTCCAAAAAATCCAAGAGGAAGGAGTACTTCCAAGCTCTTTTTATGAGGCCTGGATTAGCTTAATTCCAAAACCAGATAAAGACACTACAAAGAAAGAGAATTAAAGGCCATTATCCTTGATGAACACAGACGCTAAAATCCTCAACAAAATATTAGCAAATCAGATCCAGCAATATACTAAAAAGATCATACACCATGACCAAGTGGGATTTACTCCAGGGATGCAAGGTTGGTACAATACTAGCAAATAAATAAATGTGATACATCACATAAACAAATTGAAAGACAAAAATCATATGATCATATCAATATATGTAGAAAAAGCACTTGACAAAATCCAACACCCTTTTTTGATAAAAATTCTCAGCAAAGTGGGAATAGAAGGATCATACCTCAACATAATAAAGGCCATATATGACACACCTACAGCCAACATCAGAGTCAATGGGCAAAAACTAAAAGCATTTCCCCTAAGAACAAGAATAAGGCAGGAGTGTCCACTTTCACCACTCTTATTCAACGTAGTACTGGAAGTCATGGCCATAGCTATCAGACAAGAAAAAAACATAAAAGGCATCCAAATTGGAACGGAGGAAGTAAAACTGTCATTATTTGCAGATGACATGATATTGTACGTAGAAAATTCTAAGGACTGCACCGAAAAACTACTAGATTTAAAAAATGAATTTGGCAAGGTAGCAGGATACAAAATCAACATCCAGAAATCAAAGGAATTTTTATACACTAGTAATTAACTCTCAGAAAGAGAAACTAAAAAACAATCCCATTTACCGCTGCAACAAAAAAATTTAGATACTTAGGAATAAACCGGCACAAGAACAGACATATAGATCAGTGGAACAGAACAGTGAACCCAGAAATTGACCCAGGTCATTACACTGAATTAATATTTCACAAAGGAGGCAAGAACATACAATGGAGTAAAGACAGTCTTTTCAATAAATGGTGTTGGGAAAATTGGACAGGTACATGCAAAAAAATGATACTAGATCACCAACCTACACCATACACCAAAATAAATTCAAAATGGATAAAAGACTTAAATGTAAGACATGAAACTGTAAAAATCCTAGAAGAAAACGTAGGCAGCAAAATCTCAGACATCTCTCGTGGCAATATGTTTGCCAATACATCTCCTAGGGCAAGAGAAACAAAGGAGAAAACAAACAAATAGGACTACATCAAAATAAAAAGCTTCTGCACAGCAAAAGAAACTATCAACAAAATGAAAAGGGAGCCCACTGTATGGGAGAACATATTTGCCAATGACACATAGGGTAAAAGGTTAACATTTAAAATATATAAGGAACTCATACAACTTAACAAAAGGAAGACAAACAATCCAATTAAAAAATGATCCAAAGACCTAAATAGACACGTCTCCAAAGAAGACATACAGATGGCCAAGAGACATATGATAAAATGCTCAAAGTCACTAACCATCAGAGAGATGCAAATTAAAAACACAATGAGGTATCACTTCACACCTGTCAGAATGGCTCCATCAACAAATCAACAAAAACAAGTGCTGGCGAGGGCGTGGAGAAAAGGGAACCCTTAGTATACTGCTGGTGGGAATGCAGACTTGTGCAGCCACTATGGAAAGCAGTATGGAGTTTCCTCAAAAAATTAAAAATGGAACTGCCATTTGACCCAGTGATCCCACTTCTAGGAATATATCCTAAGAAGCCCGAAACACCAGTCACAAAGAACTTATGGATCCCTATGTTCATAGCAGTGTTGTTTATAATAGCTAAGATCTGGAAACAGCCCAAATGCCCAGATGAGTGGATAAAAAAGCTGTGGGACATTCACACCATGGAATACTATGCAGCTGTAAAGAAGAAGGATCTCTTATCCTTTGGGACAGCATGGATGGAACTGAAGAGTGTTATGCTAAGCGAAATAAGCCAGTCAGAGAAAGACAAGTACCACATGATCTTACTCATATGTGGAATATAATAAATAAAATAAAGTGATGAACAAAATAGATCCAGAGACATAGACACATGGAACAGACTGAGGGATCTCAGAGGGAGGGTGGGGAGGGAGAAGTGGGAGAGGAGAGATTAATCAAAGAACTGATATGCTTATATGCATAACCTATGGATACAGACATTGGTATGGGAAAGGCCTGGGGGTGGGGTGGATGTGGGGTGGAGGAGATCAATGGGGGGTAATGCTTTCAACAATAAAGATAAATAAAAAAAAAGAGGTATCCAAGTTGTGCAGTTCTTATTGGTGGGAATATAGGCAAATGAGCATATAATTTGTGTAGTTCTGATTGGATGGTGCAGGTCTCAGTCCATTGGTAAAAAGTCAAAAGCAGGGTTTCCTTGTAGTGGTTGACTCAGATGGTGTAAACAAGCTGGCCACAGCGCAGGAAGCCGAGAGTTCAGTGTGAGGTTCTTCCCAGTATGCAGAGTGCATGAGGAACCTCTGCCAGCGAAGGGCTACTAGGTTCTTATAATTCATACAATTTGGGCCCTCGGTTGACCACGGGGAGTCCACCTCAGCAGATGAATTCCTTCTTGGGGTTCACATCAAATGACTCTTTTTGGGGTCCACGCTGGATTTCAACCCAGGCTCCAAGGGCTTCTAAACCCTGGCTGTGCAACACAATTCCCTGGGAGCTATTGAAAAATATTAAATGCCAGACTGCCCCAGACCAATAGACTCAGGATCTCTGGGGGCTGGACCCAGGCATGGATGCTTCTTAAAAGCTCCCAGAGGGCTCTAGTGTGCAGCCAGGGTTGAGAATGACTGACTGCAATTCTACGTTGTAAGTACAGTGACATAATGTAACTGTGAGACTCAGGTCCATGATTATTAATTAGCGTATCTCTCCACCCTCAGCTGGACAGCTTTGCTAATTAATGCTACTCATGAGTATCCTTGGGTGTTGCTTCCCCTTTGTGGAGTTTGGTTGGATGTCTAAGGCCCCTCTGATCTAACATCCCAGGTATCTGTGATTCAGGGAAGCTCCCAGTCTTGTCAAGTGACCTGGGAGCCAGAGGCGAGGATGAGGGGTGACCACGCTGGCCACATCCTGAGTGGCAGCAGGAAGATTCTTCAAAAGCCCAGTCAGGGCCTGTCATATCCCAAGTGAAATACACACGTGTGTCAGTCACCTTTATGTATTGCTCAGGCCAGCTGAGGTGAAAAATGTGTGGGCTTTGATGCTCTGGAGGAATTCTTCATTAGCTGTCATCCGCTGAGCAGAGTAACGATCGGATTCATGGTGACCCTTAGATTTTCTCACCCGTCTGGGAGATTGACAGTGCTGTCTTGTCAGTTTGTCAAATCGAATGACAGCTTTTCCAGATTTGGTTCTGCATGGACAAGAGAAGCTGTCACCAAAACCTTGTTGGCGCGATGAGCCAGCGGCAACTCGGCGCAGTCACGCGTCGTGAATGGAACAGGGCAATTAGGTGCTCCCTGGCATTAACACAAGAAGGCTGACAAATTAAAGCTTGTCAGCTCCCTTAAAGCCACTCGACGATCACAAGCTTTCGAATGCTGACATTTGAAGGCAGAAGTCTGCGATGGCAGGTAATGGCCCCTGTTTTCCAGTTCTCTCCTTTCAGTTTGTCCAACTTACCTCAGTAAAGCAGGACCACTTGGAGGAACAGCAAGGCCTCTGCAGCCTGGCACAGCTTCTGCTGGTTGTTGGTTGCAGCGGGTGGAAAAAAGAAGAGAGGTTGCGTTTGGATGCCAGGGCCTCCACCAGCTTAGTTCATTGTGTGAAAATGAAATGGACTGAAAAGGGAACATATCAGAATTCATTACACATAGTGGGGTTAAGTTTTGTTTGTGAAACAGTTATGCTTTGTAAATGTGTACATCTTTGAGTGTACTGGGTTGTGATGTAAAGTGTGTTTTTTACTGGGGGTAATGGCCAATAAAATTTGAAAACGATCCTAAGGAATCTGGGGTGAAGGAGGGAATCCTACCAATTTGTTCAGGTGGGCAGGTGGAAATAGCCACAAGTTTGAGTTTTTACCAGGTCTAGACACTTGAGAAATAGTAAGTCCTTTAGTACTCACAACAACCCTGTGAAGTAGGTGCCATATGACTAAACCCATGTTACAGATGAGCAAATAGAGGCATGGCAGATTAAGATCTGTGGTAGGCAGATTCATGGCCCCCAAAGATGCCCACTTACTAATGTTCCAAACCTGTAAATGTTACCTTACATGGCAAAGGGGCTTTGCAGGTGTGATTAAATGAAGGATCTTAAGATGGGGAGATGATTTTAGATTATATAAGTGGACCCAATGGAATCATGAAGGCCTTGAGAAGATGAAAGAAGGAGGCAGCAGGTCAGGGTCAGAGAGAGATTTGAAGCTGCTACGCTGCTGACTTTGAAGATGGAGAAAACGTGTCATGAGCCAAGGAATCCAGCAACCTCTCTTTGGCCTCTGTCTCCCTCCATTTCGACCTTTGCCTGCCTCCTGTCCTCCAAGTCCATAACCTTCTTTGAGGCTGGGCTTTAAGCTCACTTCTTCCCACAGGTCTTCCTTGATTAATGCCACTTCAGTAATAGTTGTGGGTGTGCCAACTTACACTTCCATTAGCAATTTAGGAGAATGTACATTTGACCACATTCTGAACAACACAGTGTATTCTTCTTTTTAAAAATATCGGTGGCACCTTTTTAAGGCAGAGTTGTTGCACATCTGTTGAAATAAGTCAACATTCCTGTCTCGATGAACTTAAGTTGACATTTCTATCTTTAAACATACACGCAACCCCTCCAATGAAAATTTTGTGCATATATGAGCTGAAGAAATATTGAGAAATGACTAGCTTTCTCTTTCCTCTTTTTTTTTTTTGTCATGGTTATAGCTGCTGAATGTCAACTCACATTCTACCTAATATATATGAACTGGAAATCGCAAGAATAGAAATGTAGAGAAATAGGAAGGAACAATTTATTAAAATATGAAGACATAGGTTATTGTGAAATCGAAAGGCATATAGACTGTTTATATTTTGTTACATATTCCAGGTAGCTAAGATTTTGTATAACTTAAGCATTATTCGTTCCATCAATACATGTTTTGTAAAAATTAAGAGTTATATGGTTCCATGGTTATATGATTCCATCCTTGAGGTATTTGGTAAATCCTGAGAATAGAATCATAGCTGTATAACTTGTGATTTGGACATCAATTTGGCAACCAGTGTTTGCATTCCGTTGTAAGATGATCGCACAGATCAAACAATGATCCATCCAGCAAGGTTGCTGCTCTCCCAGCCCTGTTCTCTAAAACGACACGAGACCAGGAATCAGGGGGATTGGGCTCCTTGCCCAGAGACCTTAGAAAAATAACAGAACCTCTCTAGACCTCCATTTCCTCATCTATAAAAATTGAGTTATTGAATTATATGGTCTCCAAGGTTCATTCCATACCTAAGTTCCATGTTCCCGTGATTCTGATTACAGTGCTGAGTCAGTCATGCATGCAAAGTGCTGAATATTTAAATAATTGCTCACAAGTTGAACATTTTATCACTGTCAAGAGCCCAGAATCGCACGGTGGGGCAGCACTTTCGTCTCTAGTTACATGCTGAATGTAATTATACTTTAAATGACTTAATAAAGGAGGTGGGTGTCCTTCTTTGCCAGTGTTCCTCCTTGGGCTGTGCATGCTCTGTATGTAAGGGGTGCTTACCTGTCTCACCCAAATAGGCCCAGACCCTGCTGGTCCCTCACTCTGGGCTTGTGACCTGGTCTCCCTGGTCTGAACTGGCTCTATTTGCGTGGTTGATCAGGGGTAGCAATGTCTCACTTATTGTTTCTTTATACTCCCTGGGGAATGTTTACCCCAAGATTGTAAAGAGGCAACCATAAAGGTTATTTGTGAAGAACTGTGATCTATAACCTCTTCCCCACATATACAGACACTCACTCAAATATATATATATATATTTAACTTTTTTTATTCTAAGGGGGCCATGAGGGCTGCAGACTTTGCTGTCAGACACACTTCAGTTCCAAACTTGGTTTCAACATTTCCTAATTGTGTGACTTTGGACAAACCTTTTGACTTTGCAATGTCTCAGTTACTTTATCTGTACAATGGGGAAAATGAGAGTTGATGCCCACAGGGTTGCTAAGCTGGTGTGGGGACACCGGGAGAGAACGTGGGAGGCTCAGTGCCCACACCTAGAGAGCACTCAGTAAAGGCCAACTCTTACAGTGTCCAGATAAACTATGAAACATTGTACATCCCTTCTCTTTCTAAGCAGCCTCTGGTTCTTTTCATTTAATTTTCTCCAGCTGCAAAAGTATAGACCAAAGGCTGGTGAGTGAATCTCTTGCCCCCCGGAGATCACTTAGCTCTCCCAATGGTCAGGAAGTTGGGAGGTCCAGACTCCAGCAAGTGGTGAGTGTTGGTGGCTCATTGTAACTTCCAATTTTGCTTATCTGACCTTAGTGCTAGAATAGAATGACCTGTGTTTGCAGGTGAATTCCAGAAAGGGCTGAGGGAGGTCCTCACAGGCTGGTGGGAGCCCCAAACTCTGCTCCTCACTCTCCAATTTGAATAATAAAGATTCTTCAACCATGGGCAGGGTTTCCTGGCTCTGAGTCCTACATTAGGCTGTGGTGGGAAGGCTGTGCTCAGGCAGTGTGGCCTTTCCCAGCCGGGACCTGCCCAGCCTACAGTGGGTGGATCTGTTCTGTGTCTTCTTTAAACTCAGCCCCTGGGGATAAAGATATTTTTCTGAAGCCTCCAGGAGAACTTAGGGACAGGCCTCTCCCGTGATATGCAGACCAGTGGTTCTCAAACTTGAATGTGAGACAGAGTCACCTGGAGGATTTGTTAAACTACTGATTGCCAAGCCCCACCCCCAGAGTTTTTTATTTAGTTGTTCTGGGTGGGACTTGAGACTGCATTTTTAGGGTTTCCTTTGCTGTTGCTCTGGGGATCATACTTTGAGAACCACTGCTCAAGACAGCAATAGCCTTCAGGCCATTAGTTGGTTCCATGGATCAGTCCCTACTCTTGCGAGCCTATCTGCCCAGCTGAACCAAGGCCTTGCTAGTACAAACGAATTGCGTCTCCAACTGGTAGGAATCCGTGACCTGCCATCTACGCCTGTGAATGAGCTGCATGTAAGAGGGAACAAGCTGAGACATTGGTGCCTTCTGTCACTTTATCATTGTCACAATGGGGCAGTGACATGATTGATGGAAAGATGCCAACAGATGCAGTTAAAGGAGGTGCTATTTCTTTAATGACGAAGACTAAGTGAACTTCTAGAGCTACTTACCTAAAGCAGGAGCTCCCAGATGGTGCTTGAGCTTCCTTTCCCCGCAGCATCCATGAAGACGCGCAGCTGCTGCTGACTTCATTTGTGTGGCCTGAAGATTTTATGAGGCACAAGAAGCTTGCCTTTGCCAGAGAGCCTGAGAGCGGTTCCTGTACCGTTTTGGCACACTTTGCACATACACACATTTTGGTGACTCTGGCCAAGTGCCTGCCTGCTCAGCTTGTGCAGAAATGATACAAAGCAATGCAAACACATTTCCAAACATAATGTGCCTCAGCTGGTCCACTCTGGTCCTTCCCTGCTGCCTAAAGTGTCTTCCGGCTCTGGGCCTCTCCTGCCTAGCTGTCCGTGTTGACAACTTCCTCTAGAAAGCCTACTTTTAGATGGGGGGAGCTAATAAAGGGAGAGGAGCAGGTGTGCTCCCTTGAATATTACATTCTTTAGTGCAGATAAGAAGTTGGGCTGGAATTTTATTATCTTTATGGGCAGAGGCAGAAACATGAGGAAGGGGGGAGAGAGAGAGAGCCTTCCCCCAAACCAGCTGCATGAAGCAGCCTCTAACTCTGCACTGCTGGGATGAATGCCTCCTTCCCAACAGCAGGAGCCACTTGTCCTAGAAGGACTGACGACCTCTGCCCCTGGACTTCCTTATTCTGGAGGCCAGTCCTGGTTGTCATTAATTAGGCCTTGCAGGGACTGTTCACTTCTCATTGCTCCTTTAACTATTCCTTTGCTTCCACCCAAATCTGAAGCTATGGCATCTGCCTCAGTCACCTGGACACATGCAAGACCATTGGTATGAGCATTATCTCTAGACTTGTGTATCATTGTGTGCCACTATCTGCCTCTTGGTGTTCCTTTGCTTGACTGCTGGCCCCTCTAGTGAAGGCATCTCTTCTCCCACTCCTCTCTGCTTGGCAAGGCTCTCTTGTAGTGGTGTCTGAATTGGCAGGTGCTTCCCAGCAAATCCTTCCAATGGCCCTTTCCATTAGAAATGTCAGTTCTTTCTCTGTGTTCTTTCTTTTGTCTATTAATTTATCAACTATAAATGCATTGAGTCACCAGTTGCCAGAGGCCCATTGTTCCTGTAGTGATACACTTTGAAACATTTGGTGGTATCTTCAAAAATTAGACATATACCTACAATATAATCCAGATAGTTCATTTCTAGATATTTACTGAGGAGAAGAAAAGCATTTGCCATGTAATGATTTGTACATGAATGTTCATGTAGTTTCATAATAGGCAAAAACTAGAAACAACCTAAGTGTTCACCAACAGGTGAATGGGTAAACAGACTGTGCTCTACCCATGAGATGGAACGCTAGCCAACAATGAAAAGGAATGGACCACTGATACACGCAACAACATGAATGAATCTCAAAATGATTATGTTGAGTGACAGAAGTCAGACAACAAACACTTACTCTATGGTTCTATTAATAAAACTCTAGGAGACAGCATGTCAATGGCTGTCTGGGGTGAGGATGGGGGCAGGAGGGAAGGATTACAAAAGGGGACAAAGAAACTTTTGGGGGTGATGATATGTTCATTTTGTTGAATGTACTGATGGTTTCGCTAGTGTCTCTGTATGTCAAAACTGATCAAATTGTACAATTTAAATGGGAGCACCTCATTATATGTAAATTATACCTCAATTATCACTGTTAAATATTAATTAGTGACTGAGAAAAAAACTCACACATTCATTGGGAAGGGGAAATTCTTGAAAAAAGAAAAGACTTAGCAGATAAACAGAAAATTATTTTCTCACAATTCTGAAAGCTAGAAGTCCAAGGTCAAGGTGTTGATGGGGACGGGTCTTTCCAAGGCGTCTCTCCTTGGTTTGTAGACAGCCATCTTCTCCCTGTGTCCTCACATGGTCATCCCTCTGTGTGTGCCTGCGTACTGATCTTCTCTTATAAGGATATCAGTTGGATTGGCCAACCGCCCACCCTAATGATCTCATTTTAGCTTAATTACCTCTTTGAAGAACTTATCTCCAAATACAGCCTCATCTGAGGTACTGTGGGTTGTTAAGACCTCAACGTGTAAATTTTAGTGGTGGCGATGGGGACACAATTCAGCCCATAATCTGTTGTATTTGATAAAACAATTGTGTTGTGCTTGGCAAGAAAACTTATTTTGAAACCATGCAGATAAAGATTCTGGCTTCTTTGTTCCTTCTTAGTCATGGAATATGGACTGAATTACTTAAGTCACTCAAAGTCCCTCCGATGCCCTCATCTGAAAGTGGCAGACATTGGTGGTTGCTTGTCTGGCAGCTGTCTTGTGGCCCCGTGGGAAAAGTTGAGAGGATGGTCAAGACCCCAAATCAGTGAGCAGCAGTGCCAGCCCTGGGAGCACCTACCATTAGCCTTCCGATAAGTGAGGAGCAGACACCCAAGATGACTTGCTCCATTTGCTGGCCTATTCTGTGCCTCTTTCCCAGAGCATCCTGTTAGTGTAGCAATTTGTGCACTTGCAGGATTGCCGTGAGGGCTACATAAGGTACAGATAATCAAAAGGCTTGGCACATAGTAGATACCTGGTCAATGAGCTTTTCCTACGGTCAATGAGAATGTCAGCCTTTGGACATTTGGAGAAGGCAGCCCCTATTTTCTGAGAGCCCCACTAATCCCTAAAATGGAGCAATTCGATGCCACTTCCAGATGTCCTTGCAGCAGGATGGTTATTTTTCTTCCCTAACTAGTAGCAGGTGTTTGGCTGTGTCCATTAAAAGCCATTCTGTGCTCCCCTAACAAATGAGTTTTTTATTTAGTGGTGTAGGATCAATAATGTGGTATCTCATGCGAACTATTAAAATGGAAAATGTCTGCTGGGCTGACAATCATATTATCGATATATACTGAGCAATAAATTATGTGAAACAAAATGGAGCAACTGGCCTTACAAAAGGCTTATCTGGGGCACAGCTGGCTTTGTTACAACTGCAGCCGTCGCTTCCCAGGGCTGTACTTGGAAAGCGCTCGATGGAGCCCGGGCAGCTTTCCATGTGAAGTGGCTGCTGGCTGTCTGGGCTCTTCAAAGTTATTGAAAGCCTGCTTGGAGTAAGCCCTTTTCCTCTCCTTTGCCTTTAGGCCCCAACTGAGTACTTTCTCTTCTGATTGCCGTGTCTGTCCTGGCCCTGGGCCCTTTGGTGAGGCTGATTATCCCCCTTGTCACATGTTCTGTGCCCGGCTATGTGACATTTTGGACACTTAGCCCAGCTTACATTAGGTGTCCTGCACTCTTTTCTTTGTTTCCACCTTAACTCCTCACCTCCCACTCGGTCTGGAACTCACCTGGCTCCTCACCGGCAGGATTTGTCTCCTATCTGGCCCCTGACCATTGATGTAATTTTCCAGGATTCTGGTTTAGCCCTAGTTTGCATTCGCTTCCTGTTTGTCAATTGCTGATCTTGAGTAACCATCCTGCTCCTATCTATTGTCAGCTTTCTCTCTGATGGGAGTTGAAAAGTCTTAACCACAGATAACTCCCTTTTCAAGATTTCTGCTGTAATCATCATTATTTCCATAGAACCTAGCCGTTGGAGGCCCTCACTCCTGGGTGTTGAGATGCATTGAGATGCAAGGTGTGCTAGGACATCAGCTTCTCAGGAACAAATAAAGAACAGGAAGCTTGCGGATCAGGCAGGATAGAAACTGGGAAACTGGGTTGTGGGATTGACCCCCTAAAAAACTGGTCAGAAATCTGATGCACAATGCCAGTGGAGTCGGTAAACATGCGTTGATAGGAGACGGGGGAGAAGTTGACAGTGGGAAGTAAATGTTACATCCCAGACCCCTTAATAGAGGTTCAATATGGAGACCCTTCCAGTGGGAGGAACTGGACATTACACATGAATCTGAGGCATCCCTTTGAGCCCAGCAGTTCTCCAGGGAACCACTTCCAATCTGAGTTGGCACCCAGCATGAAGGATATTGCTCTATTTGGCCTGAAGGAATGATTCTCAATCAGAAAATTATGTGTACTGGAAACAGCAGCCAGGTTAATGAGAATATCTGAGAGAGAAGGAATATTTGAACGAACACATTAAATATTATAATATAATTTTTATGACTGAAAACACAAAATGCCTATTACTTCCTTAATAAAAACTATAGACAGTAAAGTTCCACCAAAACGTTTTGTCTTGGGACACAAGAAGAGCAGAGGCTCTCAAGGAACAGGGAGCAGCTCCCCCCAGGGGCTGTATCAGTGCCTTGGAGGGAAGATCAAGTGTGTGAATTACACTATTGCTCAAAAGGGGATGGATTTACCCAGAGGGTAAATAGGGGGCTTAAAGCGGACCCCCTGATAGATAATCACACTTCCTTTACAATCTAAACCCCTGAATTTTTAACAGGATAAATGTTGACCCAGAAAAACGGTTCTGTTTCCTGGCTTCCCTTTGTAGCTGGTTCTGACCGTGTGAGCAGGTTTTGGCCAGTGGGGTGTAAGCAGAAGTATCAGATGGAAGATTCTAGGAGCTTAGTCCTCAGCTCCTTTTCTTCACCCCTCCTTCTATTCTGCTGCTCAGCCAATGCCAAGTGATCTGGGACCTGCAAGATGAGGGTCATGACCTGAGGATGGCCAACTGGTGAAGGAGAGGATCCAGGGTCCTTGGGGACTCTGTGGGGCAGAACTTATAACAATCTGCGAGGGCTCTTCCCCATTGGACATGTTTTATACAAGTAATCAATTGCTATTGTGTTAAAGACACTGTTATTTTGTTTTGTTTTTTCCTGTGACTTATAGATGGGCCTAATTCCATCTAATGCAAAGTTAAAATTAACTTGAGAAACCTTGGCTTAGGAGGAGGACTCTCTTGGTCCTGCGTTGTTCACTGTTTTATCTCAGTGATAACACTGAATGAAAAAGGGGTCATATCAGATTTTCAGATGGCATAAAGTTGAGATTCTTGCTAATGTCGTCGGCAGTCTCTGAAGATGGCCACCATCAATTTTTCCCCTCCCTACATTTAAGTGGTGATTCTTGCATCAAGAGCTAGAGCCTAATTTTCCTCCTCTTAAATCTGGGCTGGCCTTGGTGACTCATTTGACCAATAGTATGTGGTGAAGCAATGTTCTAGAATTTCTGAGACTAGGTCATCAGGAACCTTGTGGCTTTTGCCTGGATCTTTGGGAAATTTTGCCCTTGGAACATTCTCTCTCAGAACCCTGCTGTCAGGCTGTAATAAGCCCAAACTAAATGGAGAGGCCACGCACAAGTACCCTGGTCAACAGCCCCAGCTAAGCTCCCAGTTGGCAGGCAGCATTACTGCCCGGTGCACGGTCGAACCACCTTAGACACTCATGTAGGTGAGCTTTCAGATGACTGCGCCCCCCGCTGCCACCCACGCACCTGATCCTGGTTCACCTGCAATGTTAAGTTGCTGTTTGAAGCCCCTTAGTTTTGGGATGACTTATTACAAAGCAGTAGGTAACCATAGCAGCCCATATGATCACAGAAGATATCATTAGAATGAAAATGATCTCTGTGAACTGGGTTAAAAAAACACAAGAGGAGCCTGGCGGGTGTGGCTCAGTTGGTTGAGTGTCATCCATGCACCAAGAGGTCGCAGGTTCGATTCCTGTTCAGGGCACAGGCCAGGGTTGTGGGCTTGATCCCCAGGAGGGGGCGTACAGGAGGCAGCCAACAGATGTTTCTTTCTCATCTATGTTTCTGTCTCTCTTTCCCTACCTTTCTCTATATAAAAAAAAAAAAAAATCAATAAAAATATATTAAAAAACACAAGAGAAAATTTAAGAAGTAAAAGATATGTCTTGAATACTGGTTCACTTGCTGCAGCTGACCAACGATAAAGTCTTTGTTAATAAAAAGAGTAGTTGATATCACCTGTGACATCAGTGAGACGCGGATCCCGACATAGCTGACACACAAATGCCTTAAATTCCCCAATGCCTCGTGTTCCTTTTAGTCATCTCCAAGCCCCTGTACCATGTTCTAGGCAAAGGGGAATGCCAGCAGTCTCTGGATGGGCTGAGTTCTGGGCTGCTTGCCCCATCTCTCTTTGTACAAGTGTTCTTCCTCTGGGCTTTAAAATTAGGTTGCTTTGGCTGAACACCCCTTCCAGGTCTCCCCTGTTTTATGGCTTAGCCCATCCCGGACAGGATATGTACCCTATTCATCCCAGCCAAGAACTAATGACTGGCCAACATCTGATGAGC